>NW_026706860.1:1200000-1800000 GCF_024137745.1 Phymastichus coffea | reverse complement strand
TAGAAATCCAAAGAAATTACTTTAGAGACACGAATTCGCCTCTCCATACATTAAAGTAAGTACTGCACGATTCGTATGTCAACCAGCATTATTTATTAAGTTGTTCATTTCATCATAGTACGTGAATGTACGGCGTGCCGGTTGTAAATTGACTTGTGAGTAATAAAAACAATGCAGAGTACTAGATAAAACTCTACTTACCGTAGATTCTAGTAATTATCAAATTATGTGTAAACCAACTACGCTGCATCTTGCCTTAATCTAATTTGTATCGTAAATTAAATCGTTTGCTGTAACTAAGTTTAAAAGAGCCGACACACTCAGATAACATACACTTTACATGTTATTATTTGCGACTTCAAAGACTTAAACTTACATATTTTAATTTTAGTTAATAAAAGGCTCAACAATTGAATTAAGATTTAATGGTGTTTTAATACGCATAATACTTATCCTTTTCACATTTCTGTCCTGTAGTTATTTCATTTGCAACGGTAGTCGATTCAATTAATCGAACCGTTCGCGATTCTGATTTTCGCGCGTTAGTTCTAAGTATTGAGAGAGAGAGGGGGCGCGCGATCTTTCAAATTAGCAGTTACGTCTCAGCTGTTGTGACAAGTAGATATCGCCGAAGTTATTTGCACTGTTTTTTCTCGCCGACTAATAGTTTCCTGTCCATAATAATTACGCGCGTGAGTGCAACAACGACACCTACGGATTGCAGCGTTTTGGTAGCAGCAGATTTGCAGCTGATAGGTGGTACGAGGCAGCACAGCTGATAACCTAGGACCGGAGGCAGTTGATATTTTGCTGACATCAACAATTACGGCTGATCACCGTAATTGCACCGCAGGACAGGTGCACCTCCCTTTATTATCGCGTGTCAAAATATATTTATTATTTTGTTCAGCCGCGTTAGCGTTGATAATTTTGTATTCGCGCCGAGCGTTAGATCGCGCCAATTTTCGTATCTTCTCTCTCTCTCTCTTTCTCACCGAAAGTTATTTAATTGTAAATCCTGTTCGCGTGCGTCAGTCTTTCGGCCCGATAAAGACTGTAGAGATTTTTATTAATAAAATCTATTAAAATTATTCGCCGATTTCGTCATATAATTTTTCCTAATAGATTAAACAATTGAAATAGGCTTAAGTTTTAATCCGATCATAGCTAGGGGATTAAGTGGATTAGGAGCAAAGTCGATTACACTTAAAACTCATCGTGTGTCACAGGGCACGTGACTTAAGGTGAGTTCAACTCCGCTTGATCGAAGACAACCAAGTTAAATCAGCTGACGTTAAGGCGAATACACGTATTAACATACGTGTTAACGGAGCGGCGGTTTTCTCTGCATCGTGGGAGTTTGCTCTTATATAAATTTCTCATTTTGCAGGTTTATCCCCCCGTTACACATTATACAATTTATAATCCTCGTAAAGGACAGGAAATAGAGGAGAAATTAGACCAAACAAGATAAATCCGATATATTTGCTAACAGATAGAAACACGACCTTGATTAAAATAAAGTCTCCGAGCTAAGTGGATTTAGCCTTCGCAAATTGCTACAACCAAATGCTTGACATAAATATTATTCTACAATTAAAGTATATCATTCCTAAACTTTGCAAAAGTTAACTCAAATTAAATGTTCACTAAATAAGTATTCGGAGTGGCGCTCTAGAGTTTGGACCATTCATCTATACAGGGTGTTCCAGACCACCCGTACACCCCCTCTAGAATCCAAAATAATGGATTAATCAAAAACTGCTTCAGACAAAAGTTGCTGGGCTTCGAGGGGGACATATCCGTACGACCTTGGCTTTAACCTTGGAGGTCATGTTTAAGGTCATTTCAAGGTCAACTTTGTTTTTTTAAATAGGAACCCCCATTTTTGACCCCGGATTCGGAAAGAGCGGGAAATTTTACGTCCAAAACGGTATTTTAAAATTTTTTTTCATGGCCTTGAGAAGGTCGATTTAAGGTCAAATGCTTGAAAAACTGCCTAAAACCGTTTTTTTAATTTTTAAGATATCGAAAAATGACCTCTACAAAATTTGTTCAGAACAGAGTGGGCCACCCAATGCACCAAAAACCTTTGACCTTTAACCTCATTTTGAAGGTCATTTCAAGGTCGAAGTGTTTTTTGTAATGGAAATCCCTCTTTTTAACCCCGGATACGCACATAGCGCGAAATCCGACGTTTGGATAAGGTATTGTGTTGAGTTTCGCGCTATGTGCGAATCCGGGGTCAAAAAGAGGGGTTTCCATTACAAAAAACACTTCGACCTTGAAATGACCTTCAAAATGAGGATAAAGGTCAAAGGTTTTTGGTGCATTGGGTGGCCCACTCTATTCAGAACAAATTTTGTAGAGGTCATTTTTCGATATCTTAAAAATTAAAAAAACGCTTTTAGGCAGTTTTTCAAGCATTTGACCTTAAATCGACCTTCTCAAGGCCATGAAAAAAAATTTAAAAATACCGTTTTGGACGTAAAATTTCCCGCTCTTTCCGAATCCGGGGTCAAAAATGGGGGTTCCTATTTAAAAAAACAAAGTTGACCTTGAAATGACCTTGAACATGACCTCCAAGGTCAAAGCCAAGGTCGTACGGATATGTCCCCCTCGAAGCCCAGCAACTTTTGTCTGAAGCAGTTTTTGATTAATCCATTATTTTGGATTCTAGAGGGGGTGTACGGGTGGTCTGGAACACCCTGTATACCATCGTCAAAATTTAGTAGTGCCTGGCGCCCTTCTCCTTAAAATTATTAAAATTAGTCAAATAGCAAAAACCCCAGTAACACGGGAATATTAGTCGGAAATACCGTGTTATAATGGTTGCAATGGGAAAGTCTAGCGGAGGTCAGAATGTCTTCACTCTAATAAGAACCAGAATGCCTAGGCACGTGAAGCACCGGTGTTTCCGCTTAAACCGAGTGGATCACTATCCCCCTGGTTCTACCCTAGTAGCCTATCAGAATGATCAGCCACTCAACTGCACGTTTCGCATGCGCCTGAACTGCAAATAGATCCAAAGGTGGGCAGAAAACCGGCCAAAGGAGAACGGTGGTTCGACGCCCTCCGCGGTGGTTCGTAGAAAGCTACCGATATATAGTAAGATAAATTAGGCATTCGAATAGTGATCCGGAAGACAAGAAGATAGAGACAATAGGAGAATAGTAGAGATACTACTAAGAGCTGAACCCGTAACTCGAAAGCCACTGGCAGATAACCGATGGTGGCGAGTGACAGAAAGTACATGATGGGCTTTAGCTCGAAGGTCCAAGTTCCGAGCTTGTGCGTGAATAATCACCTCCAGGTCACTCTCTAGCGTCAAGCTCTGGACAAGCCGAAAGAACTTACAAGTAGGCTGCGTGGGAGTGCAATGTTGAGGTCGGAACCTTCACATTTGGTAAGGAACGCGACCATTCGGTTAGAAGCTTCATCGGTTCCAACGGAGGTGAGATTCGTGAGTAGCATAACGAAGAACCCGGTTACCTCAGACACTGGCAATCCCACGACAAACGTAATTGCTTGTATTGCTCGTTGACGGCAAACAATATAGTGGATTGTTTGACACTAGAGCATGAGTGTCCGTAGTAGGCCACCGAGTCACGCAAGACTTCCTGGCTCAGGTAAGAAATACTACGGTAGGTATGAATGGTTTCTCCTCCTGCTGAACACCAGTCAACACGGTTGAAAAACTGAATCTGGTGATCGAGATCAATACAATAGTACGCTCGATTGAGACATATGCGTGCTATCAGTTGTTGCAATACGATATGCTTCTCAGGCAGAATATCAATGCGTTGACTTCTAAATAAATACCGCAGAAGACGTATGGAGTATCGCAAGTCGGAAAAGTTGGCACAATTTAACACGAAGGTACGGAGATATTCATCTCATGTACTTACACAATCAACGAGGAGAGATCCATTTGAGCGTGAAAGTACGGAGATTTTTGGCATTGTAGGAGCTCCAACAATTCAAGATTGAGTTACTGCGCAAACAAACTTTATCGAGCACATAATCGACGTGTAAGGTGCCAGCTCGATTAAGACGCTAATGCGCAGGTACTCTCCAAAGGTCACAAAGTTCATTTACCAAGAATGCCAGGACTGATATAAAAAGTTTTGATATGGCCATCTTAGAGCGAATAATGTAGTGCACCGGTAGTTGTTAAGAAGCACAATGGCAATGGCCGATTATGTATCGATATGAGACCGATGAATAAGATCACTCGTATCAACGACTAACCCATACCGGGGGTAGATGTGCTACTCGATAAGATGCGAGGAACCTAATATATTTTCAAGCTCGACCTTAAGAGCACCTATTTACAGGTATCCTAAGAAGAGGAAAGCCAGAAATACACGGCATTTGGAGCGCGTGGTTGTGGTTTCTAAGAATGTAATCGAATGATTTTTAGTTTGGTAAGTGCTCCCGCAACCTTAATGTGTTTAACGAATGCGCTGTTTGGACTAGACTTCGAGTTACAAAATTTAGTGGTCGCAAGCCGCGATAGGCAATAAGTCTGCGTCGAGAGAAAGAGAAGTGAAGCCCATTTGTTCATTTGTCTCCTAAGAAGTGAACAGACCGAATGAAGCACCTTAATGCACTGTGTAACTTGGTCATATTGATGAAGCGTAAAAAACAGAAGTACCACTTGATCGTGGCCACCAGTTTGTCCAGTCCCAAGAGGGGGATAGGCTTGACAAAGCTCCCACACTCTCTCTAACACAGCTCAAGGAAGAAATGTAAAGCTTAATCCCTCGTTTACAGGCTCTTACAAGGTGTTGGAGATGTCCTAATTATACATCCTAACGACTGACAGCAAAGAACAGAGAGATTGCGTGCTTGTCAAAGAGTTAACGTGGTATTTGAAACATGGAAGTCCTCTCCTGAGGTAAGATATTTCGGGATATCAGCTCACGTTTCTGTTGATTTGTGTTGTTCAAGGAGGTTCGATGTGTTATCAGTAACACGATGGTTATGGGCATTGTATTGTGACCATGATAAGTAACCTGTCTGGTTCAGCTAAAAAGTAGCAGGATGAGCGCTAATATTATTTGAATTGTTGCACATCCATGATCATCACGTCATTCGAAGAAAAAATCCAGCGACTGCGCGTTCTCGTGAATAAGGATGAAGATGAAAACGGCAAGGGCCGGGCTTCAATCCTGAAGCCAGATAGTACAAACCGTTGTGGCGCACAATTTCACTAACACAGGGACTTTAGCGATGGGCTCTCCAGTACCAAGGGAACACTCTGGAAGGGAGAAGTGCAGCTGGCCTGCTGTCTACTTTTCCTCAAGGTAGTGAAGTAGCTCCACACTATAGCGTTAACAGGCAACGCTCGGTATTAGAAGTTGCCTTTGAAGTGGCCGCGTTGACCGTAGAGCTTATGGAGGTCGATAATAAAACCGCGCAGAAAGAGCTCCTGGCACACTTTGCGGAGGGATCACCTACGTCAGCTACTCCGTCCGAGACACCGTTCTCAACTGATTGGCATCCCAACCCGTTCTAAACGGTTGACGCAGGCACAAAGGGCGAACGAACTATTAGCAGCTCGTCTCGTCCAAATGGGGGCAACCTTCCATGCAGAGCTGTAGCAAGTGGAATAACCACTTAAACACCGATCCTACCGGTCAATCACTGCCCCTCTAGCAGTTGGTTGCTAATATGACCGCTTGTATCTAAAGAGTCGCCTGATTGTGGAGCGTTTTTACGCAGAGAAAACCATGCATCTCCACATTTCTCGGACTCGGGACATTCAAACAAGGATTCCCCGGTTCGAGCGCTGTTTCGCGGTGAAGAGGCCTCAGGTCCCCTTGTCTACTATGTAGAAGAAACCAGTAACATCTGCACTGAGTGATTTAATATAGATGCTATAATACATCATGTACGAGGTCTGTCCGGAAAGTATCGGGTCTACGTTTATATCTTCGCGCCATGGTATTCGAGCGATCTCTACCGGACAGAAACGTCAACAGTAAAGCCTCACGAATCTATTGGTTATTTACTGACACATGCCGGACGTATAGTTCATGCGCAGCGTGTCTTTGTTTACAGAGCCTTTTTCGCGTTCGTCGGATTTTGATATTGTCAAAAATGACTGTAAGACAAGATCAACGAATTTGCATCAAATTTTGCTTTCAACTCGAAAAAACGAGTTCGGAAACTATTAAAATGATGCAAAAGGCCTTCGGAAGCGACTGTATGAGCAAAACACAAATAAAAGGGTGGTATAAACGGTTCAAGGATGGTCGCACTTCTGTCGATAGTGATTCTCGTTCCGGCCGACCTTCGACGACAAAAACGGCAGATAATATTGAGCGGGCGCGACTTGCAATCGAACAAGATCGTCGTATGACTGTGCAAGAACTAGAAGACCTTGGGATACCAAAACTATTATTTCAGAAATTTTAACCCAAAATTTAGGAATGAAACGCGTGTGTGCGAGATTCATCCCAAAATTGCTCACAGCAGAACAGAAGAACATTCGCTTAGAAATCGCTCTGGACAATCTGGAAATGGTCAATAATGATGATAATGTGCTTAGAAAAGTTATTACAGGTGATGAATCATAGGTTTATGGTTATGATCCTGAAACAAAACAACAATCTTCACAGTGGAAGCATTCTGAATCGCCAAGACCAAAAAAAGTACGTCAAAGTCGGAGAAATGTTAAGACAATGTTGATTGTTTTTTTCGATTGTGAAGGTGTTGTACATCACGAATATCCACCAACAGGTCAGACAATCAATAAAGAATACTACGTTCAAATTTTGAAACGTTTGCTTGATGCAGTAAGAAAAAAACGGCCGCACTTTTGGAAAAGTGGTGACTGGCTTCTTCATCACGATAATGCGCCAGCGCATTCATCCAATCTTGTGCAGCAGTTTTTGAGCAAACACAATATCGCATTGCTTCGACAACCTCCATACAGTCCCGACATAGCCCCTTGTGACTTTTGGGTATTTCCAAAACTAAAAAAAACCACTCAAAGGACACCGATTCGATGACAAAACAACGGTTGAAAATAATGCAACGAATGTACTTAAGGCTATCCCTAAAAGTGAGATCCAGGACTGTTTTGAAAAGTGGAAACATCGATGGAACCGTGTTATTCAATCAAGTGGGGATTACTTTGAATGATGGCACCCACCAGATGATAAAGAATAACGCTAGCACGAAAATATAAAGGTAGGCCCGATACTTTCCGGACAGACCTTGTATACGTCATAAACCGGCTTCTCAATAAAAACTATTTTCTTAGTATCAAATTATTCGATGTACGCCTTTGTTATTCCAAATTCATCCGATATAATGAATTCTTGACTTTTCATTAACTCGAATCTTGTTTATTCCAGTGCAAAATTGTCGAATATGGTTTTGTGCTATTTTTGATTCGTATATTCGAACTTTTTTTATGTGTTTTATACTACTTTTTTATTATTTCTATTAGGCAATTTCCCAAGAAATGTAGAAATTTCATTCTTATAAAATCGTTCAAAAAAGAAATTACTCTATCAACAATTTTGCAAGGAAAAGAAGATTCACCGTAGAGCACCAGAATAAAAATGGGAATTGGGTTTTTCAAATTTATATAATTTATTATGATCATCTTTATGACAGTGATATTTTTAATAGACCTAAACTAACTAAACTTATACAAAATATTCGTATTAGATAAGCATTAATTCACTGTAGAGAGTTATATAAACATATAAAAACTCACGTTAAAACAACTAGTAATCAGTCGCAATCTTGACTAATAATACCTGCAGTTAATCATTCCGAAATTAGGAGAGTGCTAGACTACTTATTGATAAGGATTATGTTCTGAATCAGTAGTTACGCTTCCTAATTCTTGCGTATTATTCTTGAAATTCTTGATTAATCGGAATGCTTTTGCATGTGGAAATGCGTATAACCCGTTTGGCTCTATATAATAAATATGGTACTGAAAGTAACGCTATACATTAAGGCAAATTGTTGACCAGCAATGAAGAGCCACACAGGACTGGAAACAAGCATCCATAGTTTTTATAGGACCCTCAAAACGATAATAATCGTCGTTAAAAACGACAATAGGTTTACTAATTCAGCCAAGTTTTTCCCTCAGAGAAAGATGTATGGGTGTGATTTATGCCCTATATCAGAAAGTTTTTTAAAACTCTTTTTATACTTATCAATTTCAGTTTGTCTGTAACGAAATATTAAGATGAGACTAAACTGTACTTGACTAATTAAATACACACACGTACACATTTTTACTATGCGAACCTTATGTTGTTTTATGAAGTAAACTGAGGTTTCTTCTTTGAAATGTCGTTCTAATCAAATTCTTAGGTCTTTTTTTTATTTTAAAAACCTTCGTTAACACTATAGTTAAATAAAATAAAGCTACCGTTGAAGTAGGATCTGTAAACAAAAAATGTATACGTGATTGTTTAAATTGTATATTCATCAAGTCAAATAATACTGGAAGTGTTTTCAAGACAAAAATTAAAATCACTAATAGCATCACTATCTAATCGTCTGAACTCCTTTCCATCTGGCGATGCGACATTTTTTATAATTTATAATAATAGATTCAGCTACTATTGGCCATATTCGTTCAGAAAAAGGATTGAAATTATTAGCAGAGCTGACTTTTACTTTTATTTTCATGCAGTAGATTCTGTATTATTCGACTATAGTCCGAAAAAAACTGTCAGTGAAGTAATAATTTTTAGATAAAGATTTATTTAAGGCTTAAAAATAGATTAATTTCATTACATTAACCAGAAGCCTCATCAGTGATAAACCAAAAGATTCTTTTAAGCAAGCAAATGTATTTAAATACGTATCAGTACACATAAAAATTTTCTTTTTAATAATTTGAATTAATATAGTTAGTCGTTTTCCAAAAATGTCATTGCATTTTCTAAAAATATTTTCAATAAGATACTTTCACTGATCTACATCAATGAAAGAATTCAAATCTCGCTTTCTAATTCTATCGAAATGATTTTTACAATCATTTTTATTTGTGATGTGCAATATGACAGAACTATTGTCAAATTAAATCAACTTTACAAAATGCTCCTTTTTTCATTAGTGCAGATATGAGCTGCAAAAAGCAAAAGCATGCGAAGAGAATACACTAAAATATCAGAACTGTCAAAAATAATATACAAACACAATTTAAGGTTAGTTTGGATAAACTTACCCAGAGTGAATAAATATTTGATCTCATGAAAAAAATCATTTTTTTCAAAAAACTCATCCATTTTAAGATTTTGTTGAAATACTCGTACTATTATTCAACTAATTCATTTCCGATGCGTGCATGGATGTCTCAAATGATCAAACAAGCTGCTACGCTCTGCTGCCAAAAATTCGTACAGGGTACGCCATAGAGCAGAATCGTCGGTATACCGTCGTACGAATTGACAACTGCACTCGCAGTGTCGAAAAAGTACAGTAGCTATGCTTTTGCAAGTGTAGCCGCTAGTTGCTGGTTTGTCACAGTTAGCAAGGGTTATTAACACTGACTATATCAAATCGCTCTCAATGTGGCGGTTCCTCGAAACGGAATGAAATCCCGCTCGAGGTCCATTTCCTCCAGACGTCGATAGAGCCATTCAAAAGCAACGGAAACCGCTACTCATCATCGCTTGTTTCGGGGATTCTCCGATTCATCCGTTGGCTCTCACCATCATCCGATCGTCACCGCTGTTTGGAAGTATGTACGTACGCACTCTCATGCTGATTTTTCTCTGTTTGTGGTACGGCAAATGGAATGATCGACGGAGTCAGGAACGGATGGTAAAAAGACTAGGCCCAAATAACGCAACTGAGTTGCAGAGCCAAGATGAAGAAAACTAGCCATCTACCATAATTTTCTTTGAAAAAATCGACAGTCTCAGCCAATTTTCTATATCCTCGGGATGTGAAAAGCTATTTCTATCAAGCGTAAGGGCCCAGTGAGAGTTCGGGATGGATAGGTTATAAACAGAAGGAAACCACAAGCGCTCTTAGTTACCTAAGGACCACCTACATACACTTTTTTATAGCAAAACGAACATTGGCCTTTATGCGTGTTTGTTGTACCTATTTGAATTTTTCCGACGTGTTACAAACGATAATTTCTGTATAAGAAAACAATGAAAAAAGTACAACTTGTGCTCGGTCTCAAAACATGAAATGCAAATGACGCGAACAATTAATGAGTCTTAACATTTGGAGCGCAAATTATGGAAACAGATCCTTAAAATCATAGAAACACTTATCATTTTTTTTTAAATGGGTTTTTCTCCATTCGAGCTTCACGTCCCTTGAACTTTCCGTGCTAGGACCATACTGACTGTAAATTCAAATTTAGCTTTAATTTTAATTAGTTGTAAATTAATTCAGTGACTAGCCGAAAATAATATTCTGGAACGGCTTCTTGTATATGATATGATCGCTGAATTTTTACCTAAATAAGGCATAGTATATATTTGAATTAAAAATATGACTTATTACATATAAAATCCATATAACAGGTTTCAGCATCGTTGACTGATTATTTCTAAACCGTATTTGCCTGGTTTGTCTGTTATATATACATTCAGACTTTTCAACATTCTCTAAAATCTAATAATTTATCGTCTACAGTATATTTGCTACTAAGATGGTAATTATTTTTACAATTATTTATAAAAATATTTCGCAATTGACGAATGGCTGTAAATTTGTCATCCTCATCTCTCACAATTTTGTTGTCACAGTGCAAAGAAGATGAAAGAAAACCAAATCTTTGCCTTAAAAATACAGAGCTATAAAATATAATGCCATTTATTTTATCCCAAAGACGATTGTCATTGACATCTGATGATTTTCATGAACCAAAATAATATTACTGCAATATATGCTCTTATCTCTTCAGTATCGGTAATATGATAAGTTCCTGCTCTTTCTTCAGCGACAAGTATTGCGCATTCTTCTTGTATTTATATATTAGTATTTTCAACAATAACATTAATCATATCTTGGTTAAATAAGCAACTCCAAAACTCTTTAGTTGTTGCAGCATTGTCAAGATCGCCTTTTGGGCCGGGTATATACATTTTTACAGATTATGGATCAAAGAAATATACATTTATAAATGCATGAAACCACAAGCAAACATTTCGAAAGCAAAAATAAATAAAGAAAAACACATAATACAGGTATACACAAGCGTTGAAACGATTGTAAGCCGAATACACAGAATGAGAAAGAGATTTGTTTTAATTTGAGATTGGTTTTAAACCGATGGAATATGAGAGAGAGACATTTGATGCAGCTAAGGAATCATCCATGAATTAAGCAAGGGTGCAATGGGGAGAGGGGGGTTCAACATTTTCTCATCATTCCTTACTTGGGGAGGAGGAGGGGTAATGAAATTCTTACATAATAAAATAATCTACGATAATTATAGCTATAAGTAAACATAAAATCTGACAACTGCGACAGAGCTAAATTTTATGCGCACGTTTTTCGTGCCAAAACAGTCGATATTCTTTTTTTTCCTCGCCGTGTATTTTTATACACATTGATCGTCGTGAGCTTTGTTACTTTTACTCAAACGCTCGACCGATCTGTTTCCGGAAAACCTCGACGCTAGCCTCGACGTGTAGCCAGTGCATTTTTATGAGTTCATGCAAAAAAGAAAACACAAACTGTCATTCGTTTGTTCTGAGTCGATCAGTGTACATAGGCGAGAGAGTTTCTAATTTAACTGTCGCGATTTAGTTTGTGTGTGCTGATTGGGCAGCGAATGAATTTGAGTGTTATTTTATTTATTACACCAATAAATCAACTATGAATGTCGTCTACCAAAAATTTTTCGAAGTGTATAAAAACGCATTTCCAAACTAAACTCAAAAAACAAGCTCAAGACAATGCTGAGAGAGAAAGAGAGAGAGAGAGAGAGAGAGAGAGAAAATTCGGGAGAGTCTCTGCTAGACTATAAGCAGAGAAAGTTGCGCGCGCGGATTGAACCGAAGGTCACGGTTTGGCCCCGCGACCTCGTTGACGTGTTTTCGTTTTCGGAGACACACCCAGTGTACGGACGAGTATTTGAGTGTGAGGCTGGGTCGCGCCCAGCCGTGTCCCGAAGGATACCCGGCACCGGTGCGTCTGGGTAACCGGCGAGGTGTGCGGGTGCGCGTGCGAGCAGTTTCGACGTTGCTGTAGTACCAAGCAACAAAGAGGCGGCGGAAACAACGACAACAACAATCATCGAGCGGAACAACGGATTGAGGCGGCAGTATTGTAAGCGAGCGAGTGGACGAGCAAGAAGATAAACAGCTATCACAACAAACACCAGCGAGATGGTCAGCGAGAAGGAGCGCACGAGTGACGTCACACTGCAGAGCATTCCAGCCGTCGGAGAGACTGAAGGTCGAGGTCGTTGCCGTGTTTTTCTCTTGTTTCTCTCTCTCTCTCTCTCTCTCTCTCTCTCTCTCCCTCTCTCTCTCTCTCGTGCATGTTTGGGCGCCAGCTTATGAGTGATAGCACGGTAGACCTGCTGGCTACGCGGTCGATAAATTAACTGCGGAAAGTGTTTTGTCGGGCATTTGTTGTAATATTTTGTTTTAGACAGGGAATCGACAGGCTCATCAGCCACCGATTTACCTTCGCGTTCTGATTTATTATTGTGCCGCTCGTAGTGTATAAGCGCGAGATCGCCGTCTTGTAGCCCATTGTTGACGATTAAAGGATTAGTGTGTTAATCCGCTATTGTGTTTATTCGCCGCTGTATCACTCCTCATACCGACTTCGAATCTATGCGTTGAACGTGGTTTTGCTCGACGCATTATTTAGTCATGGGAACGTCTTTTGCTTCCCGAATCCCCAAATAAATAATTTGTGCGGACGGCCGCGAGCTACCCAGACAGAAACGGTCGGTAATTCTCCATCACAATGCAAATAAAGAGTGGAATGAAGCTAAAGTAAATTTCCGAGAGGGTAAAACGTTTGAAGTCGCTTTTTATTAAGCATATGCACTTATCACTTTTTACAAAGTTAAGACAGCGATTCCCAAAAAAGACACAATGTGGAAATACTTGGCAAATTTTGCAGAAACACACAAGGTAAGTTGACCTATAAAACGACGTAAAAAACTACGAAAGAAAAAACAGACTGTCGGAACTCGAGCATTCCTAAGGCGAATTGATTCTACTTTTCGAGTTTCTATATTAATGTATATGTCTTTTCAATCATTTTGATCATATAGGTTGCAAAGGAAAATTCGAGACTCACAAAAAATATTAATTTTGATGATTCTAACTGCATGACATCAGTCCCACCCTCTGTTGCACAAACGGATGATGCCCAGAGTACGAAAAGTGTTGATGCTACGGATGTTTTAAAAAGAAAATATGCAAAACCAGCTCAAGAGGAACTACAAAACAAAAATCATGCTGTAGAAAGAAAACTAAATGCACAATTTTTATTGCGGGATAATAATCTTGAAATCGTACTTAAAAGTGCGATAGAGAAAACTAAAAGTGAATTGAGCAGCATAAAGTAGAAAAAATCAAGTTATGTAAATTTCTTGATGATTTGCACACACATGGGATTCGATTTACCGCGAAGCGCATTGTACGCACATCCGTTATCCAGAAACTCATTGACACGTGAAAGAAAGAGACATGTGACATCAGTGCCTGTACGACTGTGCCGAGCACAGAATGAAAGTTATAAGGATCATCCTGACGGACATTTTTGCTCAGCATCTATCCGAGCTCTTGAATCGGTAGTATCACTTTTAGGGCCCAAGCAAGTTTTTTTTCTATCTCAAAATGATAAAGCTTGAGTGCCGATCGGACTTAAAACTGAGCAAAAGCAGTCGCCAATGGTCACGCATACTCAATACAAGGTTAAGATGCATGATCACGATTGGGTTATTGCTGAGAGACACAAACTGATCCCCTCGGTTTATGCAGTATAGCTATAAAATCGGAAGGTTTGGGATTTCCCGAATTCATTACATACTCAGGACATACGTACATATCTGTGTATAGCGGAAAGAATAACTTATCAACAGCAGCTAGCCACGCAGTAGATTTGGAATGCTTGATGAAACTTAATGAATTCGATTCATTTACCAAAATTGATGAACAAACCAAATCTGTAATCATTCTAACTGTTGATGGAGGATCTGATGAGAATCCAAGGTATCTATAAATTTTGCATATACACAAATATATAATAGAAAATACAAACAAATGAAACTGCATAAAACCTTTTCTATCAAAGATAAATTGAATTCTATTATTACGATATTAATTTTCGTAGCAAAATACTGTTTTATTAATAATGAATTGATAAAAGATAAATTATAGCTATATTATTTGACAAATAAATATACTTATTATTTTTAGATATGCAAAAGTCATTGCGTTTGCCATCGACCACTTCAAAAAATTCAATTTTGACGTAATATTTATTGCAACCAATGCACCTGGTCATAGTTGCTACAACAGAGTTGAGAGAAGAATGACTCCATTGAGTGCACATCTTTCGGGTCTCATTCTACCTCACGACACCTATATAACACTCATTTAGACAGTCGAGGAAAAACCATTGATAAAGAATTGCAATTGAAAAATATAATCAATGCAGAAAATACTCTAGCGACCGTTTGGAATGAAATGAACGTATTCTGACTCATCATTGAAAAGTTGACCAAGAGTGGTACATGACACATGTGCGTGAATCGCAATATTTACTGCAGGTATTGTAATAATTTTTTTTATAGAATATCTTAATTTTATACTATTAAAATATAATATATCGATCTACATTTAATAAAAGATAAACCAAAATTTTTTTAACTCGCAAGAATTGATAAAATTTAAATTAAGTAAATCGCATGAGCTATTTATGTTTTTATTAATTTATAAATCAGTAAACTTAATAATTCAAATTATTGTGGTACAATAAGAAGCGATATAAAGTCCATTTTGCAAACTGGATTTCTTCCACCATCAAAGATTTGTAAGCAGGATGAAAAAACTAGATTATTAACAGCACTAAACTTTACTCAAAAGTCGGAGAATGCGAAATTTTTGCCACTGTTTCAAAATTTATCATTGAATACAATAGAATCTATTGATCACAAAAATTTCGAAGTGGTACTGTATTATTTCTATTGTCAAAAAGTACATTATAAGTTGGAATTATTGAATCGAATTTGTACAACATGTAATCTTTATTTTGCTTCGAAAAAAGCCCCAGCATTTCATGTAAAATCTTTAAAACATTCAGTTGCCAAAAGCAAACCAAGTAACTAAAGCTGAATAGTATAGAAGTGGCAATAAAAGAACAGGTTTTATGCATATTTAAAGATCAAGATACAGGAATTGAGAGTGCCGAATGGATTGGCAAAACTGATATCGAGGATAAAGAAGTGTTTGCCTGTGTCGATAAAAGAGAGACTGAAAATCAGCTTGAAAAAGATGATTCACTACCAATTATTGACTCAATGGAAGAATGGTTACAGAATCCGTGGACGGCAGAGTAGACAAATTTGCTCGAGACTATTGTTCTTAGTATACAGGGTGTATCAAAAGTAACGATACACACAAAAAATTTTTCAGCTTACAATATTTTTATAAATATTGAAGGTCACTCTTGTAGTAAAATTCAACGAGGATTCCAATGGTGACCTTAGATTTGACCTTGAGCTTGACCTTCAAGATCATTTCAAGGTCAACTTTTTTTCAAATAGGAAGTCCTAGTTTTTATTTCAGAAATGGAAAGAGAGAATAATTTTACGTTTAGATATCAACTTGACCTTGGGTTAAAGTAATGAATGGAATATCCAAAAGCGGATTCAAAATAGCGACTATACACCCTAGATTTTACCAAAAAATTTAAGTAAAATTAAGAAACCCTATCTACCCCGAATTTAGTATTGCTTGTGTGCGAAAAATAAGTTGATTAGTAAATCATGATAGCATTCAAAAGCTCAGATTTACATTTTATTTTCAATAAATGAATAATTCCCTAACCACGAGCTCCAAAACCTCCCAAACCCTATCCACCCCCAGTGGAATATTGTCTGTGTTTTTGAATATCAAAATTCTGATAATTATTCATTTTCAGTAATCTTAAAAACTCTCGAGTATGACTTTCTAACTTGATTTCAGCATTCTTTGATGAAATCAGATGTTCACGGCCGCAATTTAGTATTCGCCATTTTGAGTATCTAAATTGTGATAATAGATTCATTTTCTACAACCTCAAATTTTCAGTAAAATAAAATTTTCTTATTGTACTTAGTTTTTGTACTTGCCCTTAATTTCCAATAAAAACTGGCTTATGTTTGTTTAAGTGAATGTTATGTCTTGTTTAAGTAGAGCGGACACCTATTCTGATGATGCGCGGATGGGCTGATAGGGAAAGATCTGTAAATCAAGTACGACAGCTTTTCAATGAAACTTTTTGCATAAATGCTACACTCATTTCGAAGATGACTGTATCAAGTTTAATAAAAAAATTGATTAACACAGGAAGTGTTAAAGATCTACCTAGAAACAGGTAGACCGCGATCGGCAACCAACAAACAAACGCAATTTGATATTGCACTTTCTTTTGTGGAAGATCCCCATCTTTCTACTCGTCGAGCAGGATTGCAGCATGGCGTAAGTCATATGTCTGTGCAAAGAACTTTAAAATCAATAACTTTTCATCCTTATAAAATGCACTTAGTGCAACAATTAAATGAAGACCATCCTGATCGGTGTATGGAATTTTGCGAAGAAATGGTGATGAATATTGATAATAATAATGGTTTTCTTTATAATATTGTTTATAATATTGTTTTATCTTTATAATCTTGTTTTTTCTGATGTAGCTACTTTTGAATTAAATGGACATGTAAACAGACATAATTTTCGTTACTATTCTGACGTTAACTCTCATTGGATGATGGAAACACATACGCAATATCCTCAAAAACTAAATGTTTGGGCCGGTATTTTGAATAATAGATTAATTGGTCCTTTTTTATTGATGGTAATCTAAATGCTGCAAGTTATGAAACAATGTTACGAAATGAAATATTACCGGAAATTAAACGAATATCAGGTGAAAATTTTGAGAATATTTGGTTTCAATAAAATGGGCATCGGACAATTTTGAAAGACACGTTGTAAGATTTTTGAATGAAACATTTCCTAATAAATGGATTGGTAGACGAGGAGAATTTGAGTGGCCACCGCGTTCACAAGATTTAGCTCCTCTCGATTACTTCTTTTGGGGATATTTGAAAGAAAGAGTTTAGAGAACTTAACCAAAAAACTTAGAAGAATTGAGGCAGAGAATTATTCAAGAAGCAGCACTTATTGATGCTGAAATAATAAGGAAGGCGGTGGATCACTTTTATGATAGGATAGCTCTCTGCCAAGCAGCTGAAGGTAATGTTTTCGAACATATGCTCTAATGAGAATACACTATTTTAACATGAGAGGCAAGGGGACGCGTCATTAAATAATGATGAATTATTATTAATGAAATAATGATATATTTCGCTATTCATCTATTTGTACTGACCTATTGTATCTACTAACGCTTTTGATGAATAAATTGTGAAAATAATGATGTTACATTTTTATTTATTTCATCCTTAGTTTTAGCATAAGACATTATTTTTTTCATTTAAATTACGTGCATTAAAATATTTATTATTTCTTACAACTTGTTGTTTAAACATAGAATATTCTTTTGTTTAATTTTTAATATCGTTCTTCCATTTATTTAATTCGTCATTAAAATTAAATATGACCTTGAAATGAACCTCAGGGGTTACTTTGACCCGAGGTCAAGTTCATATCTAAATGTAAAATTATTCGCTCTTTCTATTTCTGAAATAAAAACTAGAAGTTCCCATTTGAAAAAAAAAAAGTTGACCTTGACATGACCTTGAAGGTCAAGCTTAAGGTCAAATTCAAGGTCATCATTGGATTCCTCGTTGAATTTTACTACAAGAGTGACCTTCAGTATTTATAAAAATATTGTAAGCTGGAAAATCTTTTGGATGTTTCGTTACTTTTGTTACATCCTGTATATGTATTTATAATATAACAAATATATTAATAAATGTTATAATTAGAAGTTGTAAAGATTTTTTATACTAAAAAAAATTAATTATGTCATGTAAGATATTACTTAAGGTAGGGAAGGGGGAGGGGGAGTTATGAAAAATCTTATGGTTTCTTACATGAGGGGAGGGAGGAGTGAAAAATGTGAAAAAATACTCTTACGTAATTTATGGATGGCCCCTACGAGTGTTTATTTTAGAGCAAAAATTTCGAATTTGATTTCAAAGAAAGGAAAAAGTAAGTAAAAAAAATTAATTTTTATATACCTAAACGTCGACAAGGACTCAAATCTCGTATCTCAAAGAAATCCTTTTTCACTTCTTAGCTTAGTAATCGGGTGTCCTCGAGCTCGTGACTGCAAAAGACATTCTTTCAATTTGGTATCCTTCATATCAACATCGTCCTCTTTAGAAGATTCTGAAAAATCTTTTTCTTGAGAATATTCACTATCATTTCCACTCTGCTTTTCGAGCTTTTCTTCATCAAACAACTCCTCTCGTATTAAGCAAGTTCGAAGACTATATACCATCTAATTATTTTTTTTTTTAATTAGTTCTTTTAGAACTATACATATTTTATTTATAACAAAAGTAAAAATACTATAATATTCGTACTTTATTTTCACAAAAATGTCAAAATAAGTTCTATATAAAAACTGGGCAGAATAAATGCTGCTTTAAATTTCACTACAATATTAGACAGAATAATACTACTTTCACGTTAATGGCTACTTACATACTAACGCTATTTGAAATAAGAAAGATACAAAATCAACAATGGTGAATTCTAGTTATAATGTTTTAAATAAAAAAAATTAGAAGTTGAATAATATCATATTAAAACTATATTCTTCACTCTGAAATTAAAGTATGGGCATTTTCTAAAAACCCTGAACCTGCTTGTACATAAATTCTTTTTTTTTAAATTATCAAGCACATGTAAGAAATTTTGACTACGCGTTCTGTTGATTATTAGAATACTATATCTAACGTAGTACAACTTTTTATAGCAACGCACCAAACATCATAAACATTTTTTGAACTTTATTATATTTTATTTTTTTTGTAATTTTGCTAAATGTAAAGTTAAATAAATAACTTCCCATAAAATCAGTACAATCAGTCTACTGCCCATATTAACTAAAATTTGCAAAAATCATGATGAAAAACATTTAAAATTTGTAACGAAATACCTAGCGACCGTTCTCTTTTCAGGTAGCACGCGGCTGTTCGTACAAATTATTTAAAAGGAGAGGATTCGGGAAAATCGAACGTTATCACGACTGAATGATCCGCCAAGCCAAAACGGATCAAAATGAGCGTTGCTCATTTCGGAATGAAGAATTATCTGGCGAAGCAACGAACAGAAGTTAATAGGCAACAAATTTATTCAATAACAGACTTAACAAGTAAATATATCAACAAAAGAAACAAACAATATAACATAGTAACAACAATGTCACCGTCGGTGCGCCTGCACATGATAAGTTCTTCGCGCTCCCGACGAAGTACGAATCGTTAGCAGGATTGACAGCCGATCCGCCTTCCCTACTCCTCCCGCGCTCCGCAACACAATTGTAATGCGTCCATAACAATTTGTTAACGGCCGCAGTCGGTGTAGTAGCGGCGAAGTAGCTGGCAGGTCTGCCACTCTACCCGCATAACAATGACACCCGAAACATGTGTGTGTGAGAGAGAGAGAGAGAGAGAGAGAGAATCGCAGCACCGACCTCGTCCTTCAGATCTGTTGCCCTCCATCGCTATCCTGTAAGCTGCTCTTGTGGCTATTAATGTTGCTGTTGTTGTTGCGATGGCTGTGTGTACGGATGTTCCTGTTGATGGCGATGTACGAGGTCTGTTCAAAAAGTATCGCGAATTTTCTATATTTTCAAAAATTATTTCTTTAAATAAATAAATATCTATTCTATGTCCTTCAAAGTAATCCCCCTCGAATATAATGCACTTATACCAACGTTTTCTCCAACCCTCGAAGCACTTAAAAAAATCATTTATTGTGATCTTGTTCAGCTCCTTCTTCGATGCCATCTTTATCTCCCCAATCGTGGCGTAGCGTCGTCCTTTCATGGGCCTCTTCAGTTTTGGGAACAGTATACAGTCACAGGTGGCCAGGTCTGGGGAATACGATAGCTCTGGCACCTTTATTGTGATGTTTTTGGCCAAAAATTCGCGCACAAGCAACGATGTGTGAGCAGGGGCGTTATCATGGTGCAAAAGTCAGTTTTTGTTTTTCCACAAATCCGGACATTTCTGGGGAATTGCTTCGCGCAAATTGCGTATAACTTGCAGGTAATATTCCTTATTGGCCGTACTACCCTGTGGCAAGAACTTATGATACACCACGCCCCTGTAATCGAAGAAAACTGTAAGCAAAATCTTCACATTCGACCGAACTTGTTGCGCTTTTTTCAGTCTTGGCTCATGCGGCAGCTTCCATTGGGATGATTGAGCTTTGGTTTCCATATCATAACTATAAATCCATGATTCATCACTGATCTCATCATTATCTCATTTATGATCCTTTGAAGTACATTTAGGTCATCACGGACCAAGTCCAACATATCCTGAGCAATATGAACGCGATGCTGTTTTTGGTCGAAATTGAGCAGTTTTGGCATGAATGTCGCGGCGACCCAACTCATGCCCAAATCATTGGTTAAAATCGAATGGCATGAGCCAATCGATATGTTTAGATCCTAAGAAACTTCTCTAACAGTGATTCGACGATTGGCCAATACTATTTTCTTCACTTTATCAATGTTTTCATCTGATGTAGACGTGCGCGGTATTCTACTTGCAAAAACAAATATTTTTTCTCCTACACATTTTTTCGAATTTTTAGAATTTACGGAGATAGCAAATGTTTAAAAAAATTTACTTGCCGGAAAAAATGCCCGTGCGCCCGTCGGTTTTGTCGAAAATAATTTTTTGACCAGTGATTCAGATAGAGCTTGATAAAAACTAAAAAATGCTCTAACTCAAGATTCCGTTTTGTACTTTTCGCAAATAGGAGGGTGGTCCGATAAGTACTTAGACTACAAAAGAAAAACGAAAATTTTGGAAAAGTGGCGTTTTATTTTTCAACATAGTCTCCTTTTAGTTCGATACACTTGGCCCAGCGATGCTCCAACTTCTTTAACCCATCTGAAAAGTACGTTTCCTCGAGGTCTGAAAAGTAGGCTTCCGTGGCAGCGATTACCTCCTCATTCGACTCAAATTTCTGCCCGGCGAGTGACTTTTTCAAGTTTGTGACGGAGAATTTCGGCTTGCCGGCTTCTACTTTGTCTCTCTCTCGTCCGTTCGTTGCGCCCGGGCTGAGGGTGTATTTGTATACACTCTCATGCCTACATTTTCTCTGGTTGAGGTGCGGCGAATGGGCATTGGCGGAGCTGGAGGCGGCCGACGAGGCGACGATCCGTTGCCAGGATCGTCATGCGGGAGAGCGAGCGGGATGGAGAGAGCGCGGGCTACGCACGCATCCGACGCGTGCGCGGCCGGGGGGGAAAATCGGCAGTATCGTTTGGGCTGGCCGATCGCGTGCGCGCGTTGTTTTCGTTCGTCGCCGATTTTGGTTGATTTTTCGTTGGTTTTGGAAGCGGTGCGGTGCTTCGTCGTCGTTTTGTTTGTGGATGCGCATCCGGTGTGTGGGCGCGCATCGGTGGTAATTTTTCTCGTGCGTGGAGTGAGTTGCTGGGTCGCGCCCAGCCAAGCCTTGCCGCCCAGCACCGGTGTGCGCGGGTAACGGCGAAGCCCGTACCGCCGGCGCGCGCGCGTTCGGCGAGCGGCTGGGGAACAGCCGACGGCAGCGGCAGCAGCGAGTGGCAGCGGCCGGTTGGCAACAGCGGTCGACGGCGGCAGCAACCAGGGGTGGCAGCGGCCGGTTGTCAACAACAGCAACAACAGCGAGTAGCAGCGGTAGCAGCAGTAGCGAGCGGTAGCCGGTGGCCGGGCGCGGCCAGCTTTGTTGCAGTCTCCGTCGGCGAGGTCGGTGCCGGTTTTTTCTCTCTCTCTCTCCTTCCCTCGCTCTCTTGCATGTCCGGGGGTGTTCGCGGGTGCAACGGTGCAGGTCGGGCAGTGATGCCGGCCCCCGTTGCCGGGTTTTGAGGTCGCGGGTGCGTTCGCGAGCGAATAGGCTTAGTCGAATTATCGGGCAGTGATTGCCGATAATCCGATTGAGCGGATTAAGCGGATTAGCGAATTTTGCCGATTTGTGAGACGAAGCGTGCATGCTCCGTCTACTTATTAATTTGTGTTTCTTTTTTTTTACTTTCTTTTATTGTATTGTATTAATAAATTTTGATATATATATATATACATGTGTCATATGTTACTGCGTCAACCCGTTCGTTTTCCAACTGTCCTTTAATTCGTGCGCGATTGGTACACACGCTCGGTGTGCCATTCAGTCGTGGGAGCATTCGTGCCTCCCGAGCCCTCCTTTTGATAAATACTGTGCGGACGGCCGCGAGCAAAATATTCCCTTGAATAGTCGGCTTAAATAATTCCGTTACAAGTTTGGAAACAAAAAGAAGTCGCACGGGGCTAAATCTGGAAAATATGGTGCATGGGGCAGCAGTTCGTAGCCTAATTCGACCAATTTGGCCATGGCGACGGCGGAGGTGTGAGCCGGTGCGTTGTTATGGTGGAAGAGCACTTTTTTCTTCGCCAAATGGGGCCGTTTTTTCTGCAATTCGACGTCGAATCGGCCCAATAATTCGGCATAGTACAGCCCTGTGACCGTTTTGCCCCTGTCCAGGTAGTGGATGTAGATCACACCTTGTGAACCCTAGAAAACGGTGGCCATCACCTTTCCGGCCGATGGGGCAGTCTTCGCCTTCTTCGGAGCACTTTCGCCGGGTAAAGTCCACTGTTTCAACTATTCCTTGGTCTCTGGTGTATACCAGTGGATCCATGTTTCGTTGACTGTCACGAAACGACGCAGAAACTCCTCCGGATTGAGTTTAAGCAGCGTCAGACATTGCTCTGAAGTTGCCTCACGGTTGCGCTTGTTGTCCGGAGTGAGCAAACGCGGCAGCCATCGCGCCGACAGCTTTCTCATGCCCAAAATTTCATGCAGGACATGACCCACGCGGTCTTTTGAGATGCCTACGATCTTAGCTATCTCGCGCACCTTCAATCGTCGATCTGCCAATACGAGATCGTGAATTTTTGTCACGTTATCCTCCGTGGTAGCCGTTTTCGGAGCACCTGGACGTGGCTCTTCAAAAATCGACGTACGACCACGTTGAAACTCGTTAAACCAATTTTTTATGGTCGCCATCGAAGGAGAAGAGTCACCATATACAGCATTAAAGCGCTTTTTGATTTTGCTGCACGATTTCCCTTCCAAAAACAAGAATCGAATCGATACTGCTCTTTTTCCATTTTTCAAAAATCAACGGACACACTTGCTTTCACACGCTCTCAAAAATAAACTACAACTCCGATCCGGCTAAAATCTTGACAGTAACCATCGAGAAGGTTGTACTACGTGATAGAATATTTCTTTTGCGAGAGTGGCGCCATCGGGCGGTGAGGCTAAGTACTTATCGGACCACCCTCGTACACCCCGAACAAGTTTTGATATATTGTAAGCTCATTATTTGAATTTTTACAGATTAAAGTCACGTAGGAATATTATATTTTGAGTAACTGAATAAATGAATAATAACCATAAACTCATTAATATCTTTCTCAGGTAGTATTTCGAAATTTATTGCCTATGGGAATATGTACTTTATTGACAATCAAAAGTATATTTTATTTTATTAAAATATTTGATATTTTCAAATCTTTGTGTATGGAAAAAATTTTTTGTATTATACATTTGTATACCTATACATATTTCTAGTCATCTATACATAAACTTATCGTCATACCTGGAATCACTTCCCCAGTGCATGGCATATATTTTGGCTAAATGACCTCGTAGGGTACGTCTCGTACGCATTTGTATCCGCCCAATTGGTTCCATGCTAGTTGTTGCTTGAACAAGAGTGGTGTCGCAAGCATTTTTTCTTGCATCCTAAAAAATCAAAGGTATACAAAAAATAATTTTACATTATCATGGGCAAGATTAATCCACTGTACAAATAAAATTAATTATTACCCTACCAAAGATACTAGTAATCAAAGTAAAGACTTCTAACGAATTCGATATAATGATTAACGCGTTATGGGATTAATAATTCTGAAAAAAATCTTTAACATCCATCTTACATCAAAATCTTCTGATAAAAGAATCAAGGTTACAGGTAGTATTTCTAACATTGAAATTTAAAGAGTAAAAACTTGAGATCAAATTTGCAGAATTTCAATTTATTGCGATTTTCAGATTTTTTATTTAATAAAAGAGAAATATAAAAATGTTTTGTAACTTTGAGATATTCACGAGGAAAAGAATGAGAAATATTTACAGATTTTAAACTATAAAAAATTATTATTCTCTATTACTAGTTATATTCAGATTTAAAGATTGGCTTTCCATGTTTATGTGTAATCTTGTGTTTATCGATCAATGTAGATTAATCAAATGAAATACAAGTTAGATGTTGTCAACTTTTTCAAGCTTAACGCTTTATCAGCGGATCTGTTACCGACTTCAGAAAGGTTTATTTAATAAATGTCGTACATATAGTTGTGTATTAATTTGTATTAATACACAACAAAAATTTATGTTTGTACTTTTCTATGTTCTGTAATTAAAAAATGTTTTGAATCGCATAAATTATGTTTCCAAAGTGTTTTCAACATATGCAAAACAAATTCCGTATTCTTTTTTTTCAATTTAAAACATCTTAAATTATGTTAAATGGACTTGGGCACCTTCAAATTTTAGAATGAATCTGGCTGTTAATTTCGAAAGTGGCCCAACTCCATTCTTGATAAGAAAACGCACGTTATTTACTTAATAATTGCCACTATTTTAACAGGGACTTTAAATTTAACATCCTTAGATACGCTTAAGCAGTATGACTTCTTAGTATCTTATACGTATATTTTTAAATTCATTCTAACGCAAAACTTTCAAAATAAGCGGCTCATTTCATCACAAAAAAAATGCAGCCGATGCTAATTTTCGGAGATCATAAGTACTTTATTTTATGCTCTTCAGAGTATCTCAGTGAACAAGCAACACTCGTTAGTAATCCAAACGTGTGGCTTTTTCGCCTAATAGATGTTTATAATGTCAATGGAAAAATAATCGGGAAGATCAATTGCTGTAAAGAGTTGCACACTCATCATGCGATATTTAATAAACACCTTCGCACTTTTAGCTAAATTTCAAAGACTGGTATTTTTCCCATTGTTTAAAAAATTATTCATCATCATCAAGTACTGCCAGACATGATTCGCAAGCTCTCTAACATATTTTCTAATGAGCTTGCGTAACGATAGAATAGTGATGGCGATACAGTTTTATAATAAAACAATCGTATTGCGTTCTTAAATAAGCACAAACTATCGATATTGATTGCCTTGCAGATTGGCTTTGTCTAGATTAACTCGTAATTCTCGCTACTTACGTATTCAATCTTATTCTTGGTCCATTTGTTTACAAAAAAATGAACGTAAGTCTAGACGTAAATAAGAAGAGACGTTGATAATACTGCTACTTATTTTTGCCGTAGAATATGCTCGTGGTGATTGAAAACTACTTCAGGATAATTATCTTTTATTAAAAACTACTCGAAAGTAATTATCAAAGATTAAAAAATACTCTAGAACGTTAATCGACGATAAAAAAATATCCGGAGCTCTTATCAACGGTTGAAAACTGATCCGCGGCAATCGTTTATATTATTAGTAAAAGAAGTTATAGATAGATGTCTGGTTTGAAAAAAGGTAGCAACCATTATATCGCAATGAATGAAATCTTACGTGTAATTGTTGATTACGAAGCGCTACACTCATATATAGTTTAATGCCTTCCAGGGTCTGTAATCATTAACTTAGCAGCGCGTCTCCACAATAAATTATTATTTTTATTTCACATAATTAACAATTAATTTATTATATATAATTGTTTTAATAATGATAATGAAATATTTTAATAATGTCTTGGAACGCCAATCCTATGGCCCAGCACACGGAAAGCCGAGCTAGCCGCAATTAATACTCGAGCAAGCAACGAATATATTAATTGTTATTCTTCGTACCGGAGCATTCAAAAGCAAATTTTATTTTTTTTACCTGTCAACCATAACCTCCGTCGAAAGCCTAAAATAAGAGAATTTAATCAGTTTTTTTTCAATAACCGTTAATTTCTAGAATTTGTGCCCATTGGGACTTTCGTTTATGACATCAAAATCTATATTATAAGAAAATTCAAGGGCCAATTTCCTTAAGGTTAGTGCGGGGTCCTTTAAAAAAACTGATCATACCAATCGATCCAACGCGAAAAAAATAAGTAGAAAACCTTTTTTGAATTTTCTTGTATATATGTAATCTGTAACCTGAACCAAACCGATCACTTAAAAAATCATGTCTAAATTAGATTAAGATCATGATTTGGTTAGAATGAAATCTTGATTTTTAAATAATGTTGAATATTTTATTATACAACGATAATTTACTAACAAAATAGAATCTAACAGAAATTTTTTTTTAATTTGTTGTAATCATTTCACATAAATAATTAGAATCGCAAAAAGAAAATACAAGGATAAATTTTCTTCTATTTTGACAGGATCCAATGATTAGTTTAGTATAGATCTAGCCTGGATTTTGCATGGGTAATAATGGGTTAATACTGTTATTTATATACGACCGCGGACAACGGACAGACGACGGAAAGCCTCCAGCTTGTTCGACCGCAGCTCAGACGTATTAATTCGGTGCTCGAAAGGATAGAGGCCCAAACGAAGATCCAGAGAAACATCAGAACAGTTATAACGACAGGAATGAATGTTATAAAGGAGGTAGTAGAGATCGCATATGGAGTGAATGCGACCGCTTGAAGCCCCTCCTGGAAAATGCTTTAACGAAACGATAAATAGACAGAAAAGGAAGAGGGAAACGACCAGCGCCTGAGCAAGCCGCTACCTATTAAAGAAGAGCGGACGGATAGGAGTGGGTTCCATCCTCCAAAAGAGGACGAAAAAGCCGACTAACTATTGCAACGATGACCCTGACCAGACAAACGATGAACGCCGCTACGAAGCGACCACCAACTTCGATGACGGCGATAACCGCGCAGACGAACTGGACAGAAAATACTCGCCCCAGGGTGGTTGGCCCTCCCCGAAAAGGAGGGGCAACGTTATCTTGGTGAAGTCATGGGACGGACAGACGTACGCCGACACTCTGCGCCGGCTGAAAACCGAGATTAATCCCGAGTGCTCAAAAGTAAGCATCTCCGGATATCGGAAAACAAAGGATGGAGTGCTCCTCATGCGCTTCCGCAGTAGTGCAGAGGAGAGACAGACGTTCCAAGAGAAGCTGGGAGCGACTTTTGAACCTTTTTCAAATATTGGTACTTTTGTTTTATTTTGAACGTTATTCGTACATAATGTAACAACGTCGCCCGTAGTCCTGCCTTATGCTGCTTATGCTCTTATAAGCTTTTCTAGCACTTTACCCTTATCTTATCAATATCAAACATTAAGTTCAAGGATAGCAGTTGAATTTTTGCTGTATTGTATTACTAAGTAGCGAGTGCTTTTAACTTTTTATTTTATCCATTGTTCATGTTAGATTAAGTCGAAGCGTATTACTGATTCTTTTTATATTTAGTCGAATTCATAAATAGTTACATAAATTTTATTTTATTTTTCATTCAAAAAAGTAAAAAAATTTTAAGAACTCCTTTTTTTGAGAAAGTAAGTACATTCTGATATACGAGGGTGGTCCGATAAGTATTTAGCCTCACCGCCCGATGGCGCCACTCTCGCAAAAGAAATATTCTATCACGTAGTACAACCTTCTCGATGGTTACTGTCAAAATTTCAGCCAGATCGGAGATATAGTTTATTTTTGAGAGCGTGTGAAAGCAAGTGTGTCCGTTGATTTTTGAAAAATGGAAAAAGAGCAGTATCGGTCGGTGATTCGATTCTTGTTTTTGGAAGGGAAATCGTGCAGCAAAATCAAAAAGCGCTTTAATGCTGTATATGGTAACTCTTCTCCTTCGATGGTGACCATCAAAAATTGGTTTAACGAGTTTCAACGTGGTCGTACGTCGATTTTTGAAGAGCCACGTCCAGGTGCTCCGAAAACGGCTACCACAGAGGATAACGTGACAAAAATTCACGATCTCGTATTGGCAGATCGACGATTGAAGGTGCGCGAGATAGCTAAGATCGTAGGCATCTCAAAAGACCGCGTGGGTCATGTCCTGCATGAAATTTTGGGCATGAGAAAGCTGTCGACGCGATGGCTGCCGCGTTTGCTCACTCCGGACAACAAGCGCAACCGTGAGGCAATTTCAGAGCAATGTCTGACGCTGCTTAAACTCAATCCGGAGGAGTTTCTGCGTCGTTTCGTGACAGTCGACGAAACATGGATCCACTGGTATACACCAGAGACCAAGGAACAGTCGAAACAGTGGACTTTACCCGGCGAAGGTACTCCGAAGAAGGTGAAGACTGCCCCAACCCAACCCAACCCAACCCATCGGCCGGAAAGGTGATGGCCACCGTTTTCTGGGATTCACAAGGTGTGATCTACATCGACTACCTGGAGAGGGGCAAAATGGTCACAGGGTTGTACTATGCCGAATTATTGCCCCATCCACTGTATTCTCCAGATTTAGCACCGTGCGACTTCTTTTTGTTTCCAAACTTGAAAAAGTCACTCGCCGGGCAGAAATTTGAGTCGAATGAGAAGGTAATCGCTGCCACGGAAGCCTACTTTTCAGACCTTGAGGAAACGTATTTTTCAGACGGGTTAAAGAAGTTAGAGCATCGCTAGGCCAAGTGTATCGAACTAAAAGGAGACTATGTTGAAAAATAAAACGCCACTTTTCCAAAATTTTCGTTTTTCTTTTATAGGCTAAGTACTTATCGAACCACCCTCCTATTTGCGAAAAGTGCAAAACGGAATCTTGCAGTCGTTTAATTAATGATCAGACCAAAACTTCATATTTGAAGTGTTACGGATCGTCGATGAAAAACTTGGGCAAACCTTGAGGACTTACGACAATTTGCAATAATTGTAGAAAAAAACTTATCAACATAGGAACACAAGAAACTCCTTCAATGTACTAGAACCAACTATTTGGCACGAACCACAGGATCACAATATAAATTACTACTTTTGTCAATGTAATACGCATGATTTCAGTAAAAAATATTTGCACAAAATTAAATATCCTGATGTAAAAAGCGTGACCCCAGCCAAAATTGGTGGTAAAAGTTTTTCCACGGAATAAAATGTTCATTCTAATGAAAAATCGTTGGACCTTTTTTCTGAAGACAGTTCTAAAGATGATAGTCTGAAATTGTTTGATCAAGCTGGATTAGACGATTCCATTCACTATCTCAATCTTCTTAAAGATAAAGCTGAGCTGTGCACTTCAAGACTCAAGAAATGAATGTCTAAGTAACTGTATATTGAAAAAGAGGACAGAGTTTGTTAAGTTTTTTTGAATGGGAAAGGGGCTTGTCTACTGTAACTACATTACGGACCTTCTTTATTTATATAAAGTAGATATATACATATATATATAAGCCAGACAACTGGTGTTATTGTTATTGTTATTGTTACTTCAAGAACTACGTCCATGTGGAACGCTGCAGAGGTAAACTAAGTACCTGTACGCATTAGTCGTGGTTTCTTATAGTCGTGAATATACAGACTTACCTCCCTGACTATTTTTTTTAAATGGTATAGGAGGATAAAATATTTTACGCATCATGACTGGACCTACAGTTTAAGGTGAAATTCGAACCATCCGAATGGATTGGCATCTATTCATAGACTCTTCTACGGACAGCCTTAAAGCAGACTTGTTACATAACCGTAACACATACACAGCTCTTCATGTAAATCATTCAACTATTATTGAAAAAATCTTATGATAATGAAAAGCTGCAATACAACACATATAAATTACTAATGTGTGGTAACTTTAAGATAATAAACCTAGTTCTAGATTTACAATCTGAAAAACACAAAATATCTTTGTTTTCTGTGTCTTAGGACAGCCGTGCAAAACATAAATACTGCGTAAACACAAAGAAATGAGGGAACGTTTTCATCAAGACTTCCACAAAAAGAGCAAAATTACCAAAGATGATGGGATGAAAATATGAAAGATTACTGCTAGTTTTTGAAAAGAGAAGATAATAACCATGCTAATCATAAACGGAATTCCTTACAATAATCCATTAATATGAAGCGTCAACGTTTTCATAAGAAAAGAAACTAACGTTATTAGTGAAGCACACGAACAAAATAACGTGTTTACCTACGCTAGTTCCAAAATTATAGCAATATAAATCATCTTGATAGATGGTCATGGAAAATAGGCTATGAAAGCTCATGTTATGATATTTAATGTTGTACGCTTGCCGATTAGAGGTTCTTATGGGCTATCATTGGGGTTGTAACGAGCTGTTTTATTCTGAAAATAAAATTATTTAATTTTTCGTGAAGCAGTCCGAAATGCCAACGGCCAACTCTCCGTACTCCGAATTACACTGTCGTATTAGTTTATAAGATTACTATTAATAAATTTTTTATTTCTTTTTTTTTCATGTTACACGATGAGCACCACCTTATTATTATTTGACAATTTTTACCAGTTGTTCCTCCGAGAACCACGACCTATAAGCCAATAAAGCGGTTTAATTTAAACAGTGAACATCAAGGCAGAAAAATGCTCCCAGTCGGCTATCAGTCGTCTTAACGAGTAGACATGTATCATCACTCAGCTGAGTTTGCTGTGTTTACTTCGCGACAGTGAGTTATTATGTTAGCATGGTTATTGTTTCGTGCTTCATAATAATCGACTATTGCCGCGAATCTCCGTTGTGATCTGTTCGCAGTCTGTGTGACTGCTTGCATTTAATCTAGCAATGGTTTTTATAAATGAATGCCATGCTACATCCCAAATTATCGAAAGTTCTCTCTCTCATTAAGTTTCTCCCTCTCACGCTCAAGCAACTTATCAACCAAAAAGTGATCAAGCAATAGTGATTGAAGCTATTGATGGATTATCTATTGATGATTACATTGATGGTTTAGAAAAGATTACAGATGTCAACAATATCAAGTTTATGTCTGAAATTTCTGGAAGTCGTGTCTGTGTTTTTCTTTCTTCAATAGAGATTGTTAACAGTCTAGTCAATCAATTAAAGTCGGAGATCGAGAGCTTCAAATTCGCCCACTAATGGAAAGAAATAAACGCGTTGTTATCTCCAATATTAATCCTATCATCTCAAATAAAGTTCTAATCAGTGCGCTAGAATGCAAAGGAATCAAACTTGTATACGAAGTAACTAGTACAAGTAAACCAGGACGCACTCATATACTATCTTTCCGTCGACAAGTATATATTAAGGATGAAGATGAGTCGCGTTTGCCAGATTCGCTTTAAATCAACTACAACAATACAAACTACTGGATCTTTCTTAGCACTGACTCTACCAGCTGTTTTATTTGCAATCATACTGACCATATCGCTAAGCAATGTCCGAGGAATAACAACATCGAAACTACAGCTAAACAAATTAATTCATCTATTTCTCAGATTCAAGGCAGTGATGTCACTTCACCATCAACACCTAACGATAATCCAATTATACATTCACCACAAGAAAATTCATCATCATCCGAAGTCGTTAATCGTGACTCGGTAGCGCTCGTTCCTCATAAATCTCATTCTTCACAGCTAGCTGGCTCTGAAGAATTCAAAATCCCAAATCAGTCAAATGCTCCAAATAATAATGTTGACTTTAAGAACGTAGCTCTCTCCACTTCCAGCTCCTCTAACTCATCACTTAAATCTCCTGCTTCCAAGAAACTAAAAAAATCGAATGTAGTCAATAACCTGCGGAAAGAGGATATAGTTTGCGAAGATCTTGACGTTCCTTTAAAATCAGTCAAAAACGACATTAAACTCCATCCAATGAAGTACTGTCTAAACTATGATCAACTTAAAATTTTTTAGTTGAAACGTACGGCAAGAGCAATGTGCTTGAAATTGCTCTCGCATTTACAACCAATACTCCGGCTTTATGCAATATGCTCACCAACATAAAATCCTTAATCTTAGAAAATAATCTCAAAGCTAGATGTGGTAGGATAATTAAAAAATTGTCCGAGAATGATCAAGATTTATTCGAGTCAGGCAGTGAAACAGAATTAATTCATTCCCATAATGGCTGAAGAAATATCAACGGACCTAAAAATTGTTTTCTGGAACTGTAGAATCCTTAAGTCAAGAATAGAAGAAATCCCTAAAATTCTCCAGCACGTCGACATTCTACTATGCGTAGAATCTTGGCTCAATGATAAAGATCAGAATATCCACTTTCCCGGTTTTAAGACTCTACGTAAAGACAGGCAACATAAAAAAGGAGGAGGTATCGTCGCTTTTATCAAATCTAATTTAGCGTATTGCGTTCTTACTAACCTAAGGACCTCGGATCAATCATTTGAGTCTCTGGGCTTCAAAATTACCAATACCTCACCCAATATTATTATTCATTCATATTATAGAGCACCAGGTACGATTCATTCAAAAAGCACTTGGGATAAAATATTTAATAATCTCGATACTAATAGTCATACCTTGATCATGGGCGATTTTAACGCTCATCACACAGCAGTAAAGATTCTAATGACAACGGTGAAAAGTTTTTGAATTCCTACCTCAATTCTGACACCTTCTTACATAACAATGATTCCCTAACTTACTATCGTATTTCAAACTATTTCTCAAATTTAGATTTAATTTTTCCACAAATAATTTTGGTGACAAAATCAACGTTTTTGTGAATGACGAAACCTGGGGCTCAGATCACTTTCCAATTTTCAATGACGTTAATGTAAACAAATTTTTATATCGGAAAAAAACGTTTAATATTAAGTCAACTCGAACTGACTGAGTCAAGGCATTGACTTATCTTGAGGAAAATTATATATATTTTCTTAAAGTTGGCTACGTACTAGCTCAACCCAACGAAAAATACTCAATTTTTACCGATATAGTTTTTAAGGCTAATAGAGCATCCACACCTGTCACAGAAATTTAGTTACTTGGTGGGATTCAGAATGCGACAGAGTAAAGAGACTTCGCAGAGCTGCCGTTAAGAAATGGAGATTTTCTAATAACCAACACGATTATTTTGAACATAAAAAGGCTGTTGCAGTTGCTCGCAAAACCTTTGAGTCTAAAAAAAGAGCCAACTTTCGTAATTTTGCTGAATCTCTTAAATTTAGGATTAACCAAAGTTATGTATGGGACAACAGCAAATTACTCAAAAACAGATGGGCCAAAGTCACTCCTCCTAGCATATCTGAAAACCACCAAAACATTAAAATCATCAATCAATGCCTCGATCAAATTAACCCGAGTTGGTGCCAAAACAATCCAGATGAATTACCGAAATACCAACCAAATCCCCTGCTAGAATCCCTATTTAACTTCGCAGAATTCAATACTGCGCTTAAAAGCAAAAGCACAAAGTCGTCATTGATTATGAAGCTATCCAACGTCTCCCACTTAAGTATAAGCTTTTACTAGTCGATATTTATAATGAAATGTATAAAGTCAGCTCGTTTCCTGCGGAATGGAAAGATTCATATATTCATTTCATAAACAAACCTGGTGGTAAGGGTGTAAGATCCATCGCACTCAGTTCCTGTTTATGTAAAGTATTTGAATCAATGCTGAAAAATAAACTTCAATGGTGGATTGAAACTAATGACATTCTTCTGGAATTCCAAACTGGTTTCAGAAAAGGTCAATCCACCATTGATAATCTAGTGGGCCTAACCCTTGAAGGTAATGAGGTTTTCTCTGAACGTAGGGATGTCCTTGCGGCTTTCCTGGATATCCAAGGTGCTTTTGATAATGTTAATGTTGAAATTCTTTTAACAAAACTAGCCGAAGCTGGCTGTCCCCTTGTCTTTATTAAGTTTATTCAACACTTGACATGGGAAAGAGTTATTGACACCGAAGCACTTGGTGAGAGTACAAGGACTGTCTACAGGGGCGTTCCTCAAGGAGGTGTACTTAGCCCACTCCTTTTCTGTATATATATAACCACTATTTGTAATCGTGTTCCAAAATCTGTCAAAGTCGCCAATTTCGCTGACAATACTTCTCGTAAAAGACTCATAGAAAAAGCTATCAACATTATCTATGACACCCTTCTTGAAATAGGACTCGAATTAGCACCTGCTAAAACGATTTTCCTACATTTCAATCAAACAGGTATCAAGCCAGGCAAATCATTCATTACAGTTAAAGATAATGTAATTTTCTCTAGTGAAACCACACGATTCTTGCGTATTAGGTTCGGTTATCGTCTTACCTTTAAAGAACACATCAAAGACGTAGTTAATAAGACGCTAAAACCACTAACTTAATCAAGTTTCTAAGAGGAATCTCTTGGGGTTCTAACCCTGAAACGCTACTAATTTTTTATAAAAGCTACGTGCGTGCTATCATTGATTAAGGTAGCTTTGTCTACTATCCGAACACAGTCAAACAATCAGAACAATTAGAAAAAATCCAGTACCCTGCTATCAGATACGCCTTAGGATACCGCATCAGCACTCCTACCAACATACTATTGTCTGAATCTAAACTCCCGTTCATCGAAAAAAGGACAATCTTCCTGTGTAAAAACTACATGAACAAAGTTTATTCCAACTCCAGTTTAGTAGCTCATCGGATCATCCAACGCATTTTTAACAAAACCCAACACAGTCAAAGTAAACATAAAAATAGTCGGCGTCTACTTGTTAAATGCATCAAAAAATTTGACTTCAATAATCATATTTTATACGCCAACCGGCGATATAATATTTATCTTCACAGTTACCAAACTCTGTCCATTATATAGGGTGTCCCATTTTAAAGAACCCCCCCCCCCCCCCCGAAATTTTCGACGGTTGGCGTTGTACAAAAAAATTGTTGTGACAGGGCTATAGTGATGCTCGCTGGCCCTGTGTGCGGCACTCTCCTCGCGTGAACGCAGCGACCAAGTGTACGCTATATAGCGACTACATACTTGTGTAGTTGCAGGATCTGGAGAGAGGAGCGCAACGATCGGCGAGGTGTCGCCGTGAGTGCGAGTGAGAGCGAGAAGAGCGAGAGAGAGAGAGAGAGCGATTTTGACTGATTTTTGACGGCGAGAGAAGTGGGAGCGCGGCGGCACGAGGCTTAGAAATTAAGAGAGAAGAAGGGCAGTTAGGCGCGAGCTCTCGAGTAATTAGGGCCGCCTAAGGAGAGACTGGACGAGAGGACATTTCGGCCAGAGAGGAACGACTGCCAGGAGTGCGACTGCTATTTGCCAGGAGAACCAGGTGTTCCGTGCCGAGCCCGGACTAGCAGCGACTTCCCGGGGCAAAGGCCGTGCTGCGGCCTCTCCTGCAGCAGTCCCGGTCATCGCCAGGGCGCCGTTTCCAGCGGGCCTGCGCTTTCGCCGGCGTCGTTTCTCTGTCGACGGACCGTCGGCATCCGGTGGGTCCAAAGCCAGTTTATCTCTCTCGCGCCAGCTCTCGCTCGATTACGGACATTAGCGTATTTTGATTTTATCGCGCACGCTGAGCGATCTCGCTCGCGTGATCCCGCGAACTCCTGTCGCGGAAAGGCTGAGCGAGCGCGCTCGCCGCGGCGAAGTTAATCTTGTAGCGATATTTGTAAAAAGGCGTCAATAAATGAGATCGCCATATGTAATATCATTGAATAGTGTCCGTTTCTTTGTATCAACCTTTCCTAGCCAGCGCGAACTTCGGCCTGTGAAAGTCAGCGCCGGCTTTCTTTACCGAGAAGAACCCAGAAAAATTAGCAGAGACCAGCCCATGGCGCACGAAGGCTGACCACTCTTGCATTGTTCAGACAATAGTTGTTTGGGACAATGGGGGCAACCTTTCTGTGAAATCCGATTTGACCTCGAGATTCATTTTCAAGGTCATTTGAAGGTCAAAGTCATTTTCTTAATAGGAATCCATATTTTTGATCCCGGATTCGGAAAGAACGGAAAATTCTACGTTTAGATAACGTATTATGTGTGGGGTACGGTTAACCCCCCCCCCCCCCCACGCCTGATGTCATGTAGGGGTCAAGTTTATGATTTTCTTCAGCTATGCACAGGGATGATCTGGCAAGGGTAAGGTTAATTGTAATAACCCAATAACTCCAATATCCAATAACTCGATAACCCCAATAACCCCAATAACCCAATAACCAAGAGATATTTTGACTAAGGACCCCCATTTTTTATCCCGGATTCGAAAAGAGCGGGAAATTCTACGTTTAGATAAAGTATTATGTTGGGGGAGCGGTTAACCCCCCCCCCCCCCCCCATCCCACCGGGGCAAGGGTGAGGTGAATACAGGCTTAATATTAGGCTTTGAATACATGAAGTCGACTTTCAAAATCAACCTTGAAGTTTTAGCTCAAGGTCACTGTTGTTTGACCCTATAATTTTTTTGGGATATTGGGGTTATCAGGTTATTGGATTATTGGGTTATCGAGTTGTTCGCTTATTACAATTAACCTTACTCTTGCCCGATCATCCCTGTGCATAGATGAAGAAAATCATAAATTTGACCCCTACATGACCTTAGGCGGGGGGGGGGTTAACCGCACCCCACATATAATACGTTATCTGAACGTAGAATTTTCCGCTCTTTCCGAATCCGGGATCAAAAATATGGGTTCTTATTCAAAAAATGACTTTGACCTTCAAATGACCTTGAAAATGAATCTCAAGGGCAAATCGGATTTCACAGAAAGGTTGCCCCCATTGTCCCAAACAACTATTGTCTGAACAATTTTTTTGTACAACGCCAACCGTCGAAAATTTCGGGGTGGTTCCTTTAAAATGGGACACCCTGTAGAGTATATGCGTGTCAATTTCTTGCTACTCTCGGAAACGCGATTACAAATATAACAGAAAAAGTCCGAAATATTTATTTAGATAGAGTCAAACGTTACATTACTTTTAAGTTTTATATTTTGCACAGTACTTCTTCCGTCGTCCTTGCGATAACTTTGGTGTATTTTCAAAATTTTCATGTCTACATTTTTTACCTATTTCACAGAGCTTGAACGAGCAATGTTTCGCAGAATTCGATCTACTGTTACGTGGCAGTGGTTCAATGTTGAATAATCTGGTAGTAAATAAGTTCCGTCACTTTCAGATAATTTTGTAGACCGATAAACAAGAGTTTTGCACGAACCACAAACAATATTCGGGAGTCGGGCGTTCTCTGCATCATATTTTATCAATTCATTAATATGTTTTTTAAGAGCGCCACTGCTAGAAAAAATATTTTTTTTTGTAAACAAAATAGACAAATGGACTTTCGGTTTTCATCGTGCCTTCGCATGATCGCGATGCATTTTTTATAACTACTGGCACATTCCAAGCAAGAAAATAGATAGTATTTGTTGCGAGGAAAGTTATCAAACATAAAAAATACTATACTGGTATATTCCTGGATGTTCCCTAGCTTTTGGTAAGGTTTGGCATTAAGGCCTACTGTACAAGTTCAAGAGATTTTTTCCTCAGCCACACTACGAATTGTTACAGTCTTATCTGCACAATAGAACCTATCAAATTAAAGTAAATAAAAACGTATCAAAACATCGGTTAATAAAAGCAGGAGTATCGTAGGGCAGTGTTCTAGGTCTAATACTATATCTATTATGTACCTCGGACCTACCAAAGTCTATTAATATCTTGATAGCAACATATACAGATGATACAGCAATTTCAACAGTACACCCAGAGACAACAATAGCAACCAAAACATTACAAAACTACATAAAAAATCCCCTTCAAAATTGGTTTAACATCTAGAGAATAATAGTAAATGAAAGTGAACAAATTGGACAATTCTTTAGTAGAAATTCCAAGTTAAATATAGTCGTAATCAACACAGAAATTCGAATCACCTATAAGAAAGAATTTACAAGTCTCATGTATATCAAGTTCTTTGAAAATTAATACGGATATGATGCGTGAATATTGAATAAATAAAGGATATGGATTTATTTTTATTATAATTTTATCAAGTATAATTAGGCTCGTATTTATCCGGCATAAAAACCCCAGTCATAAGTAGGGAAAAGCCATCTAAATATGAGCAAACACAATCGACAAATGTACAAAGAGTTATGCTACTTATTTATAATTAATAGATTTCGGCAGGCTCGCTTTGCCTGTGAATGGCCATTCAAGTTAAAAACTACTCGCTTACCACACGACGCTAATTGCACCTTGTGCGAGAAGGAAGGTCGTCTCCTAGAGCAGCACAGTGCCAAAGTCTTGGTCACGGGCACGGCCCGCACTATGCTGCGCCTAAGAGTAGGACCGAGTAGCTGCTGTGTGAACTGCCCAGGGTCGGAGACGTCTCAGAGGATATCACGCATATCCTCAGCTAGGCCAATGGGTGCCGGTAGCCCTTGTTGCGATCGTGGGTTCGACAAGTCACAGGATAAAAGGCACGACAACTGTCATCCACAGAACGTGATGTAAGACCAGGAACTCGCACTCACATTCAGCACACACGTTACCAGTGAAGGCTAGTACGATAAACTATCACAACGACGTAAACAATTGAAAGCAGCCAGTTAATTGAGAGAGCAACTAGGTAACTGAAAAAGAAGGTGCTGAGAGAGAGCTGCGAGGTGCAAGGATCGAGTTCTCGAGAACTACTGACTGATTCCTCCTTCCTGAAGAAGGATCAGAGAATTTTCTCCAGCATTGGGCCTGTTCGTGGAGCCAATTAGAAATGCAAGGTTTATTTTTGCTGGACGACCATACCCTTTTTTTCGTATCGCGCGCGCACCGCTGGAACTGCCGCACATGTTCATATTCTGGATTTTCCCCATCCGCAAAAAAACCATTAAGCGACAAAGGACCGAATCTCCAAATAAACTTTCACTTTTACAACAACCAAAAAAAAATGTTATAAATTATTACTCTCTACTTTCGTGCTATGCACATGAAGCGCAGATACCGCGAACAGAAAGCAAATCGATACATACGACATCCACACTTTGAAAAGATACCTATCCTCCTATTAGATTAAACAAGAAATATATTCCGCAAAGCAATCAAGTAAAATATCTAGGTATTCACCTAGACCGAAGACTTACATGGAAAGAGCGTATATTCACTAAACGTAAACAGTTGGGTCCAAAATGGAGGAAAATGTACTGGCACATCGGAAAAAAATCGAAGGTGTCGATCGAAAACAATCTGCTGCTATATAAAGCTGTACTTAAACCAGTCTGGACATATGGCATTCAACTATGGGGTGCTGCTTCTAACTCGAACCTCGAAATCCTGGAAAGATTTCAATCGAAAGTCCTACGCAATATAGTACGGGCCTATTGGTTTATACCGAATGAAATTATCCGAAATGATTTATAGATACCTACTGTCAAAGAAGAAATTGAAAAATTGCGCAGTAGAAAGCGAAAAATAGAGATAGATCAGACTGGATCGTTACACAATAACACAGGTATACAAATAATAGGTCATTTTCTGTATTACAAGCCAGCTATGATATTTCGGAAAGAAGGAGGTTATGTAGCATCGTAAATAAATGATATCACAAAAAACTATTCAAAGCATCTTAAAGTACAAATCAACCTTTTCAAAATGTTGTTGAGTTTGTCTAAATATTTTTTTTTTCGCCAAGATATCCCATTTTGAAATTTTCATATTTATGAATTTCTTAAAGTTCGACAATCCATTAACCCATTAAGCCCTAAGTGGTCGATTTTCTTTTATTCTTTTCAATTGCTCTTTTATCAGGAATAGAAATGAGGAATAGACATTTCTGATGTAAAATTGTCTGAACTTTCGATCTATGCTGTTAGAATTTTGAAAAAATGCGTGCGTGTGCGTTGACTTCAGATTCGTGATCAGCGACCCTCAAAACCTCCGAGTAACAATGTTCGAGTAAATTCACTGAACAGAAAAATACGTACAACAAAGGGTTAATGGATTTTCGAATTTTGAGAAATTCATAAATATAAAAGTTCCAAATGCGATATCTCGGCGAAAGAAAAAAGATTTTTGGACAAACACAACGGGATTCAAAAAGGGATGATTTGTACTTTAAGATGCTTTAAATAGTTTTTTGTAAACAAAGTTATTTACGATGCTACACAACCTCAAATATATCAAGAAACAGTGTTTTTTACACTTTTAGGTTCGGATATCTCAAAAACCTGACATGATGGAACAATTCTGGGGCCAGATTTAGATTTAGCGCACCAAAATCCTTCAGGAATACTATAGCTCGCTTGTGATATAAAATCTCGTATACCTGTGTAATTAATAACTGCTGATTTTTGCTGCAGCATAAAATTAAATTTTTAAAAATTAATGTAATAAACATTGACCTAGTGTACTCTATCTAAATCTATTATCTGTTTTGTAAAATTAATTTCTTTAAATAAATTGTTGTATAATAAGTAAGATTACTCCTCTTTATGTCTCTCTCTCTCTGCCTGTCGCTCTCTCTTTCTCTCTCCCATCACCTGTGTTATATATCAATACTGTAGATAAGGTTTCTATTTATTCATATCTACAATTTGTATCTTTTTCTTACAGATGGTGCGGGAGGTAAGTGAGGGGGCAGATAAAGGAGAGAGACACTACGCCACGAGTCATATCGAAAGTGACCATGTGATCGCACACGCTCGCATTCGTGGAGAGGAGGCAATAGAAAGATTTACGTTGCGAATAGCCAAAAAGAAGAAAAATTAGAAGCATCGCTGCTGATTGACTGCTCCACCTGATTTGTTCGATTATGAAGGCGTGCAACCAGAGTACCTACAACAATACGCGTTAGCGTTGGCAATAAGATGTATATGCGAGCCTTTCTGCAGTCTGTATTTCCTTCAAAGAACTCCTTTGAGAGAAAAACCAGGCGCTCATTCATTTATAAGTATCATTTATAAGTTATTCATCTATAAGTTTCTTAAGCTCATTCATTTATAAATTTATAAAACATTCTCTCTCTCTCTCTCTCTCTCTCTCTCTCTCTCACACACACAAAGGAGAACTCTCGTGGTCTTCCAGAAATTGGATATAATATTACAGAGAATGGACAATATGATACAGATAATAAAAGAGTTTATAATGTTACTCGCCTGTATAAAACTAGACTCTCTTATTGAATCGATTAAAGTTGCAATTTATGCTTTGAATATTATAATAACTCAATTATAAAGAAATGTCAATGATTTAAAGGTTACATTAGTTCACAGGTCAAACAGCAACATGATAAGTTTTCAAAATATATAAAAAAAGAATAAACATATTGCCTATTAGTACCATCATGTGCATTAACGTATTTCAGCGCAAATAGAACAAGGGCTCTCGTGGCTTACCAGAAATTAATTATAAAATCACCAAACATGGTCAATATGACGTAGATGACAAAAAAATTTGTAATTTAGACGATTCACCGCAAAATATACGAGGTCTGTTCCAAAAGAATCCGACCAATCTCGATTTCTGAGCGTTTGCTTTCATCTTCGTCATCCGGGGGGGACATCCTCCAAAGAAGTCCTCATTTGATTGAATAAGACGCTCATATCGATGTTTCCACTTATTAAAGCACTCTTAAAAATCAGACTTCGAAATCACCTTTAGTGCATTCGTCGCTTTAGTTTCAACAGTCTCTTTATCGTCGAATCTATTTCCCTTAAGTGGAATTTTTAATTGAGAAAACAGCCGAAGGTTGGAGGGACTGCATGGAAACAGGCGGAGCTACGCAACAGTATGTTTCAATAAATACTACTGCACTGAGTTTGGTGCATGCGTTGGAACATTGTGATGAAGAAATCAGTCACCGGTTTACCAAAGTTGCGATCGTTTTCTCCTGATTGCATAACGCAATTTTTTCAAAACTTCTACGTAGTACTCTTCGGTGATTATCTGGCCTATAGAAGCATATGCGCGATGCACATCGCTCTTATAATCGAAATAATCAACATTGACTTGACGTTGATTCGACTTTGACAGACTTTTTTCGGCAGAGGCTCGGAAGAAAACTTTCATTTCGAAGATTGTTGTTTTATTTCAGGATCATAACCATAAACCCATGATTTATCACCAGTAATAATAACCTTTTTAAGAAAGTATTCATCACTATTGATCATTTCTAGATTGTCCTGAGCGATTTCTTATCGAAGGTTTTTTTGCTGGACTGAGAGTAGTTTCGGGATGAATTCTGCACACACGAGTCATTCCCAAATTCTCGGTTAAAATTCAAAAAACAGCACTTTTTGGTATTGCAACATCATCTTTCAGTTCTCTCACAGTCAAACGACGATTTTGTTCAACTGCGACACGCACACGTTCGACATAATCCGACGATGTTCTCATCAAAGATCGAGCAGAACGAGGATCACTATCAACAAATGTGCGGCAACTTTTGAACCACCATATCATTCTTTTATTTGTATTTTGCCCATACACTCATCTTTATAGGCTTTTTGCAACATTTGAATAATTACCGCACAACTTTTACCGAGATTAAAACAACATACTTTGCAAATTCGCTGTTCGCTTCATTCTGCTATTATTAGCAATAAACAAATTGCGACAAAAGCAGAAAGGTCATTGTAAATAAATACACGTTATGAGGGAACTAAGACATTTCATCGGTATCTCGGGCTACTCACGAGAAGGATAGGAGTTGCTGTTGACCTTCGCACCCAATACCAGAGATCGCCTGAGTCTCTCCGCACGAAGATATGAAAGTTGGTCGGATACTTATGGGAGACCTCGTATTTCTCTTATTTTTAGATAATCCCTTACTTTTTGATAGAATTCTGAGTTGTTATGGATACGAGATCTGTCCGGAAAATGTCGGGCCTACGTTTATATCTTCGCTGTCATAGTATTCGAGCGACCGAATAGTTCATGCGCAGCGTGTCTTTGTTTACAGTGCCTTTTTCGCGTTCGTCGGATTTTGATATTGTCAAAAATGACTGAAAAACAATATCAACGAATTTGCTCAAATTTTGCTTTCAACTCGGAAAAACGAGTTCGGAAACTATTGAAATGATGCAAAAGGCCTTCGGAAGCGAGTGTATGAGCAAAACACGAATAAAAGAGTGGTATAAACGGTTCAAGGATGGTCGCACTTCTGTCGATAGTGATTCTCGTTCCGGCCGACCTTCGACGACAAAATCCGCAGATAATATTGAGCGGGTGCGACTTGCAATCGAACAAGATCGTCGTATGACTGTACGAGAACTAGAAGACCTTGGAATACCAAAAACTATCATTTCAGAAATTTTAACCGAAAATTTAGGAATGAAACGCGTGTGTGCGAAATTCATCCCAAAATTGCTCACAGCAGAGCAGAAGAACATTCGCTTAGAAATCGCTCTGGACAATCTGGAAATGGTCAATAATGATGATAACGTGCTTAGAAAAGTTATTTAAGGTGATGAATCATGGGTTTATGGTTATGATCCTGAAACAAAACAACAATCTTCACAGTGGAAGGATTCTAAATCGCCAAGACCAAAAAAAGCACGTCAAAGTCGGAGCAATGTTAAGTCAATGTTGATTGTTTTTTTCGATTGTGAAGGTGTTGTACATCACGAATATGCACCAACAGGTAAGACAATCAATAAAGAATACTACGTTCAAATTTTGAAACGCTTGCGTGATGCAGTAAGAAAAAAACGGCCGCACTTTTGGAAAAGTGGTGACTGGCTTCTCCGTCACGATAATGCGCCAGCGCATTCATCCAATCTTGTGCAGCAATTTTTGAGGAAACACAATATCGCATTGCTTCGACAACCTCCATACAGTCCCGACATAGCCCCTTGTGACTTTTGGCTATTTCCAAAACTAAAAAAACCACTCAAAGGACACCGATTCGATGACAAAACAACGGTTGAAAACAATGCGACGAGTGTACTTAAGACTATCCCTAAAAGAGAGTTCCAGGACTGTTTTGAAAGGTGGAAACATCTATGGAACCGTGCTATTCAATCAAGTGGGGATTACTTTGAAAGATGCCACCCACCAGATGATAAAGAATAACGCTAGCACGAAAATATAAAGGTAGGCCCGATACTTTCCGGACAGACCTCGTAAACAGCGAATGGAGAATAATTAAAATAATTTAATTACTAAACTCTTTCTCAACAATGTATCGTCAACAATTTCGGTGACCTCTTCAGGCTTTATTAAATACAAAACAACAGAAAATGGAACAAACAAATTAGCAAACTTAATACAACGTTAAAATGTTTTTTAAATGCTTTCCTCCGTAGTCAAATTATTAGAAGCTAGGTAAAGGTATTCATCGCCAGTCAAATTACAACCGAGATATCAGACAATGTACATGTAAGGAAATCGTTCATCTGTAATTCCTTTTCAGTGAATTCAATAATGGCTTATTTATATGGCTATGAAATTTTACGTTTTCTTTCAAATTTAAGCTTTTGTCAGGTAAACCGATATACATCAGAGCTACAATAGAGAGAGAAGAAGGAAGAAGTTGCATGTGCACCCTTGTGCCGATCTTTAGTTAGTAACTGCTGTGCTTTAGTGTAGACCGTTACACGTATCATTTTTCTGCAAATTTTCTGTGTTTAAAAAGTTTCTCGTCACTCTCGCCGACGAGTTTCGTTTTTGGAAGACGCGCCCGGTGTGTGGAAGTGTTTAGTGTTATTAGCTGAGTCGCGTCCAGCTACATATTAAGAAAGATGAACCGACACCGGTGCACGTAGCATACCAACGAAGTGATACGGGTGCACGCGTGAGCGGCCTTTGTCACGAACAGCAAAGACGATGGCGAGGAGAACAGCAACGGAGATAAAAGCGACGGAGATGACAACGACACAGACAACCACAACAGAAATAGAGACAATGACATCAATAACACCACCGGCAACGGCGACAGCAACAACAGCGACAACAGTTGTATCACTGACGACAACAGAGGGGAAGTAGAGATCCAATGGACGAGGTCGGTGCTACGTTACTCTCTATCTCGCATGTTTCGGGCGCCATTGTTACGCGGGTAGTGTGGCAGATCTGCCAGCTACCTCGCCAACCGTGATCGTTATTTAATTTATACGGGCGCGTTTCAACTGCGTTTTTTGAGCATAGAATAAGTAGGGGAGGTGAATCGGGTTGCAGCCCTGTTTTTCTTCGCGAGCGCGGAAAACTGTCGAGAATAGGTGGACCGGCGTTGAGATGGCCGCATTTTAGTTGAATTTATTGTGTTGTTTTATTTTAATTGTTATTTTTTTTATAAATTACATTTGTTACTGTTAACTCGTTGTCGTCGTTGTTTCACCTATTCACTCCTCATCCTGAATTTCATGACGCGCGTTTTGATCATTCGGTCATGGGAAAGTTCGGGCTTCCCGAATTCCCCCTTTAAATAAATTGTGCGGACGGCCGCGAGCTACCTGAACGGCAACGGTCACAACTATCCATTACAAAAAGTTAATTGCAATGAATAAAAGAAAAATCGAACGTATATATTACATCCGTGATACTTTAAATATAAGCCATATCTTTGAACTTTTTCAGGCATTTCAACAAGAAGATGGCAATTGCTTGTGACATACGTATAGTGTGCCACTACGTATAAGTAAATACCGCTGAGTGGCGTCTTTACTACGCAGCAAAAATAACCACCTAGATTCAATATAATCGGCCGGCAGGTTATCCAGAGCAGCTCTATCTCTGAGCAACGTATTACAAATTGGAACGAAATTGACTAAGCCTGGTGATACAAGGTTTCGCCTATCTGACTTTTGTCGAGACTATGGAGTTTTATCGATAGTTTCTTCCCTTGGGCACGACATTCACGAGTTCACTGGTATTCTAGATTCACTTCAAATTTCCGCACCGTTAACTTTAACTGATCCTTACTTGAATGGTGAAGTGATAACAACGACCATCGAATAAATGATAATCGAATGAAAATCATCGGAGCAAGTATACTCGTTTTTCACCGAAGTTTCCATTTTTTCATGGAATGAAATTTTTTTTCATTCATTTTAACAAATTTAACGTATTAATTTTAACATTTATAATCTTTTCGTTGACAATATAGTATTGTATATGATACCATAATACTTCTTGTAATATTTTTATGGTAATGTTGACTGTACAGTTTAAAATTCAATACAAACAAAGCAATTTTAAAGATATTCTTGTTATTTACTAAAAACACGAGTATAAAATAAATAAAACTACAAACTTTGTACTCAAAATACTTAAATACTAATAGACATGATAAAGATCAGTCTTAATAGTGAAGAAATAAAACTTTAAAACTTTTCTATGCAAGAATGGGCAGCCTTCGTGCGCCTTGGGCTGGTCTCTGCTAATTTTTCTGGGTTCTTTCTCGGTAAAGAAAGACGGCGCTGACTTTCACAGGCCGAAGTTCGCTCTGGGTGGGGAAGGTTGATACAAATGATCGGACACTTTAATTCAATTATACTACATATGGCGATCTCATTTATTGACGCCTTTTCACAAATATCGCTACAAGATTTACTTCGCCGCGGTGAACGCGCTCGCTATACCTTTCCGCGTCCAGAGTTCGCGGGATCACGCGAGCTAGCTCGCTCAGCGCGCGCGATAAAATCAAAATACGCTAATGTCCGTAATCGAGCGAGAGCTGGCGCGAGAGAGATTAACTGGCTTTGGACCCACCGGATGTCGACGGTCCGTCGACAGAGAGGCGACACCGACGAAAGCGTAGTCCCGCAGGAAACGGTGCCCTGCCGACGATGGAAGATGCTGCAGGAAGGGCCGCAGCACGGCCTTTGCCTCGTAGACGGCGAATGGTCGCTGCGTGTACTGGCTCGGCTTCGGACTACTGGCTTCCTGGCAAATGTGGTAGTCGCACCAATGGCAGTTGCTTCCTTCTGGCCGAAATCTTGTCTCCACCAGTCTCTCCTTAGGCGGCCCTACTTACTCGAGAACTCGCGCCTAACTGCCCTTCCTCTTTCTTAATTTCTCAGCCACGCGCCGCCGCGCTATCACTTCTCTCGCCGTCAAAAATCAGTCAAAATCGTTCTCTCTCTCTCTCGCTCTTCTCGCTCTCACTCGCACTTACGGCGACACCTCGCCGATCGTCGCGCTCCTCTCTCCAGATCCTGCAACGACACAAGTATGTAGTCGCTATATAGCATATACTTGGTCGCTGCGTTCACGCGAGGAGAGTGCCGCACACAGGGCTAGCGAACATCGCTATAACCCTGTCACAGCCCCCCGCTAAGCCGCGGAAGCCGCAGGCACCCATGGGTTACCCAACGCAACCCTCCTCGCTCGAACACAGGACCAGCGAGAAAACGACTTAAAACTATAGTACAAAATCAAAATCATAAAACTTCAATAATTCAGCTCGCCAAAACCTTCAAAATCAATAAAAATAAAAATAAATAAACAAACATAAATAAACATACCATACACAAAACAAAATAGAAAATAAAATAAAATAAAACAAAGCACCGAGCCTGGCAGCGAGCTCACACGCCTGGCGTTGGATCCTGGTCACTTCTTCCCGTTGTTCTGGCGTTAAACGTGCTAACTCTATCAATATTGCTGCTACCGGATCGCGGTTCACACCTTCCCCCGCTACAATCTGTCGTTGCGAATACATTACCTCGAGCTGACTCTGGTCTGCGATTTGAGACTGTGGCTGCGATCTCGCTACCTCGGCCTCCGCAGCCCTCGCCTGCTGGTTTTCCCTACGGCGACGAACCTTCACCCCCGCTCTTGGTGCTGGTATGCGTGTCTCATCGGGGAACACGCGATACCTATCCTTTCCACTACCTATGTTGTACGGTTTAGCTGATCTATCAGCATTTTGATGCGATAATGTCACATCAGCCCCGCTTTCACCTAACTGTCGCATCGATTCTGATTCATCAGCCTCAGACAAAACATCCACCCGCACATCCACGTTTTCCACCTCAACATCCATAGCTACCGGTGCTTCCTGCATCGCAAGTACCGAATCTAGCGAACTCGCCATGATTGGTAGCTCTGCGGCAGGCAGAGCACGCTGCGTTCCTCGCTGCTGCTCCTCTCGCGCCTTCCCAAGTTCGACTTGAACCATTCTATTATCCTGTGCTATCAGAGCAGCACATGCAAACGACGGCTCGTAGTCATTAAAGTTCGGCGTTTTCCGGTTCTTACGGCGTCTACTCGACGTTCCATATCTAGCAGTGTCTTCCTCTTCCCGAAGATCCCTTAGGTATTCCGGTGGAACTCCATCCGTGCTTGCGCGCCACGTCGAGCTTACCGGCGGCAACCTACGAGGTTGTGGACGCTCCGATGTAGATGATGGATTCGGTGCGCTAAAGCGCAAAGGACGCTCCGGCAGCAGATCCTCCGGCCTAATCAATTCATTCACAATCGGGCCAAACCTCCCAATCAATTCCTGCCTTCGCTCCGGAGTCCACACACCCCGACGAAGTTCAGCTATCAACAACGGTGAGACAGCCCTGCTGTTGTCCCATTCGTCCGACAAACTTGCCCACGAAGTGGATGGTTGTACATCCACCGGCAGCCAACTCCCAGTAGGCTCAGCCATCGCCACCTGATATTTCCGAACCTATATTCTCGAATCCTCGTCTCGGTGACGGTTTTACTGCGCCCACCGGCAAATAGTGTGGCCATTCGGCGACCCTTGCTCTCGCTTCAGCGGCCGCAGCAGCAGCGGCAACCACCGCGCTCCGACCAGGTGGGAGAGTAGCAATACGAAGCGTACCTCGTTCCGTGCGCCTCTCAAATGGTCTCGCTACCGCTACCTCCAAAACCCTGCCCGCGATTACCTCGCCTTCGGCGCCCCCCTCGGGAACAGAACCAGCGTTCTCGCCTTGGTTCTGCCCCACAGCCGCGCCCGCATCAACAAAGTCACACGCGCCCCGCGGTACGATAGGCAGCTCTAACGCCGATTGCCCCTGCTGGCCTTCCTCCACCACTCCTGGCATCTCGGCGTACTCGCCAGAGAAGCCTGGCGTTTTTCCAGCATAACTACCTCTCCTGTAATAAACCATGCATGTATTAGCCTTGCTACCTCATATGACATCCAGTCCGCTGACCAGATAATCACGGTTCTGTCTCCTCTTAACACGTCCGTAAAATAAAAGAAATAAAATAAACAATACAAACATCACACTCACACAAACATCACACAACAAACAAATCACTCTCGGCTGCTACCTTTCCTCGTACCTCCTGGAAGCACGTATCTTTTGAGTTCTGATACATCAGCTATTGGTACCTGTTTGTTGTTATTCGTGGTCAACATATAAATTCCCGGAGAAACCACTCGCAAAATCTTATATGGACCGGTATATCGCGGATCCAGTTTTGCGTTTTTCCCCGCACTCGCGCTTGACAGAGTGTGTGCTCGCCTCAAGACTAGATCTCCGACTGAAAACTCTACGTCTCGTCGTTTTCTATCGTAATGTTTCTTCTGACGGTTTTGCGCTTCTTCAATATGTTTAATCACAAGATCGCGTAACGCATCGAGTCTCGCCATACGCTCGCTCCAATCCTCGATCGTCGAGCGGATGATCGGCGTTCGCGTTTCCACCTCACAACGCAGACTTTTAGCCTGCTGCGGTTCGCGGCCAAAATTTAGGAACGCCGGCGAGACTTTTGTGCTCGCCTGTATCGTCGTATTCAACGCCTGCCTGAATTCATGCAAATACTTATCCCAATTCCTGTGATCCTGATCGACGAACATCGCCACCATCAGCTTCAGCGCCTTAATCGCTCGCTCGGCGAAATTCGCCTGCTGATGGTACGGCGGACAAAGTACGTGCTCAATCTTGTACTCGTCTAGCGTCGCTCGAAACTCATTCCCACAGAAATTCTTACCATTATCCGTGACAATATACCCCGGTATCTCCCATCGATACAAAATAAGCTCTTCAAGAGCTTGCGCGAGAGCCTTTCCCATAGCTGACACAAGAGGTTTAAACTCCACGTATTTCGTGAACAAGTCCGGAAACACGACTAAGTATCTGAACCTATTCTTACTCCTCGGAAGTTCAATCACGTCTGCCGCTATCACCAACCACGGTTGCTCAACTACGCGCTTGCTCATGAGGCCCATCGGAAATTGTTGTTCTACTTTATACCGTTGGCATTTCTCGCACGATTGCACGAATTCCGTGATGTCACAGTACATTCCGGGCCATGAATACTCCCTCGTGACTCTATCGTAGGTCTTATCCCTTCCGAAGTGTCCTGCCGAGGGCTCGCAGTGTGCGTCTCGCATCACTCGAGCTCGGTGTTCTAACGGTACCACCAAGCGCCAACACTGCTCACGGTTTGTAACCGGATCAAGTAACCTATCAGACGAGAATCTATACAGCATTCCGTCCTCCACTCGCCAATTCCGAAATTTATCCGGTCTCGCAAGTACGTCCTTCATGCGCTGCAAGTATTCAGGGTCCTTGATCGTCGCGAAAGCTGCTACTTCCTCGCCGTCCTCATACGCGCGCGATAACGCGTCCGGCGTATGATGCAGGCGACCTTTCCTGTACACGATTTCAAAATCGTACTGTTGGAGTTCTAGAACCCACCGCGCCAACCGACCCGTAGGTTCCTTCTTATTGCGTAGCCAAGTACGAGGTGTGATCAAAAAGTAAGGTGAATTTTGAAATTTAGCGGGCTACGTCCGTTCGATCTTCGACTTTTATATTTGGTTATGTCGGTACACTCGTGTAGAACATACGTTCCAAATTTCAGCTTTGTAGTATATTTGGTTTGTTTGTGAGAGGCATCAAGGTTAGAAGTGTTTTGCGTGCTCCACGATTTGCTGCTGTCTAAAAACATGGATCAAAGAGTTTGCATTAAATTTTGTGTGAAAAATGGAATCAAATGTTCCAAAACACTTGAAATGCTGAAAGTGGCATACGGTGAGTCTATTTAAGCCAAAAAAATGTTTACAAGTGGTATAAACTCTTCCATGAAGGCCAAGAAGACACCGACGACGAACCTCGTTCTGGACGCCCCAGCACATCAACAACTGATGAGAATGTTGAAGAAGTAAAGAAAATAGTGTTGGGAAATCGTCGAATTACCATTAGAGAAATTGCTGATGATATTGGCATCTCATTTGGTTCGTGCCAATCAATTTTGACGAGTGTTTTAGACATGAGACGTGTGTCAGCGAAGTTTGTTCCGAAATTGCTCAATTTCGACCAAAAGAAACGTCGCATGAGCATCGCCCAAGAGCTACTGAATGACGTCAACGATGATCCAGATTTACTCAACAGGGTTATAACAGGTGACGAAACATGGGTATACGGTTATGACGTCGAGACTAAGACTCAATCGTCCCAGTGGAGGCATTCTGGATCACCAAGACCAAAAAAAGCACGCTAAGTTCGATCAAATGTAAAGGTTTTGCTTACAGTTTTCTTTGACTGCAGGGGCGTGGTGCATCATGAGTTCTTGCCACAGGGTAGAACAGTAAATAAGGAATATTACCTGCAAGTTATGCGCAATTTGCGCGAAGCAATCCGCCAGAAACGTCCGAATTTGTGGAAAAATAAAAATTGGCTTTTGCACCATGATAACGCCCCTGCACACACATCGTTGCTTGTGCGCGAATTTTTGGCTAAAACCAACACAGTAACGATGCCACAGGCACCGTATTCCCCAGATCTGGCCCCCTGTGACTTCTTCTTGTTCCCAAAACTAAAGAGGCCCATGAAAGGACGGCGTTTTGCCACGATTGAGGAGATAAAGACGGCATCGAAGGATGAACTAAACAAGATAACAAAAAATGATTTTTTGAAATGCTTTGAGGATTGGAAAAAGCGTTGGCACAAGTGCATTATATCCGAGGGGGATTACTTTGAAGGAGATAAAATAAAAATTGATGAATAAATAAATATTTTTTGAGAAAAATAAAAATTCACCTTACTTTTTGATCATACCTCGTAAGTGCCGTATGATCCGTGACTACCACGAAATGCACTCCCTCAATATAAGGACGAAACTTTTTAATCCCCATTATCACAGCCGCGCATTCCAACTCCGACACAGTATAATTGCGCTCGTGCACATTCAACATTCTACTCGCGTAGCATATAGGATGTTCAAACCCATCCTCGTCCTTCTGAATTAGACACGCACCTAATGTGCCAACGTTCACTCTTGCGCGTAAGCTTCGTGAGCGGTACTTTCATTGTTCGCTCTCGTGCTCAATAAATCGCGTACCAACCGCACATACCGAGAAAACGTCGCAACTGCTTAACGTTTCGGGGTTGCGGGAAGTCAATCACCGGCTTAATCCGGTCCGGATTAGGTCGCAACCCTTGACTATCCAATCGGTATCCCAAGAACGTCACCTCGGAGCACCCGAATTCACATTTCGTCACGTTCACTTCGAGTCCCGCATTTACCAGCTTCTGTAGAGCTCGCTCAAGTTCAGTCAAATGCTCACCGAAAGTTCCGGTTACTACAATTACGTCGTCTAAATATTTGAAAACATATGGCTCAAATTCCGGTCCGAAAAGCGTATCCACCAGCCGCATGAACGTCGCTGGAGCATTTACTAATCCGAAGATCATATAATTACATTCGAATAACCCTAATCCCGGGACCGCGAATGCCGTATATCTCTTACTCTCCTCGCTTAGCGGTACTTGCAAGTACGCGTTCTTCAAGTCGATTTTAGAAATATAACGCGCTCCACGCAGTCGATCGAGAACTAAGTCAATGCTCGGCATCGGATTTGCATCTGTTTTTGTCGCTGTATTCACCGACCTTAAATTTATACACATTCGATTCGTGCCATCTTGTTTCCTGACTATAACCGACGCGCTACTCCAATCGCTTGTCGATTTTCTGATTAGCCCCGATTCCAGCCATTTCCTTGTCTCACTTCGCATAAACTCCATCACCTGTGGCGAATATCGCCTTAAGGGAGTTGTTACTGGTCGTGCAACCTGCACGTCGATCTCATGCTTAATTAAATACGTACGCGGAGGTGGCTTCTCGGGTACTGCTCGCCGCACCAGACGTTCCACTAATTCGCGCTGCGAAGATCGCAACTCGGAGAGCCCCGCGACCTAGGCTCTAACGCGAACACGCGCGAGCCTAGGATCACTCGGGAACTCCACCCATTCACGCTTCAGCCCCGCAAACCAGTGCCACGGGCCATCCTCTATATGCCATCTCCCATTCGCATGGTCCGTGCCAATGCCGAACTCCTGAATGAAGTCCATCCCGATTATCATGTCGTATTGCACTGGCACATCCACGACTCGCGCCACGATTATTCGTGACAGTCCATCGATCTCAACTCTGAGCCGAAGTTTTCCGACGATCCCGGTTCTCACTCCCGAAAACCCTTTAAAATATTAGTATATTTTAGTAAATAGTATTTCTATCTTATCAAAGTCAGGAAAGTTATCTAAGTCATCCGATAAGACCGTATTGAAAGACTTGGTTTTCGAGTTAAGGTTATTTTTTTTTAGCAAAATCTGCAAGGGCATTTCTTTACGATTTAGTTCTATTAATTCTCTCGACGATTATATCCACTTTTTCTTGAATTGAATTAAAACGTTTTTCGATGATATTGTTAAGAAAGCATGCAGTCTGACAGTACGAGAGTCGTTTAAAAAGTCCGTACAAAAATAAAAACTGCTTGATTTTTTTTAATAGATCTTTTTTATTTTTCAACATAGTCTCCTTTTAGGCTTATACACTTCATCCAACGCTGCTCTAATTTGTTAATCCCTTCCAAATAATAGGATTTGTCCAAGTCTGTAAAATAGGCATTCGTTTCTGCAATCACCTCCTCGTTTGAATAAAATCTTTTCCCCGCCAGCCATTTTTTCATATTAGAGAACAAATAGTAATCCGACGGAGCCAAGTCTGGAGAATAGGGAGGATTTGGAACGAGTTGAAACCCTATCTCCATCAGTTTTGCGGCCACAACTGCTGAGGCGTGAACTGGTGCATTATCGTGGTGGAAGAGGACTTTTTGTGGGCCAATCGTGGACGTTTCTCTAGCAACTCAGTTCTCAAACGATCCAATAACGATGAATAATATTCGCCTGTAATGGTTTTACCCTTTTCCAGATAGTCGATGAAGATTATTCCATGGGAATCCCAAAAGACAGTACTCATAACCTTCCCGGCCGAAGGAATTGTCTTCGCCTTTTTCGGAGCAGATTCCCCTTGGTAACCCATTGTTTAGACTATTCTTTGGTCTCAGGAGTGTAGTGATGTATCCATGTTTCATCTACAGTGATGAAACGACGCTTAAAGTCTTGCGGATTTTGCTGGAACAGCTGCAAACCATTCTTGCAACACTTCACACGATCTCGTTTTTGGTCAATCGTGAGCAATCGCGGCACCCATCTAGCGGATAGCTTTTTTATGTCCAAATGTTGGTGCAAAATATTATGTATCCGTTCACTCGAGATGCCTACAATACTAGCAATCTCACGCACCTTCACTCTTCTGTCAGGCATCACCATATCATGGATTTTATCAATGATTTCTGAAGTGGTAACCTCAACAGGGCGTCCAGAACGTTCAGCGTCTTCTGTGCTCATATGGCCACTCCGAGAATTTTGAAACCACTTATAAACCATTCTAATCGAAGGTGCATAATCACCATAATGTTTATCAAGCTTCTGTTTAATTTCCTGAGGCGTTTTGCCTTTGAAAAATTAATGTTTAATCAATACACGAAATTCTTTTTCGTCCATTTTTTTACAACTACTCGATTTCTTTGATTGAAACGAATGTAAAACGCAAAGTAATTGGCCGATCTGGCTGAAACTTGGTGTGTGCTCTTCCAAGATATGCCACTAACTAAAAATAACCTTGATACGCCATCTCTTTGACTTTGCACGGACTTTCCAAACGACCCTCGTACATACCAGCACTCGGTAGAAGTGAATTATGAAGTTGATGGTCTAAAAACTTATTCTTTTGTCCAACTATTCCATATACAGCTTCAACGATCCAACTCAATTTAGTTACTATTCGAGATTCATTTGATTCTTCTACAGTAAGTTGCTTCCTAGCTCTCTTCACCACTCACATCAGTACAATATAGCCTTTCTCTTCCAAAATAGGTACATCACGAAAACCTCTATCCAAAATAAAAACATCTCCTTTTTTTAAAAGAGCTTTAAGTCTTTCGGAAAATCCTAACAGATTTTCTAAAATTTTAGTATTATTAACGTTAGCATTAAATGGTCCTTCTATGTAGACAACGAAGTCATTACCGGTAGTGATTGTAAAAGGCTTACAGAGAGAGGTTTTCATCTGCCTAGAATAAAACTTTATTTGGTAAATATTACTACTACTTCTTCCATGATATAAATAAAGTGCCGTCACATATCAAAGCTAATTTATTTCGTAAATTATACAATGTACTAGCTACAGGAGATGTTTGATTTAAATAAAATTCTCTCCTATGTGTTTGATATCCGAACATTTTTGGTAAAACTTCTTTAAAATAATTCAGAACAGTTGCAATACATTTTTGATTGTTTTTCATCTATTTCTAATATAACAAAAATGCACAGTTTTCAGTTCTTAATTTCATTAAAAATATGACTAGTGTTTGGAGAACATTTCAATTATCTGAGTCACGTCTGGTTTTCATCTTGTCTCGGAGAGTGAAAATACTATCTTAATTTATAACCAGTGAATACTTTTATTCTTTCTTGAGAAATAGAATTATCACCAATTTTATCGTGCAGCCTAGAACAGACGGAATCTGATAAAAGTTGAAAAAAAAGTTTAGATTCTGCAGATTCAATTTCACATTGGTTGTCATAGATAGATATGTCAGATAATTCATTATTGTAAAATTTCTTTTTAACCAAATGTTTCTTGCAGCATCGATTTCAATTTTGAAAATACTTGAATTCGTGCTTCAAACATGGGGGTAAATCTTGAAAATTCGTAACTTCTATGCACATAAAACAGTACGCATGAGTTGAAATTGTTCTTGAAAAAGGCATTAATATTTTTTCTTCTTCAATCGTTTTAATGAGTATATAAGGTGAATCATTACTAGAAATTGGTTGACTAGAATCTACAGTTGTTGATTGACTTGTACCAGATATTGCATTGCTTGCATTACTTGTTTGTGATAAAGATTTACTATAATATGTACCGTCCTCATAATTCTAAATATTTTCTACTGACAGCTTAGAACTTTGTTCTTAAATTTTAGTTAATTTTGGGTTTTCCGAAGATGTGAAATTATTACTCGAAAGATTCATAAAAGCACTTGTGCCGGGCATCGAAAGCTTTGATTTTTGATTTCAAATACTTTTCTTAAGTCTGTGTTTAACATGACATTTATAACAAATAGGATCACCTATTTGCAAATAAAATCCATATTCTTTGGACAAATTCTCTGCTTCTTTGCGAGTTTTGATAGCAGAATGATATCCAGTCATGTGTCGGAAGTATTTGTCGCATTAGACGCATTTTATATAATCTCTCTTTTTGCATATTATTAATCAGTGGTTCACTATCATCACTTGACATTTTATACCTATAACAAAAAAAACGTATAATTTTTTTATTGGGTGACTAGTGAATTGAACTTATATTATTTAAAGACCGAGTGTAATATTTTGCAATTAAACGAGAGGATCCTTCTTAAACTTCTTTATTTAATCCATTTAATAATTGGAAGTTTATTAAGTGGAGTATTCCACTTTCTTAAGTGGAAACATCGATATGAGCGTCTTATTTAATCAAATGAGAACTACTTTGGAGGTTACCACCCACGGATAACGAAGATTAAATCAAGCACTGACTCAAGCGAGATAGGTCGGACTCTTTTGTAATAGATCTCGTATATTTATTTATGACAAATTATCGCCCATAAGCACATTGACTACACAGCCCGACGAAATTTGATGAAAGTCTAGACCTAGAGACCAGACCTAGTATACCTGAAGGAATTTTATGCGCTGAATCCGAATCTAGCCTCAGAATTAATCCATCATTCCCAGTTTCTGAGATATCCTAACATAAAAGTGTAAAAAAGACTGTTTTTGAACTCTTCTCACATCGCTAATTTCCATTTTAGTCAAAATCTAAAAAGAGCAATCGAAAGGGCGAATTGTCTACTTTGAAAGGCACTATCTAATTTTTTCAAATGAAATTTTGAAAGCGGAGATATCGTTCTTTGAAATAGAAAAAAAAGTGTAGAATTCTTAGAGTTTGACTTGGGTGTTAGCCTGTCATGGGTGTAAGAAATCAAGGGTTGGGTTTTTGAAATTTGGGTTTGACGTTATCCTGTCGCAGTGAAAGTAGTTCATATTATTTGTGACTGAATGTTCGCAAATCTTGTTTCATGCATGTTTTACGTTATTGGATAACTCAGCAATTGGGGTTCGTGATTTGACGCCATAGACATTTTGAATTTATTAATTGTTTAATATTGTAAGTGTTGTCTGAGTAGATTGCATTATTAATTGGAATTTTAAGATTATATATGAATTATTAATATATTTTTACGTACCATAGATAATTTTTCATATAGTTTATAGTACCATTGAAAACTAAAATTTTCTTTATTTTAAAGAACGATATCTCCGCTTCAAAAATTTTAATTGAAAAAATTTTATTAGTGTTTTTTAAAGTAGATAACTTGCTCGTTCCAATGCTCTTTCCAGTTTTTGACTAAAATGAAAATTAGTGACGTGAGAAAAGTTCAAAAACAACGAAAAAAACGAAGTCTTTTTTGCACTTTTAGATTAGGATATCTCAGAAACTAGGGCTGAAGGATAAATTCTAAGGCTAGATTCGTATTCAGCGCATCAAATTTCTTTGGGTATAGTATGTCTGGTCTCTGGGTTTAAAAACTTTCGGCTTGTATGATTAATGTAAAGTGTGAATGCTCAAAAATTGATTTACATGTCAGTAGCATAAACCATTTGTACAAATAGTAATTAATACATGTATTTCAAAATGATTCCTTAATCTCAGAATATGAAAAGGAATTTGCTGTGAAAGGAATGAAGCTACGGCGGTAGGTAAATTATTTATTAAGTATTTAACTATATGCTTTATTTTTGCAAAAAGAATAAGATAACACAGGCCAACAAAATTTTACAAAAGTCAAGAACCTGAAACCAGACATAGTGTACTGATAGATTTTCATGCGTTGATTCCGAATCTGAGCTTAGAATAGGTCTATCACCCTTGGTTTTCCAGAAATCTTAACATAACAGCATAAAAAACACGCTTCTTTGCTATATTTGACTACCTGTATCATGACGAAGGATCTTTTCTGCGCAACTCTGATCACGTTTTCTAAAGAACAACTCCTGGGCAGCAGGATTCAAAAGCACTATTCAAAATTAATCATATAATTTTTTCAACACAGATATGGTCGTTTGAAAAATGTTGGATCTGAACATTCTTCTATAGGCTTATAGTATATATGCTTATGTATATAATATAAAATTTATATATATATAATATTTTCCTCCATTTTAGATCCAACTGTTTACGTTGGGTGAATATATGCTCCCTCCATGTAAGTATTCGGTCTAGGTGGTTACCTAGATATTTTACGTGATTACTTTGCGGAATGAATTTTTCGTTTAATTTAATAGGGGGCAGGTATCTTTTCGTTTAATTTAATAGGGGGTAGGTATCTTTTCAAAATGTAAATGTCGTAGGCATTGATTTACTTTCATTTACTATTATTCTCCAGGAGTTAAACCAGTTTTGAAGGTGATTATTTATGAAGTTTTGTAACGTTTTGAATGCTATTGTTGCCTCTGAGTGAACTGTTAATATTGCTATATTATGTGGCATAAGTTGCTGTCAAGATATTTGTAAACTTTGGTTAATCTTATGTGTACAATAAATATAGTATTAGGCCTAGAACATTGCCTTGTGGTACACCAGCTTTTATTAACTGACGTTTTGATATGTTTGTATTTATTTTAATTTGGAACTCTTTATTTTGTAGATATTACTACAACAATTTGTAGTGGGACTCAGGAAAACAGTCTCCAGCTTATGAAGTAGCCCTTTCTGCCAAACCTTGTCGAAAGCTTGTACAACATGCAGGAATATACCAGTGCAATGTTGTTTATCTTTGATGGCTTTTCTCGCAACAGATACTATTCTGTTTACTTGCTCGATCGTAGAATGATTACACCTGAAACCGAATTGATGATTGGGGATAAGTTTTCTACTTAATATTATTCGGTTAATTCTAACTAGTATTAATTTTTCAAAAATGTTAGAGACTGCTGACAAAAGACTAATCGGTCTATATGAAGTCACCATTTCTGATTCTTTACCAGGTTTAGGTATTAAGACAATCTCTGCTACTTTCCACTGAGAAGGAAAATAGCAGAGACGCAAGCATGCATTGAAAACAATTGTTAAGTATCTTATTGCAATTTTAGGTAAAGTTTTAATCATTTTTCCTGTGACCTTATCTGATCCCGGAGCTTTTCTATTTTTAATATTATTAATTATTTGCAATACTTCCTTTATTTTTATCTATTCAATCAGTGGACTGTCTTGGACATCAGAAACTTCCTTTAAGATTTCTTTTTCATGTTCGGAGATTATTCTTTGATGAAGCGTGAATACTATACTTAAAAGATTTGCAAACATTTCAGCTTTTTCCTCGTCCGATCTTGCCTAGTTTCCGCCAGGTTTTCTGATAGGCGGTATAAATGTGGTTGGTCTTTTAAGTCGTTTAGTAGCTTTCCATAAAGAGTGGTCTGTTGCTTCTGTTGGACTCAGTGTTTTGAAATAGTTTTGCGTTTGTATATGCTATGTTATGCGTTTTTCCTCATATAACAATTTCTTTAGATTTTTAGATGCTTTATTTACTCTTGTTTAATCTTAGCTTGATCTGTTTATCTGATATCTTTTTCTTAACGATCTTTTTTCTTTTATTTTTTGGGCTAATTTATTGGACGTGTTTTGTTGTGTTTTATTTTTATTTATTTCTGTAGAGCATTTACTTATTGATTCAGTTAATAGCAGATTGAGTGAATTTATGCTGCTTTCTATATTATATATATATTTTATATTATATATATACGGAAAAAGGGAGGTGCACCTACCCAGCGGTGCAATTACGGTGATCAGTCGTAATTGTTCAACAAAATTATTGTTGGCCAACGAATTCCTCTCTGGAAAGGCTGCGCTGGTTCTCCTCGCTACCAAATCAGCTATAGCTGCACAATGCTGCTGCTGTGATTGCTGCTGCTTTTTTTCTGCTTCCTAGCTATCACTCGCGCACGTATCCAAAATCAGAAAAACAACTTTTAGAAAACAGCAAAAACAAGAAAATTTTGCGGTTCTATCGACAACAGCTGAGACTTAACTGAAAAATTGAACTCTCGCGCGCCCCCCTCTCTCTCTGTCTCTCTCTCTTATAGGTTCGCTCTAGCATCGCGAGTGCTACCGAATCGCGACCGTATCGATTGATCGAATCGACTACCATTGCAGGTTTTTTGAGTTTTTCATAATAACTCGAAAGGAAATTGAATTATCTGAACAGTACTCAGCATTTCCAAGGTTAAATAAGTATTCTTAAAAAATAAAATTACTTGTAGTCCCCTTCCATTAAAAACGATAATGATTGAAGAATTTTTTCATTTTTCATGGTGATTCTCGTAATTGGGTGACCTTAAAAAAATTCCATTTAAACAAGACTACATATACAGGGTGAGTCATTTTAATTTCCCCAGTCTAATAACTTTTGAAACAAGCAAATTACGCAAAAATGTTTCAGACCAAAGTTGTAGGGGTTCAAGGGGGACATCTAGGGGTGACTTTGAAATTGACCTTGAGCTTGACCTTGACGGTTTTCTCAAGGTCATTTCTATTTTTTTAATGGAAACCCCTATTTCTGATCTCAGGATCAGAAAGAGCGGGAAATTTTACGTTCAAGTATCTATTTAGTTTTTTTTCATAAGAACATAAACAATATTTCAGTTTTTACTTAAGAAATTGAAGCCGCTTTCAAACATCAAAAGGATTAACGAGCATCGAAGACCTTTGTCGTACTTCTATTCTCAATGTGAAGCAAAGGTCAAATTCTTGAAAATTCTCTTATTTTTGTTACATTTCAAGGCGAAGCTTTTATCGCATATGACCGTTGTTAAATAAACTTCCAAAGAATAAGGGACTGGCCATGTACTAACGATGCTGATGTTTAAGATCATAAACTTCCTATCTTTAGCACTACCCAGGAACAACGACGTGGACGTAATAGGATTATGTTCCCTCTGGGGTGCTTTATTAACGTGAGTCCCCTTGCCTCTCACGATTCGGGGTGCTTTATTAACGTGAATCCCCTTGCCTCTCACGATTTGGGGTGCTTTATTAATGTGAGTCCCCTTGCCTCTCACAATTCGTGATGAAACTAGAATAAACTTATTTCCTATCGGTTTTGCTCGAAATTATTACCATTTACGTCGATGCATTGCCTGAGCCTCTGTTCGAAGCTTTCAATAGTGCGCAGTAAGATATCTCTAGAGATTTGTCTACATGCAACTCTAATCCTTTCTATCATATTCTCCCTTGTTGTGGGCGCTTCGGCGAACACAGTATTTTTTAAGTATCCCCAAAGGAAGAAATCTGGGGAAGTTAAGTCCGGTGATCGTGCAGGCCAAGCAACTGGACCACCTCTTCCAATCCACCTTTGTTGGAAATTTCTATTTAAAAACTCTCGTACAATTAAAGCGAAATGCGGTCCTACACCATCCAGTTGTATCCACATTCGACGTCTAGTCTCAAGATCTACGTCTTCAAGTAAAAGTGGGAGATGATCCCTTAAAAGTTCTAAAATAGCATTGCCGTTGACGTTTTCTTCAAAAAAGAATGGCCCGATGAGATGACCATTAACTATTCCACACCATACATTTACACTCCAACGATGTTGATTATCGACTGGTCTGTACCAGTGAGGATTCTGATCAGACCAATAATGACTGTTGTGACGATTCAATTGGCCAGTACTATGAAACGTAGCTTCATCAGAAAAAAGGACATAATTAAAAAAATTCGGATCCTGCAAAATCATCTGTAGAGCCCACCGACAGAAATTTACTCTGTTTCTCATATCATTAGCGTTTAATGCTTGTGTTAAGGTAATATGATACGGATGATATCTATTACTTCTTAAAATTCTAATAACGGTTCTCTGAGGTATTCCTGTTTCTCTCTCTATTTGTCGGCTGCTGATATGAGGATTTAGGTGAACCAATCCTAAGACAACCAAAACCCTAGCATCTCTATCATCATACTCATGTCTTGGTCGACTTCTTCGTAGATGCCTTTGTCGAGCTCTTTCTTCAAGACGATGAATGGTACGGTGATCAGGATGGCGCCTTTGTGGGTATCGAATTCGATACAACCTTGACGCTTCACGGTAATTACCTCTACATTCTCCTAAAATCCAAATCATATCAACTATCTCTGTTGGGGTAAAATCAGCCATATTTAAAAGATTTTTTCAAAAAACCTCAATACAAATCAACAAAGGCAAAGATCATAGAAAGATGATACAAATTAAATATTACTGAAAACAGAGGCAATATTGTCCAAATTAGATTTCATATGATCGATGGCAATAAGAAAGGTCTCTTATTCAAATATGAAGAAATAATGATAGTGATACAATGAACACAAGCATGGTTAAAACAAAAGTAATATTTAAAGCTTTTTCAAAATTGAAATCACGACTGAACGTATTGCGATTACTTTCTAAACGACTTCCAAATGTAATAGATTCTTCATTGAACATGAAATTTATCCTTATGTATTTAACTTTTACTCTTATTTCTTTGCAGAACATCAGATTGATACTGAAATAGTTTCATTAATTTAATAGACTTGTAATAGCAAATTATTAGCAACAACTTCCAATATTTGAAATTTATTAATAATAATCATACAGTCCGGTGAAAAATAAAAAAGGATAGGGAACGGAAACAAGAATAGTCCCGTAAAATTTAAAAAAATTAAATTTAAAAAATTTTAAAATTTAAAAAATTTAAATCCTGTAAAATTTCCTGCTCTTTCCGATTCCGAGGTCAGAAATAAGGGTTCCCAATAAAAAAATAGACTTGACCTTGAGAAAGCCGTCAAGGTCAAGCTCAAGGTCAATTTCAAAGTCACCCCTAGACGTCCCCCTTGAACTCCTACAACTTTTTTCTGAGTCATTTTTTCGTATTTTGCTTACATTGTTCGATTCTTGTTCCAGGATAGTTTTGACCTTAGCATGACCTTAAGGGTTTATTTTGACCCATGTTAAAAGATGTTATCTGGATGTAAAATTTCCCGCTCTTTCCGATTCCGAGGTCAGAAATAGGGGTTCCCAATAAAAAAATAGACTTGACCTTGAGAAAGCCGTCAAGGTCAAGCTCAAGGTCAATTTCAAAGTCACTCCTAGATGTCCCCCTTGAACCCCTACAACTTTGGTCTGAAACATTTTTGCGTAATTTGCTTGTTTCAAAAGTTATGAGACTGGGGAAATTAAAATGACTCACCCTGTATATTATAACGTTGTAACGCGGTATTTATAGAATTTTTCTTTCCAGAGAAAAAGATTCTTAAAATTTTACATCGATTTTTAGGACTCTAGGGAGTAGTTTAGAGAGGTCCGATTGGCGGTAAACCTAATCATTTTAAATATAAAATGCACATATAAACCTAATTTTCGGATCCCGAAAAAGAGGCATGTTGACTACCTTATTAGAGGGTACTCTTTTTAACGTGAGACTTTTCGTCCCAGAGGAAACTGGTCGAAATTTTGACCACCAAATGGTATCCCAACCCCTGACAAAAAGTCAAAAAGACACCTTTCCTGGATTTGTGAGATTAGCTGTTTACTCGGTTAGACATGTCAAATGAATACCTTTCCCAGTAGTTTTACCCCCGTCGCCCACGGCCCATCCTCTCCAGGGCAAAAAACCTGTATTTTACGTTTTATTTTATTTTAACGAAATCGACTTATTTTTGAAGTATGAAAAAATTTGAGGATATATTTCATGACAAGACAAATCAATTGATATTTTTTATAGCGGTTGACCTGTCGCATCTAACCTAAAAAATCTAAAAAAATCGAAAAAATTTCGAATCACTCTCAAATCGACCACCATGAAGATCAGGCTCGAAATTTTGAAGGAAATTCAGGTTTTAATATATTCTACCTCCGTGAATTTCTTCAGATTTTTTCAAGTGGTGCACCATTCTTTTTCTTGCCAAACCCCTATTTTTTCGTCATTCGGTACCTCCGTACCGAAATTTTACGAAAAAAAAAATAAAAAAACAAGTATAACTCTTCCTCGTATATTTTTCCAATTATTTAATCGACCGAACGAAAGAAAATTCGATTTTGAAGACACACCAAACGGCTTTGTTTTTCATCTCTTATTTTCTTAAAAGTACAAAAAATATCTTCAACAAGTATTATAAATCCTTTTATTTATTTTTCACGTAGTATGCGATTGTGTTATCTATTTTTACGTCAGTAGCTTTGGCAATACAATAGTGGGAATAAATACCTGATGAGATATAAATTTTTGCCATTTTTGTTGTACTTTGGCATTAAAATTCGTTATTAATTTACATAGAAAGTTATATACAGTTGGCACCAGTCACTACATCATATCTATATAGATTTCTACCTAAAAGAATAATTTTATCGATTTATTACATTATGTAACAGGCTGTCGTTTAGTCGGTAATCTCCTAAAAGTGCCCGTGCTTCAACTATACGAAGCCTTGTTATCTATGTGCTTATAGCACAGGAACCTACCTTGCCCGAAGTGCGCCTGCGCAGAGTCTCCTCAATGTTCCGAGTTGGGTTCCCCCAACTCGCCACTTGGCGGCGCTGTAGCTCGTACTCTTAGCGCTCGTGCGGCCGCCACCGGTACCTAGGATGTCGACTCGCGTCTAGCGATACTTACGCGATTCGTGCTTCGCAACCGGCGAATTCGAATCGGAATGTAAACAAACATGCACGACCTCCGGACAAAGGGAAAACACAATAACGGAAACTCGTTTGAATTAAAAAACCAAGGGATGATTTATTGGTTAAAATCAATTACACGGGGAAATAGCCGAGAGTCTAACGCACGCACGCGTGAATGACAATACACGCTATTCGAGAGAGAGAGAAAAAACCGCGATTGCCGCGAACTACCTGCTCGCACGCAAAACAATAAACTCTTCGCGCTCGCTGCGAGGATTCGCACGCAAATTAACAACGATTTAACAAAGGGAAGAAAAGGTGCACCTACCGCAAGAACGTCGTGGATACGGTGGCCAACCGTATCCGAATAACACGTTGTTATTGAACTGCTCCGCTGCTTGCAGTACCACCTCGATATCTGTTGCCGCTGTTGTTGTCACCGTTGCTGCTGCTGCTACCGTGATTGCTACTGCTGTTGCTGCTATCGCAGTTGCTGCTACTGCTATTGCTGCTGCTGCAATTGCTGCACCTCACCCACGCACGCTCACCAGGAACAATGTCAATGTCCAAAACGAAAAACAGAACTCGGGACGGATGGAGGTTAGGCGCACGGATCGACTGAGTGGCACAGTCATACTGCCGGTTGCTACCTCCCCTCCCGGTCAGTGCCCCTTACGCGCTCTCTCTCTCTCGCGAACCGAACGCGGCTCACCTCGCTTAACCGCTAATTACCTCGCGCGAGTCAAACGATTTTCGGCAATCGTTGCAATTATTTGAATAATATTATTTAATATCGAATTGAAAAAATATGTTGTGATGAGTTTAAAAATTACTTGATTTTATTTACATAAATATAATATATACATACATTTTCATTATTTATAAGATTGTTTTACAAGTAAAGATATTTAATCTTCATCGTCACCGTTTTCTTCAATTACTGCATGTACTTCTGTAAAATCAAAAAATTTAGTTAATGTTGCAGCTGGGTTCGGGTTAATTATTCTTGATAAATATCAATCATGACCCAAATAATATATAACAGCTGCGACGTATGAGCAACAGTCAACAGTATGATTACCGCTCACACAATTGCAACGGTCCCGTTTAACACCGCTGATACCGATAGTCTTGGGACAATACTATATGTAACATTTGTATGCTTTACTATTGATATGCCTAGATCTTACCTCTAATCTGATGATTTCTGATTGTTCTTTTGCATAATTTTATTTGAGCGTATTGTTTTCCTGAAGCATTTCGGCTAAGTATGAAACAGACTGTGATAATTGATAGGATTCTGTAAAAAATATTTTCAAATCGTTTAGTGTCATTTCAGGAAAGTCAGACAAGTCGTTTAACGACAATGGCTGGAATGAGACTTTCTTTTGATTTCAGTTGTTGTCCTGAATTTCTACTGCTAAGGTGTTTTTTAGATTCTTGGTAAGATTAACTCTAACAATGATTTTGTCTAACATCTCTTCATCAGAATTTAGACTTTCACCAAACAGATTTTGTAAAAAGCAAGCAATTCTACAATATAATCCAGCTTTTAATAGCGAAGCGTTGTAAAATTGATTGTCCAGTAGCTTGAACTTTTGGCCTATGATACCATGTATTGTTTTGATGACCCACCTAAGTTTCGTTATCAATGTGGAGACCAATTTGACTGTTTTTCAGAAAGTTGAAATTTTTTACCTTAATTTTGTTACCTTTTAACGCAGGCATTAAAATATTTGTCAACCAACAAATCTACAACATCTCTAAAACCTCTGTCCAGAACAAAAATATCCCCTTTCTTCAAAATCTCATTCAATCGATTAGAATCGTTGAGCAAATTTTTTAATATCGGAGCATCATTAAGATTAACTGTAAAATGTCCAAGTTCATCTATTACGTAACCATTTGTTGTGCAAAGTGTGAATGACTTACATAAAAGAGTTTTTTTTTGCCCAAAATATGCTTTCCACTGATAAACGTTATTACTACTTTTCTGATGACGTAAATACCTGCCATCACCAATCAATACTAATTGATCATTCTTCAAATTATACTTTTTCGCAGCACCTACTATTCGGCTGAGAAAAATTTCTCTTGAATACGCATTGAATCCGAAATGTTTCGGCCACACTTCGTTTTCATACCATTTCCAAACCATACAAATTTTGTAACTTGCTTCTCTTGCAGACGAAAAATTGCAGAAATGTATTTGTCTGAATTACCAGTCCTCATTTTGAATAGAAAGACGACTAGTGCTTGCGATATTTTTCGGTTTTTCAAAGTCCTCATAGATGTCATCATACTTTAAAATTCAAGAATGTTTGCCAGGTGAAAAGTTAGAGATTTTACACGTTCTTCTATAATAAGGCAGTTTCCAATCTGATCGCGCAAAAATGAATCGACTTTATCTGATAATTTGTCTATGAATTTATGAAGCTCCGTAACTGCTTTGTTACATTAATTTGAGAAAATCACAATTTTCATTGATTCATCTTCACAAAATCTTTTGTTTGATAAATGAATTCAGCAGCATTTATTTTTTTGAGGTATAAAAGTTTTTTTTTGCAATAAACACTTGCATTCGAGCTTCAAAAGGCACGTCCTGAATATCCTTAGTACTTTTGTATAGAAAGTAATATCTGTGACTAATAATAGTCGAGGAAAAGGCATGCAAACATATTCTAGTTCAACTTTGGCAGGTAGAACATACTGTTCGCTAGAGTTTTGACTGGCCGGTGTATTACTAAATTCTAAAGAAATGATCTGTAGTATTATTTTGTTCTGAAGATTCGTCTTAACTATCTGTCGAGACGACATCACCTAGTTGATTGTCGGGTTGAATGTTGTCACTAATTATTTTTTCATTTATTAGTTATACAACTACTTCGAGTTTTTGAATTGTAGCGTTCACAAGATTTTTTTTACTCGTAATTAATCTGATTTGAGAGCGACATTTGGCACACAAAATGTCACCTTCTGAAACATAAACCCATACGTTTCGTGGAATGAACTAGCCTCTTTTCGATCATGAAAATATTTAGGTATACTACCACTTTTTTGAATGTACTATTCACATTTTGTGCATTTAGCTTCGTTGGTTATTTTAGCTAGCTATTTTTTGGCGGCTCATAGTCATCATCTACGTCTTCCATCTCCTCTGAATATTCCGTATTCTTGGAATCATTTATTTTTTCTGATTCTTCTACAGTTTCTGAATCTTACATTTTCTACTGGCTTTTCTAAACGTTCCATTCAACTATAACTATTTTCTGAAAAAAAAGTAATCCACATATAATTAAATTACATAGAAAAAGGCTAAATTGAAATGATTCATAATTCAGGTATAGGGAAGAACGGGATAAAACCACCAACTTTTTAGGTTTGAATTATTTTTTAACAAGGTTCCTACGTAAAAAATAAATGTCTAATATTATATTCTTCAAGTTCAACATTCGTAGAATCTAATAGAATTTTTTCCAACTCGTTTATCACTAACACGCTTTAGTTTTATTTTTGAGTAAAAATTTTTTTTTAGCATAAATGCTCTATTGATAGGGTATAATTGACTGTTCAGTGGAGCGATTTTGCCATTAATTTTTTATTGCATTTCTGAACACGGAAACTAAAAATGCCTATAATTAGACGCATACTCAAATTTTTCTGAAAGTGTAAAAATTTATTTTATGTTTTCGTTTTGAATTTGAAAAACAGTCTCAATTTCGTACTTTTAGCTGAAAATTCGAGATTACAAAAAATAAACATTGAATTCTTATGGGACGGGCGAAATTACTCCATTTTCTTTTGTTTTATTGAATGGCTGTATCTCTGATTAAAATGAACTCTGAGGATCAGGCGCAGGCCTAAACTCTTCGTCTTTTAATAAAGATTACAACCATGTATAACTTTCTGTGTTTATCATTCGCGTACGTTTTTTAATCCTTAGCTCGTTTTTTGGAAAAGTTAAAAAAAGCACATAAAAAAATAACGATAGGTCAGGAACCGCTCTAAAAGCTACAAACTCAGTCAATTTTTTACGTCATTGAGACGACTGAATTAGAAATAGAAAAGGTATTTCTGAATTAGACTAGAATCACATGATTTTAAAGATATTCGAGGTTTTCAGTTTTATCTCTCGGCTTATCCCGCTCTCCTCTACTTGATTACATTAAAACCTGCTTATGAAAACTGTTCATGACGATAATTCTGTATATCAATAAAAACGACTTTTTTTATGCAAGCAAACAAAAGAGCAGAGTTGAAGTGAAAGCGTTTATTAAGATTTTAAGAACAATATTATTGATATAAAGCAGGCTTTCCATAAATAACAATGACAAATACACTATTTACAAATAGCATTTATAGACACAAAGATGGTACAAAGTTATATCAATTGCAACGGTAGTCGATTCAATTAATCGATCCGTTCGCGATTCTGCTACTCACGTGTTAGTTCGAACGATTAAGAGAGAGAGAGGGCGCCCGAGCGTTTGAAATAGGCAGTTACACCTCAGCTGGTTTCGCGACAATACCGCTAAATTATTTTGCACTGTGTTTCGCCGTTTACAAAGTTTTGTGGGACGATTTTTACGTGCGGCAATAAGCAGCAGCAGTAGAGAAGCAGTAAATTGCAGCAGATTGGAGAGTGAAATTTTCGAACTCTCTCTCTCTCTCTCTCTCTCTCTCTCTCTCTAATAATGACAAAGTTTGGAAAGTTCGTATAATTTTAAACATTTTCAGAGAAAATGTAAAACAGTTTGGATTTTTTTGCTCTTCTTTATCAATAGATGAAATGATGATTAAATTTTTCGGTCGCACGTTTCTAAAACAATTCATCAAAGACAAACCAATACGTTTTGGAATAAAATTATGGGCCCTTTGTACTTCTAATGGATTTGTTTTAGAAATAGATATCTATTGTGGAAAAAATGATTGTCAAAGTGACACGAAGTTCTCTAAATGCAGTTTAGGATCTCGGGCAGTGATGAATATGCTTCATGTTTTTCTAACATCGGTCGATAAGAATGATGTAGCTAAATATCATCTATATTTTGATAGATTTTTCACATCCCCTGATTTACTGGTACACTTGAAAAAACAAAACCTGCGTGCAACAGGAGGTACGGTTAGAGATGATCGTGTTTTTACAAAGGAGATGTTTCCAAAAGTGTTGGATAAATCAAGTAAAAACTCGAAAACATTGATCAAAAATCCCGAACAGAAGACATTGATAGATAAACATAAACTAGATAAAAAGAAAGCTGTTAGAGGATCTTATGTTGTAAGTCATGATAAAACCAGTGGTATAAATTACATTACGGTAATGGACTCGAAACCAGTGTCCATATTATCTACAGTCGTTGGCGTTACACCTACTATTCCAATGGAACGATTCGATAAAACAGCTAAACGTAAAGTACCAATTAAATTTCCTGGAGCATTCAAGACATACAACAAATTTATGGGAGGAGTTGATTTTCATGATCAATACTGCAGTGATCTAAAAACGAATATTGGTTCAAAGAAATGGACATGGGTTATTTTATGTAGATTGATCGAGTCTTCACTGACAAATGCTTTGATTTTGTACAATATAGTGAACAAAAAGAGAATGTCTAGTAAAGATTTTGCAAAAAGTGTTGCAAAGTCTTATTTAGAGCAACCGATTGAAAAGTTATCAAAGCATTTGAAACTCACAATACCTGATCGTAGACGAATGTGTATAAAGTGTACCATAAGAACAATATTTTATTGCTATGAGTGCAAAACTTATTTCTGTGATACTTGTTTCAGAGTATCATCATATCCACAATAAATCCACAAAATCTTCACAAAGAATATGCAAAGCTAGCAATGACTGCAAGAAACGTACGAATATTTATTGCGAACAATGTCAAGAGTATCTATGTGCAAATTGTTTTGACTCTTACCATCTTGAAAAAACAGGTACGCTTGATGAATAATTTCTTCCACTATTGCATCAATTATTTTGGAAAATACTAGAAAAAGTGCTAAAAATTCAAGGCAAAATGTAGCACTTAGATTTGCGATTTTATCAACACAAACTGATTTTGGTATTACCGACGCCATATTGGATCCGCCATTTTGTAAAATTGAAATTGACACTAGCATTGTATTCAGCGACATCGAAAGTATAGGTAGTATATATTCATTCCCTAAATCGGCTTTTATTTAGAAAATTTTAGATTTCCCCGCTTGTCAACATGTTGCTGGCTGCCATCTTGGAAAAATGTTCCAGGAAAATTCGTAATGCCTAGGTTTATCAAAGAACTAACATTTTCAATGTAAATCTACATTTTCATCCTGATTCTATAAATTTCAGCAACTAATTTCTGAAAGAAAATTCTAATGTAATACTAAATTTTCATCAACATTCAAGACGCCATTTTGTAATTTTCCGTGAAAAATATCCTAATTCTGACTACAGATTCGTAAAGAGCGGGAAATTTTACAATAGAAAAGTAACTTTTAATATACATTTTCGATTATTTTGAGGTTTTCCTCGGTCAAAAACAAATCGACTATAAAATGGTGCCTTGGGAAGAAATGGGTTAAGCGGATTAGACATAAAGCCACTCACACCTAAGATACATCGAGTATCACAAGTCAAGTGACTTAAGGTGAGTTCAACTTAGTTGGAAAGAAGACACCAAAACGAAATCATCTGACGTAAAGGTGGATACACGTACAACTCTACGTGTTTAACGGAGCGGCGGTTAGCTCTGCATCGTGGGAGTTTGTGCTTAAATAAATTTTCCATTTTGTTAGATAACCTCCCCCGTTACACAATATTTTTCAAATTATTTTTTTGTTAAATGTTTGACTGTTTTACGAATTAGACCTATTATGGAAACTATTATGTCACTTTTTCATTAGGTTGCAATTGTTCAGCAGGTAGAACAAAATAATTTCTAAAAATTATAAGCTGCAAAAATAAAAAAAAAACATATTCCATTGGCATTATAGATAATTATTATAATTATTATTGGATAACTTTTTTAAAATTATCCGAAACCATTTGGACTCTCCAGATTTAAACTAATGATAATTAAATTATTTGACATGACATCAACTGAACATGGAAAAATTGATGTAATTAAAAATTGTTCACACTTCATTTAATAAAAAATACATGGAGAATATATCATTCAAAAATAAAAATTATGCGCAAGTACTCACCATTAATATTTATTTATTGAACGCTAAACTTTTCATAAAAATATTAGGCAAACGACATTTGTATGATTGACTTTAAATTAGTTATATATATCAAACTAAAACTATTGATAAACATATTCGGAATCAACAATGAACAAAATATTTTTAAGCCCTATATTTTTATACGCAGTAATGAAAAAATAAATGGTGAATGTTTGCATACAATTTTTATTCTTTAATATAATGTATTTTTTATTAAATGAAGCGTGAACTAACTACACTTCATTACCTCTATTTTGTCCATATTCAATTTATGCTATGTCGAATAATTTAATTATGAAGAGTTCTAATCTGGAGAGTCCAGGTGGTTCCTAAGTCAAAAATTAATTTTTTGGTTTTTCAGTGAGATAGACAACCACATTAATTATTCTTCATATAAAAAAATTGGTACGCTTAAGTATGCTTTGTCCATAAAGACAATATTTTTCATTGCACATGCTCCGTCTTCCATAAGAGTTTTTATGCTACAATATTTTATTATATATAAAATTTTTATGTTATTTCTTCACGTTGTCTTTATAACTTAAAATAATTTCCACAGATGATTGAAATTCTTATTATTTTAAAACACTATTTATACGTGTATTTCATAGTTTACCATTAAGTTTCGTAATTGAGTTAAACATTTTTTAAATTAGTAATTAATATTTAGACTGTACATTATTATAAGTTTTACATTATAATTGGACCTGTTGATTATGCTTGCAAAAAAATTTTTCCAATTTAAACTTGGGGGTACCGGTCAAAAAAGTTATAAAAATTATATGTAAAATAAATGTATTCTACATCCAGGCTTGAATTATGCACAAATCAACGACATAAAAATTTCGTCTACAGTATTGCTTGTGAACACATCAAAACCAACAGTTCTTCCATTTATTTTTCAAAGATATATCTTTATATTTATAGCATTGGTTTTTTTAAGAAGACAAAATGTGATAAGCTGATAATTGGTAAAATTAAAAAAAATGATAATTTTACACTTTCAAAATATTTTCGATATATTTCATTCAAATTAAGACAACAAAATTGAGTTTTAATTCTCACCTTTTGATATGTACAATTGAATTTTTCCTGATCCTCAAGTTTTCCTGAAACTTTCCTAAAGATTAAAGCTTCGTTATTAGATGGCATGTGCACCTTCATTTACAAACCTAATGCAAAATTATTATAACACAGAATAAAAACTTTATTCAATACATTTTATGTGAGTCTAGAAAAAATATCATATATTATTAATTTAGTAATAAGAATGAATACTATTTACATGCTATGTAGGTAACTTCTTATCTTCTATTTTTAATCTTATGATTTGAAATAATGAAATCTAATGATAAGATAAATTCTAAAACCGCCTATCTAACGAAACTAAACTTTTTATAGCTTTCATTGTTTGTATGCTAAATCCTGATTGTTATTCCACCAAGAATAATGAAATAACAATCATACTCATTGTTTAAAGTAACTTCCAATCACGAACACTTTCATGACTTTTTGATAATATTATTAACAAAAAATTAATAATAATAAAAAGCTTAATACACAAGAGAGAGACCAGAGAAACAGAGAGGTAGAGAGATTCGTAAATGTGTAATGTTATGTAAATAAGGACTTTATTACAATTAAGTTTATACCTCACAGTGAAGCTATCCGTTGTCTGGTGGCGCTATTAAAACTATTAGGGTACAGTCGGTCTAGTTGAGTCAACACCCTGTGTAGAACCTCTCTATGGTAGGCTGCTAGTCCATATGTGGAATGAATTTTAACATTATAAATATCACAACTAGCATTTATATTTTATTTGCCCGTATTTATTATATTACAGGGTTACATACAAGCACAAACACTTAACATATACTGGTAAATAAATACCATATAAACATTTGTCTTATAGAATTTTTATTCCCACTATTGTATTGCCAAAGCTAGTAACATAAAAATAGATAAAACCATCGCATTCTACGTGAAATAATAAATAAAAAGCATCTATAATACCTCTTGAAAATATTTTCTGTAATGCTAAGAAAATAAGAGATGAAAAACGAAGCTTTTTTGTTATGTATTCACAATCAAATTTTCTTTTGTTTAGTCGGTCAAATAGTTGGGAAAAGATATGAGGAAGAGGTATACGTGTTTTTTTATGTATTTTTTTCGTAGAATGCAACGGAGGCACTTATTTCATCGTAGATGCATTCGATTTCGTGCTAGCGGTCAAAACCCGTTAAAAAATAACTAAAAAATAGAGTTTTGATAAGAAAAAAAATGGCGCATCACTTGAAAAAATCTGAAAAAATTCACGGAAATAGAATATATTAAAACTGAATTTTCTTCAATATTTTGAGCCTGAACTTCACGATGGGTCTATTTGAGAGCGATTTGAAATTTTTTCGATTTTTTTAGGTTAGATGCGACAGGTCAAACGCCATGAAAAAATATCAGGTGATTTGTCTTGCCATGAAATATATGCTCAAATTTTATCAGACTCCAAAAATAAGTCTATTTCGTTAAGAAAAATAAAACGTAAAAAAAACGTAAAAACACTGGTAAAGGAATTCATTTGACATGCCTAACTGAGTAAAAAACTAATCCCGCAAATCCTGGGAGGGTGTCTTTTTAACTATCTTATCAGGGGGTACACTTTGTCGCACGCTTGACATAACAGATTCTTCGATTTTATGTACAAATATCGCGTAAAAAAAAGTCCTATTTCAACGTAAAAATCCCGGTCCTGAAAAGGATATGAAACGTGCAAAACAGACTAACTGAGCAAGTTGTGGGTAACTCCCAGATTCTGTACGATCACAAAGACTTTAGAGAAAAATGCATTTCACCGGATGAACAGGGAAAACTGTGAGTATAGGAAAACCGACAATATACAGCGTTTTCTCCTTTGTAGCATGTTCTCTGGGGAGAGAAAACTACTGGAAAAGGTTCTAAAATAAAAAAATACAGAATGGTTATAAACTATCACAGAACTCGTCAGTTTCAAAAACCGGATCCATAACAATGATTAACATAGATCGATCAGCTGTAGAATCAGCTCGACTGAACCAGATCAGAGGGACTGGAAACCGAAACTATCATCAACCTAACTTTGCTAAAAATAAAATTTATACGTTTCAAATGTTGCAACCATGTTTCTGAGACTGTTAAAAAAAATAAACTATGTTTTCATCCCTAAAATATTTTTTTTTGTATAAGGTATATAGTGGAAATATATAAATGGCTAATTTTATTCATGTATTTCGTTGACACTAACTCTTGCCAGATTGTTTTTTTTTTTATTGAGAATACTTTCAGAAAACATCATTAAGTAAACGTAAAGTTAAAAAATTATGTAACTAGAATAATTATTCGGTTATTGAGTTGGCTAACTTTATAAATCCAATAACCCATACATTCACTAGAGAATATAACAACAATCTTGGTCATCTTTTATATACACAAACAGTAAATTACATGTATTGCAACGATTGCCGAAAATCGTTACGACTCGCGCGCACCGTCAAGCGTGGCTATGCGAAATAGCGGTGATCGGCTTAGGTTAGAGAGAAAGAGAGGGCGCGCGCGCGTTAGGGGCAACGACCGGGAGGGGAGGGCGAGCGAGTTAGTATAGCAGAGTTCATCAGCCTTGCTACATCGTGTCTTTCGCCAAGTTACTCATAGCAGTGTCAAGGGGTTAGAGGAGAACATTAGATATTCTGTGCGGAGTGTTGCAAGTGAGTGCGTGTCCTGCACCTCGGGCACAGCAACGACGGCTGCAACAACAATCCCGCAGCAGTATTTGCAGCGTAGCCCAACGACAGCAGCCAAAGCAGGTGGCAGCGGCATCTCTTAGTTTTTGTTGCGGTTGGCCACCGTATCCGAACCATCTTTGCGGTAAGTGCACTGCACTTTTGCGTTGATTTTGCGTGCGATCCCGCGCAGTGTGCGCGGTGATTTTCGTTAATATTGTTGCGCGTGCGGTTAGTCAGCGGCGTCCGCGGAATTAATTCTCTCTCTCTCCCCGTTAGATTAATCTTGTATACATAGCGTGCGTCCAAGACTCTCGGCTACTCATCCCGTGTATAAGGTTTAGTTATCATAATAAAGTGGTTCGTGAACAATACGAGACGACTATATTATTTCGTCTCACCTTACACCGGTATTTATGTTTTGATTTGAACGCGCCGAGAATTCATCATAGACCGCGAGTGCGATAGATAGAGTCGTACGTCAAACGAGTTATCGGCTGCGGCCGACGGAGCGCTGGTAAGCGAGCGCACCAGCACCTCTAGCGGTCAGTACGAGCATTGGAGTTGGTTCGCTACGAGAACTCGGCGCAAGCGCACACCGGCATAAGGTGAGTTAGCGTGCTCCAAGCACGCAGTTAGCAGAGCACCGGTTGGCCGTTACGGCAATAACAATTGCTTGGGTTTAGCGACTAATCGGCAGCCTGTTACAGTATATTTTCTTTTGTTATTTCCAAGTGTTATAAAACAGTGTTTAAACAAATTATGATAAAAGTTTCTATTTTGAAAAACAAAAGGTGTAATTTGCATTTTCCTAATATATAAATAATAATAAAGCTAAACCTTGCTTTTGTAAGCTCAATCTCTCACGCAAAAAAATAACCACTATTAATCACTGTAGATCAGGTCACTACAATCTTAAAGCTTTTCTTTATAAAATAAAATTCTTTAACAACGCCATCTGTGACTATAAACACGAATATCAACATCTTGATCATATACTCTGGCAATGCCCGCTGTACAATTATCAAAGCTTAAAATTTGTTGATAATATCTCTAAATAAAAAAAAACAGTATAAATGTGTTGAAATATGAGGTGTGTTCAAAAAGTAAGGTGACTTTGTATTTTTAAGAAAAAATATTTATTTATTTATCAATATTTATGTTGTCCCCTTCAAAGTAATCTCCCTCAGATACAATACACTTATACCAACGGTTTTTCCGATCCTCAAAGCACTTCTCATAAGCACTTTTCGGTATAGCCTTGAGCTCTTCCAGCGATGCAGTCTTTATCTCTTCAATCGTTGCAAATCTCCGTCCTTTCATAGGTCTCTTTAGTTTTGGGAACAAGAAAAAGTCAAATGGAGCCAAATCCGGTGAATATGGTGGCTGACGCATGATTGTGGAGTTGTTTTTGGCCAAAAAATCTCTCACAAGCAAAGATGAGTGAGCAGGGGCATTATCGTGATGCAAAAGCCATGAACTGTTTTTCCACAATTCTGGGCGTTTTCTTCGTATTGCTTCTCGCAAACGGCGCATAACTTCAAGATAATACTGTTTATTGACCGTACGTCCATATGGTAAAAACTCCTGATGCACCACGCCATGGTAATCGAAGAAAACAGTGAGCAAAACTTTGACATTTGATCGAACTTGGCGTGCTTTTTTCGGTCTTGGCTCATCTGGACTCTTCCATTGGGACGATTGGACTTTGGTTTCGATATCATAACCATATACCCATGATTCGTCACCAGTTATGACCCTTTTGAGTGAATCTGGGTCGTCGTTGACGTCATTCAACAGTTCTTGAGCGATGCTCATGTGACGGTTCTTTTGGTCAAAATTTAGCAATTTCGGAACAAACTTCGCTGACACACGTCTCATGCCCAAAACGTTAGAAAAAATTTCATGGCACGAGCCAAGCGATATACCAACATCCTCAGCAACTTCTCTGATAGTGATTTGACGATTTTCCAGAACAATTTTCTTCACTGCTTGAACGTTTTCATCAGTTGTTGACGTGCTTGGGCGTCCAGAGCGAGGCTCGTCATTGGCATCTTCCCGGCCATCTTGGAAGAGTTTGTACCACTTGTCAACATTTTTTTTACTCAGAACAGTTTCACCGTATGCCACCGTCAACATTTCAAGTGTTTTGGAGCACTTTATTTTATTTTTTACACAAAATTTGATGCAAATCCTTTGATCCATATTTTTCGATAGCAAGAAATCGCCGAGCACGCAAAACACTTATAACCTTTACGCCTCTCACAACCAAACAAAAAATGCTATACACTTGAAACTTGGTACAGATGTTCGGGAAGAGTGTACCAACATAACAAAACAAAAAAATCGATAATCGAAAGTACGTTGCCCGTGAAATTTGAAAAGTCACCTTACTTTTTGAACACACCTCGTAAAATGAACTTACGAATAAAAAAATACATATATACATAAATATGTATAAAAATTTAAACTGTGCAAACAAAATACACAAAAGAATTCACGTACACACTGTATTTTACATTAATAAACTTCTGGCGGTAATATATTGTAAGGGTTTGCATCACAATTGTTTCCATAGAATCAAATGGCGTGATCAGTTTTCAGATTTATTACAAAGTCATTAACTATACAATTATTTATCAGTGTTTCACAATAGCAAATTGAAATTGGATAAAAAATTGTTATAGAAAATTTCTTTATTGGTTTTCCTCTAATTAATGCTATAGTCCGTTGTTCAACATAATGAATTTATTTAATAACTTTTTATTTCTAGTAATTTGTTTACATAATTTTTGATAAACAATTCAACAAGTCAATAGAAAAAGTATTAGTAACTTATTTTTATCTTATCCAATTTATACGTGGGACTTCAAGTGTTAATATAGTTATAGTAGAATCTCCCCAGAAGTTTTAATAACGCAGGCCGACAAAATTTCAAAATAGAAAAAATCTAAAAACATGATAGCATATTTTTGGAAGTTTTTGAAACGCTGAATCAGAATCTGACTTTAAAATTGCACCTAAGATTCTCGAGATATCCTAACCTAGAAGTGCGAAAATCGCGATAATACGCTAGGTGCGAGGTTATGTAATACCATGAATAAATTCTTTTCCAAAAACAAGTAGAATCATAACAAAGCAGCATTCTTGCCCATTAAAACTCATTTTTTAGATTAGAGATTTTTTTTTATTGAGATATCATTGATTGAAGTTGAGTACTTTACTTTTAAACCCATTCTCCTTAACGCCCAACGATTGTAACCTGTGACCATATAAGCCCAGACCCTTGAACTCAATTGACTTAACCCTCGACCCATGTAACCTGTCATTTAAATGCTGTTGTAAAACTGCTAAAATACTTAAAATTAATTAATGATATCTCCATGAAAAAAATATCTTCAATACAAAAAATAGAGTTTAAAGGGCAAGAGTGGTGCTTTATGATGGTTTTACTGTTTTTTGTGAAAAAAATTTATTGACGCTATTACATAACGTCGAACATAACAATAATCGTGATTCTTGCATTTTTAGGTTAGGATATATTGTAAATTTGAGGTGATTGATTAATTTTGAATCGATCGATTACTTTCGAAAATATACTTTCACGTTTTTGAGTTTTTTATGAATGTTGGCCTGTGTAATTATACTAGTTACAAAGAGTATTAAGCATTGTTTTTAATTTTATTGCTGTCAAAGAAGAAACACTAACCTATGAAAACTTGAACAAAACTGTTTTTTCATAGTCGTATTTTTTCATTTGTCATTCTGAAAGTATTTTAAATTAAAAGAAACAGTTTGGCATTATTACTGTCAACGAAAATTCATTAACGAAATTAGCCATTTATACATATTTCCACTGCTTACTTTAAAGATTTTTTATATTTGTTGTAACAGCCTTAAAAACATGATTGCATCAATTGAAACGCAAAAACTTTATTTTTAATAAAATTAGGCTGTCGATAGTTTTGATTTCCAGTCGATCTGCTGCTTTTACAGCTGATTAACCTGTGTTAATCAAATCTAATCATTGCTAGGGATCCAGTTTCCTAAGCTGTAGACTTAAATGGAACATTTTTCACCCTGAACCATTAATTTTAATTAAATGAAAAATTCACGTTTAGTACGATTTTTTTCGCTATTTTTTTTTTAATGGTCTCACTGTGCGCGTCGTGCCACAAATTTTCCGCAATCTTAAGACATTTCACGAGAGTTCCTCGATAACGCTTCAAGCGTCTGATCCTCTCTATATGAACATATCCTAGCAGGGTTATGATCGAAACCCCTTGCGAAAAGTGCACTCTCTCAAGGAGAATGAGTTGCACGGTCACCAGGACGGATAGAGGGTCGGTTTGCTCCTATCCATTACGAACTTTGCAGGGAAACGGATACAAGTTTTGCCGAAATAATGGGAGCATGACTCTTCAATTTAACAAGAATGAAATGATTGTAAAGTTATGTTATTCTTAGCACTCTCCATTTTGTTCAGCAAAATATTTGTTAATCCAATTTTAGAGCCAATCCAACGGGTTGGCTCTAAAATTGGATTAACAAATATTTTGATGATTGTAAAGTGTAATACAAATAGGAATAATACAATACAAAACATCACCAATCGTTAGCTCTTAGATGTGCTCAACGTAGTGCCCCGTGGGTGTGTCTATTTGAAATGATGTAGAATAAAATCAGAAAAACATAAATTTGCGATTCTCCAAATGAACACAGCTTCCTGCATATCGACATATCACCCGACAATAAAACTAAGGCTGACACATCCAGCAAACATTGAATTTTGCAACGTCGTAAACTCGATAATGTCAAAACAAGTAGTTGACACTAATTGCAACGTTTATAGCCCTACAACACATAAAATGAAAGCCAGATGTTCTGTAAGACTAACAGATGTATACGGGAAACAATCGGGATACACAGATTAGCGCTTGGAATTTTGTGCGAAGTCAATGATAAGGAATACATCATTTTCACGTATTATTCCGTCAGACATTTAATGAAAAATAAATTTATTCATTCGCAATCTTGAGTCAACGCTATTTGTCTCAGTTATATATATATATATATATATATATATATATATATATATATATATATATATATAATATATAACTATTATCTGTGACTCTGATATGGGACAAAACGTAACTTGGCTTTATAAACTACATTGGTATACCTTAACCACGGTATTTTTCGAGATCTAACATTAACATTCGTACAACGGATACATATAAAATACATACAAATAATAACATATATGAATGAAAAATGACACTTTTAAAAATTTCACAAATTGAAAGTCGACGCAAAAAATTGCCGGTATTTTAACAGTCATTTGAAATCTGTCTATATTTACGGCAAAATCCTTTAAAATTACAAGAGGTAGAAATAATTATGTAATTAATTTTACGATTTTCTCATAATTTTTAGGAAAATTTAAGGGCACCATCGAAAAGAGTTCATTTAAAAGTAAAAAAATATGTCTTCTCAATTTTTTGGTCACAAATAACATTAGTTACGAGCTCTCATAGAGTCTGTATTGTTTTGAATTCAACCAGTTTAATAAAGAAATAACCATAGATTACCAAACTTTTAGAGAAATATTTTATAATCACTAGAAAATGTAAAATAGAAAAACAAATTATGAACATATAAATATAATATATACATTAATTGCACTTACCCTGATAGCATTTTTTAGAGTTTCCGCCTCTTGGCGTAGAGCATCTAATTCATTCATAATGATCTGCTGTATCGATGAGTGTAAGACTACTCCAAATATAATTTAAACAGAGTATTTGTCCTCAATAGACTGAACGTAATATTTTCTTATGAAGAGTAGTTCACTGTTGGCCCATACTCCGTAAAATCTGTTAATACTTATAATCAACTTCAATATTATCTACTTTTACAATGCTCGGAATTATTGAGTTTATATTATCTAATTTGATCACCGTAATAGAAATCCATCTAAAACAAAAGATAAAGAAAACTTTAAAAATTTCAAATGAGAAACATTGGTAGGATCCTTGTTTGCAACTGATCTAACTGATGACTATATCACAGGTAATCAACTTATCAGTACTGTTACACAAGTATACAAGATTTTATATCACAAGCGAGCTATAGTATTCCCGAAGGATTTTGGTACACATAATCCAAGTCTGGCCTCAGAATGGTTCCATCACAGTTTTTGAGATAGCCGATAGGTATAGATAGATTTTTGAGATAGGTTTTAGATTTTATAAAAATAAAAATGTAAAAAATATTGTTTTTGACAAATTTGAGGTTATGAAGCACAGTAAATAAATTTTTTCACAAAAAATTACTTAAAGCATATTAAAGTACAAATCATCCTATTTTAAATGCCGTCGAGTTTGCCCAAAAATCTTTTTTTTCGCCGAGATATCACATTTAAAAATTTTTTTATTTATGAATTTCTCAAAATTCGAAAATTCATTAACCTTTTGTTGCACGAATTTTTGTGTTCAGTGAACTTACTCAAACATTGTTACTCGGAGGTTTTTGGGGTCGTTGATGACGAATCTGAAGTCAACGTACACGCACGCATATACACACACGTACACACACACGCATTTTTTCAAAAATCTAACAGCATATATCGAAAATTCAGACAATTTTACGTCAGAGATGTCTATTCCTGATAAAAGATTAATTGAAAAAAGTAAAAGAAAATCGTCCACTTAAGACTTAATAGGTTAATGGATTTTCTAATTTTGAGAAATTCATAAATATGAAAATTTCAGAATGTGATATCTTGGCAAAAAAAAAGATATTTAGGTAAACTCTACGGCATTTTGAAGGAAAAGATTTAAATAGCTTACTGTAATAACATTGATTTACGATGCTACAAAACTTGTCAAAAAACAGTGCTTTTTGCACTTTTAGGTTAGGATACGAGTCAAAAACCTGACATGATTGAACAATTTTGAGGCTAGATTTAGATTCAGCGCACCAAAATCCTTCGGAAATAACATAGCTGGCTTGTGATACCGGAAATGACCTATTATTTGTATACCTATGTTATTAATCAGATTTTATATAAAACTTTTCATCAGACTGCTTTAACAAATTCCGTTTTGTCGTGCGTACAATTCATATTTACTCTGGTGAGACTTTTGAAATACATTCTACATTTTCTTAAAATATATAAATTAATTTTTTTAATGTAATATTTATTTTATAGATGTTTTAACATGAGAACTAATTTTTATTTCACATTTTATTATTTATTAGGTTTGAATTTTCGTTTCAGCGAACCAGAGAATCATCTCGCAAATTTGTTAGCACCAATAATAATACAGGCCGATAGCCAAAAAACCCAGAGCCGCGTCAATATATTTCCGAAATATTTTGACGCGCTGAATCCTAATCTGATCTCAATTGTTCCATCACCTAATGTACTCGAGATATCCTAACCTTATAAAAAACGGCTTGTAGCTCGTTATGTCTCTCTCTCCCTAAAGCCAGCAATAAATAATCATTTATAATATAAATAATTATGTGTTGAAAATTTATAATATATTCTAGTGTCGAGCATATGTCAGCGAATTGGTAAGTGACGAGCCCTTCGATCGATTATTGACGGTCAGCTCGTAACACAAACTTCGCGGAGAGAAAGCTATAGCGAGAAAAGAGAGAGCATAGGTGCGATAGTCATAGTTAGTCTTGCGCCGACTAAGTGTGCATACGCACTGGAGGAAAAGAAAGAGAGGTCTGATTAGCAAACGGAGAGGGTAGAAGCTAGCAGGCGGTTAGGCGATTGCGCTCGGGAAACAGCTTCTGGGTGCCCCGTGGAAGTGATTGGAGGATTGTAACATACTCGCAAGATGGTTCACCAAAGAAAAAGCGTTTTCACATAACGAACGACTTGTCAGATTTCGACAGACAAAGCGATCGCACTAGACCGATTCTAGGAACTACGAACGATTGTAAGTACCTTGCCGAAGCTTAGTGTAACGGTCCTATCTATGAATTCCTAGACTATTTTCTCGTTTTCACTGTATTACGGCAACCCGCTAAACTCGTAAATCTACATCTATCAATTAGTATATTAAATGGCGGCACCTCACGTATTATATGATTGTATTAGAGCAAGAGTCAAATTTCATGACCATATAAGCTTGACGACACTCTACTCATAGATATAGATATACCAATTAGATTGATCAATTAAAATGCATTATTTAGAAGTAATTTCAATAAACCAAAGTATTTTTTATATAAATTTTAAGGCATAAATTAGGATTATTATATTTTCAATACTTTTACGAGGGGGGTCAATAAGTCTTTACAAAAAGAAGGAAAAAAAAGTTTTGCGTATGTAATTTTTTTTTATTTTTCAACATAATCTCTTTGAAGGTCGACACATTTAATTAAACGGCCTTCCAGTTTTTTTAAGACATCAGAAGAATATGAATTCTGAAAACCCTCCAAATAGGCATTTGTTTCGGCGATGACTTCTTCATTCGACGTGAATCGTTGTCCGGCAAGCCATTGTTTGAGGTTAGGAAATAAGAAAAAGCCACTGGGAGCGAAATCAGGCGAATACGGTGGATGGTCAATTAATGAACTCGAGCATTGTCTTGAAGAAAGAGGTATTTTTTTTTGTTCAAGTGAGGACGTTTCTCTCTGATTTTTTCTTTCAGCTAACCTAATAATGACGCATAATATGGTTCAGTGATCGTCTGGCCCTTTTCCAAGTAGTCGATGAGACGATTCCATGCGCATCCCAGAAAACCGTGGTCATAATCTTGCCATCTGACTTCACTGTCTTTGCCTACTTTGGGGCTGGTTCTCCTGCGGTAATCCATTGTTTGGACTATTCTTTGCGTGCCAAAAGAGCCTCAGAGGTGACCACGCGGGTTCGTTTGTTTTCAACAGTGAGCAACCGCGGCATCCATCTTGCTGATATTTTTTTCATCCCCAATTTTTCATGGAAAATTGAAATGATTGTATCCTTTGATATCCTTGTGGCCTCAACCAATTCTCGCAATTTTAATCTTCTATCACTCAACACCATATCGTGGATTTTATTGACCATTTCAGTCACGATGTCGCCGTCGAGCGGTGCGGACGTGCAACCGCCTGACGCATCATCGCTACATAAGCATTTCAAGTGTCATCCAAATACAAAAGTAGGAGCAGTTGTGTGTTTAGTATGTGGAAATTTCTATCATACGAGTGAAATAGTCGCAAAAATCAATGCAGGAAATGCAATCAAACTAATAAACAGCTCATTCATAATATGCCAGGAGCATCCAAATTTTGCACTAACATCAAACTTGCCATATGGGGACTTAAGTGAACAAGCTAGTGCTTTCATAACACAATTTAAACTTGTAAGTAGAGAACAAATAAAACAGGAAATATTAAATGAGCTTGTGAATGAAAAGCAAATTTTAAATGAAAAAGATAATCATATGGATGTAACACAGATCAATGATCTGGATGAATTACAACAATTAAAAGCCGAAAATAACCTATTGAAAGAACTGTACAAAGAAACAAAAGAAAAAAATGAATTGCTCAATGAACTACTAATTAAAGAAAAACAAAATAATAATGCAAATACTAACATTATAAGAAAAACATATGCTGAAATAATTGCACTACCAAAACCTAAGCCCAAAAGAATACCAAGATTAATAATAAAGAAAAAGAGTAATGATAACATAAACTTAGAAAATCAAGTAGCACATTACTTAATTAAAGACAAAAACATACAAACAAAAAGTGTACAAGTTAAAAATACTGACACAATAATTATCAACTGCATGACCGAAGAAAATGTCACAGTGTTAGAAAAAACTTTACAAAAAAAACTACCGGCACTTACTGTTCTAAAAGAAGAAATACGTAAACCGTTTGTTAAAGTAGTAGGAATTTCTAAAGCTTTCACAACAAATGTAAAAGATATAGAAACTGATATTAATGCAAGAAATTTTAGTCAATACGAAGAAAAATGCAAAGTAAATCATGTATTTACAAATGAAAAAAATAAAACAGTAACTGCAATAATAGAAGTTCCATATGTTATCATCTATTCTATATAAACATATAAAAATCAATAGTAACAAATTATTTATTGGATGTCAAAACTGTAGAGTTTTTGACGTCATCAACACATATCCGTGTTACAACTGCTCAGGTTTTGGCCACGGCGGCGAAAAGTGTGAAAAAGCAAAAAAAGAGCCAACGTGTTATAAATGTGCAGGCAAGCACCAAGCAAAAATGTGTAGTAGCAGCATACTCCAATGTCCAAACTGCATTTTCCACAATGAAACATATAGTAAAAACTACAACGTACTATAAACCATAGTGCAATCGACAGCGAAATATGTGAAGTTTTAAAAATGAAAATAAAAAGGTATATTGAAATGACAGATTATCCAATTCAACCAACTTATCAAAGATATTTTGGTAGAATAAACTTTGAAACAAACACCCGCAAGATATATAACCGTCCGAGAATAAATAACAGTTTATCGTTATCATCATTATCTACTCCAAGTCCAACAGGTAATAAAACCAGGAATACTAAATAGTTTTCTGCAATATTACAATATGGATAACAGCTTATATGATATTATATTTGAAAATAAACATAACACAGATAATATTGATGATCTAAACAAATATATATGTAAAGAAAATAATATCATTCTTTGTATAAACATCAGAAGCCTTAAAAAAAATTACAATAAATTACTAGTATTTCTGAAGAACCTCGAAAAAAAACCATGTATAATAGTATGCACAGAAACATGGAATTTAGACAATCATGAAATATTCCATATTCCAGACTATAAAATATATTACAATGAAAGTAAAATAAACAAATCAGATGGAGTTGTTTTGTACGAGGTGTGTTCAAAAAGTAACGAGAATTTTTAAATTTCGCGGGTTTGGAGAGTCCGCTTGTATAAAATTTTTTTTTATTATGTTGGTACACATGCCCCTGAAGTATGATAAAATTTTCAGCAATATTCATTGCTTACTTTTTAAGTGGCAGCCGCTAACGTTAGACGTGTTTTTCGAGCTCGGCGATTTTCGTTTGTGAAAAAAAATGGATCAAAGAATTTGTATTAAATTTTGCGTAAAAAATGAAATAAAGTGTAGTAAAGTTTGTCAAATGTTAACAAAGGCATATAGTGAGTCTGCTATGAGTAAAGCAAGGATTTATGAGTGGTATAAGCGTTTCCAAGATGGCCACGAAAACCTTGAAGATGACGAACGACCCGGACGCCCAAGCAATTCAACAACCGATGGAAACGTGAAAAAAGTGAAAGAAATGGTTATGAACGATCGCCGAATCACAATCAGAGAAGTCGCTGATGATGTTGGCATATCAGTTTGCTCATGCCATCAAATTTTTTCGAATGTTTTGGGTATGAAACGTGTGGCAGCAAAATTCGTTCCAAAATTGTTGAATTTCGAACAAAAACAGCGGCGAATGGAAGTTGCTCAGGAGTCGCTAAATGAAGTCAATAACGATGCAGAACTACTAAAACGTGTTATAACAGGTGACGAAACATGGGTTTACGGATATGATGTCGAAACTAAGGCTCAATCGTCCCAGTGGAGGCATTCTGGATCGCCAAGACCGAAAAAGGCTCGACAAGTACGGTCGAATGTGAAGGTTATGCTCACTGTGTTCTTCGATTTTAATGGCATAGTGCATTATGAATTCTTGCCACAAGGTCAAACAATCAATAAGCAGTACTACCTATAAGTTCAACGTCGTTTGCGTGAAGCAATCCGAAAAAAACGCCCGGGTTTGTGGCAAAACAATTCATGGCTTTTGCACCACGATAATGCGCCTGCTCACACTTCATTGCTTGTTCGTGAATTTTTGGCCAAAAACGAAACTGTAACGATGCCTCAGCCTCCATATTCGCCAGATATGGCTCCATGTGACTTTTTCTATTTCCAAAAATAAAGAGAACATTAAAAGGCCGTCGTTTTACAAGCATAGATGACATTAAAAGCGAATCGCTGAAAGAGCTAAAAGCTATTACAAAGATCGAGTTTCAAAAGTGTTTCGAGGATTGGAAAAAGCGTTGGCATAAGTGTATTGTATCCGAAGGGGACTACTTTGAAGGCGACAACATTAATGTAGATGAATAAATAAATATTTTTTTCATAAAACGAAAATTCTCGTTATTTTTTGAACACACCTCGTATATGAAAGAAGAAATCACCGAAATTACAGAAGTTCTTGAAATAGATAAATTAAAAATAATTAACTCTAATATTACACTAGAAAACAACAAAAATTTAGTGCTGTCTGCTATTTACAGATCTCATAATTTATCTAAATCTGAATTCCTATTGAATCTCAAAGAATTATTGAAAATAAACAAAAAATATAAAAACAATATTTTAATGGGAGACTTTAATTTTGATATATTGAGTGAAGAAATACTTGATCAAGATTTTTTACAAGTGCTGCTAGAAAATGGATATTGCCCTGGACTACATACCATAACAAGACCATCCAATATTGATATTAACAAAGGTACATGTATAGATAATTTCTATGTTAGGCTAGGAAAAGTCAACTATAAAATTTACGTCCTCAACGTACCCTTCAATGATCACTACCCCATAATGATGAGTTTAAGGAATAATTATAAATGTACACAAAAAACCAATTTTAAAATAATAAACTATTTTAAACTAAAAAATAAAGCCAAAAGAACTGTTTGGACTGACATACAAATTATAAAAGACCCTAATCTAGCTACGAACAAATTAATAGAAAAAATTCAAACATGTATTACGGCATCATTTAAAAACAATAAACACAATAAGAATAAAATGAACCCAAGGAGTAATTGGATAACTAAAGCAATAATGATATCATGTGCACACAAGGAAAAACTTTATAATAATTGGAAAAAAGATCCCAATAATGCAACAAAAAGAGAAAAATATAAAAACTATGTAGAAACTTTAAAAAAGACCATAGATCTAGCTAAAGAAAAATATGAAAAAAATCAAATCAAAACAAATCAACACAATCCACGAAAACTATGAAAAATAATCAACAACAAAATTGGGAAGAAAACCAAAAAAAACAATAACATAAATCATCTATTAATAGGTAATAATAAAATTACAAACTCAAACGACATTGCAGAACAAATGAATACATTTTTCAGTACAGTAGGCAAACAGATATGTGATAATATTAGACAACCAATAAATAGTAACATTACTCTACCATCTATGAACAACAACAGTATTTTTCTACATTTAACAAATAGAATAGAAGTTCAACAGACAATAAGGAAAATGGGCAACAAAAACGGAGGATCTGACGGCATCAACACTCAGGTACTAAAGATGATAATAAACCATATAAGTGATCCGTTGACCTATATCTTTAATTTATGCTTACAAAAAGAAATATGGCCTGACGAATTAAAAAGTGCTGAAATTATTCCTATCCACAAAACTAAAGAGAAGTATCTACCAACAAACTATAGACCTATATCTTTAATATCAAATATCGTCAAAATTTTTGAAAAATTAATACAAATCAGGATTACAAGTTTTTTCAACAAACATAATTTATTTTCTAATAAACAATTTGGTTTTAGAAAAGGTCTTAGCACCAAAAATGCCCTATACTACCTAACTAACTCAATATACAATCAACTAGATAAAAGTAAATCAATAGCAGCAACTTTCTTGGATCTAGCGAAAACTTTTGACACTGTGGACCACAAAATTCTACTCAAAAAACTCTATAGATAGGAATTAGAGGTAGTGCGTGTGAACTTATCAAAAGCTATCTAAGTAATAGGAAACAAAGAGTTAAAACTAATGGTGAATATAGTCAATATCAACACGTCAACATTGGCATACCACAAGGTACAATATTGGGACCTTTATTTTTCATAATCTACATTAATGATATGTTACAATTGCTACCAAATGATAATGTGTTGGCTTTTGCTGATGACACGGTAATTATCGTGAAAGGCGAAACATGGCATGAGGTCGAAAAAAATATGAACTTCTTCTTAAACAAACTATCCATTTGGCTAGCATTGAATAAACTGTCATTAAACATTGACAAAACAGTATACATGGCATTTGGAAATAACTGCAATAGCAACTCAACATATCTACATATAAATATAAAAGGTGCATCCATTCGAAAAGTTGATAACACTAAATACCTTGGAGTGCATTTCGATAGCCATATGAGATGGGACATGCATACAAACATGCTATACAATAGACTAAAATATCTAACTTATATTTTCTACAAATTATCTAGGATAATGAGCACAGATAATCTACGTATGATTTACTATGCACTTTTCCATAGCATAACAACATACGGTATTATAGCATGGGGTGGAGCATACATTGGAAGACTCAAATATATACAAACTCTACAAACACGACTATTACAAATAATAAATAAAAACAAGTTTATAAATGAAAAAAATCCACTAAACATAGATCAAACATTCACCATGGAATCTCTAGTGTATCACTATGTCAACCTGCAAGATATGTTCCTGAAGAAAAATTCCGTAACAAGGAAAAAAACTATACAGCCCCTTAAAAGAAAATTAACAATCAGCATTAAAGATAGCTATACAAGAGCTTTAGCCACCTTCAATCAACTACCTTCTCACCTCAAAACTTTAAATGGCAATACTAAAACAATAAAGGACAAAATAAAAAAATGGATAAAAGGCCATCCATTCTAGATACAGAAATACAATGAACCACAAAATACATTGCAACAATTTATAACAAATATATTACAAACTAAAGCAACAAGGGAACTTTGATAATAGTCTACATTCAGCATTGGAAGTCCATGTGGATGTGGATGGGGATAAGTTTCTCTTGGATGTAAGGACATATTTGTGTTCACAAGGCACTTGTACACTTCATTACAATCGTTCTCATCGTCGAATGTCTGAATATAACATGAAAAAAATTAATGTATCAGATAACTACAGAAAAATAATAGAAACAATTGCTAATGTGATTAACATAGCTTGGAACTCACAACGGATAACTATTAATACCAAAACAAAAAACGGACTCAAAGAGAGAAAAAGAAACGAAACTTACATTCAAACAAAAACAGATACAACCAACATAAATTTCATTAATAAATGTATGTATTGCACATACAAACAATTAATTGGTAAAAAACATATACATTTCATAAAAGAAGAAAACAAAGAAGATCACAAAGAACCAAATACAGATAAAGTAAGATATAAACCCATAGAAACAGTATTTAAACAAATAGATGACATTGCAGACAATAATAGTATGCAAATAGAAACAAGTAAACCAAAAAATACACCAGGAAAACCGATTCTACAAACAAATAATATTCGAATGACCTATGGAGACATCAATTATCTTGGAAACAATAAAGCATTATTATACTTTTATAGAGGTATCAGAGGATATCAAACTTTCACTAACTCATTGTACTCACTTGAACAACAACCTAAATATAAAGATTTGATAGTCTTAGATGACATAGTATTCACAGCAACATGTAAATCTGATTCACATAGACAACATACTGAAATGTTCCCTCACTATAGAGTCACGTGTGCTACAGGACTTACTTGTCCTTTTAGACTAAATACATACGAAAGAATATCATATGCAAGAAAAATGAAAGCATCAATGACGACAATCGTAACGGCCAGACAAATGTTAATCAGATATTGGAGATAGCAGAACAAAATCGAAGATAATTGGTGAAGTAAGCTTTTATAGGAAGCATTCTTGCTACCAATATTAAGCCATACTTCATCTGTGAAATATTATAATCTATTACAAACCGACTCTTAGTTTTAAGTTTTTTGTTTTTTTTTTTTATTTATTTATTTTTTTCTTAATTTTCTTTGTTTTTTTTTTATTTTCTTTTTCTTAATTTTATTTAAGTGTTTAGTAGTTTTAAAATACCAGACCAGCGAACAGGTTTATCCTCTGCCGGATTACAAATTTGTAATTGTAAAATTGTATAATTATTACTACTTGTTGTAATATTTTGTACTATACTCTGGTTAATAATAATAATAATAATAATTTCGTGCGTACTCACTTCTACGGGGCGTCCTGAACGAGGTTCATCTTTTGTTGTTGTACGACCGCGTTTAAATTGATTTATCCAGTTACAAACAGTCTTAAACCCAGGGACAGACTTGCCACGAACGGCGTTCAACTCAACTGTGATTTCTTTTGGTGTAAGGCCTTTCAAATAAAAATGTTTTATCACCGCTCGAACCTCTGTTTTTTTCATTTTTCAAATAAATCAATAACTTTTTGTTCAACCAACGCTCACAAAAAAATAACTTAATGCATCGAGCTGAAAGTTTGTACGATATCTAGTTAGTAGTATTGCTTGCCAAAAACATCATAATTTAAGCGTGACGAGCGCCATTTCTTGGATTTTGTAGAGACTTATTGACCCCCCATCGTAACCATTGAATATTATCGAATTTTAATGTACAAACTTAATTTATTTATAATTTTACAAATATTAATTATTATAATTAAGCCAATACTCTGAGGTCGAGATAACGATCCAAAGAACATGAGTAAGAATTCGTTTTATTGAGAGCAACTTAGTTATTATTATTTGCAACGATTACCGAAAATCGTCAGACTCGCGCGAGGTTAATGAGCGGCTAAACGAGAGGAGCCGCGTTCGGTTCGCGAGAGAGAGAGAGCGCGTAGGGGCAATGACCGGGAGGGGAGGCTCCAACCGGCAGTATGACTGTGCCACTCATTCTGTCAGCGTCGAGCTAACCTCCATTTCCGAGCCGGTACGTTTTCCTGGTGACAGTGCGAGAGCATAGCGAACTTTGGTGCAGTGCGCTGGGTGCGGTAGCAGCAGCAATAGCAGCAGTAACAACAGCAACAACAGCAGTAGCAGTGACAGCAGCAACAACAGCAGCAGCAACAACAACAGCAGCAACAGTATTCGCGGCGGTGCAGCGAGCAGCGAAGCGGCGTTCTAGCAATTTGTCGTTCGGATACGGTTGGCCACCGTATCCTCATCGTTCTCGCGGTAGGTGCACCTTCCCCCTTTTTATCGTTGTAATTTGCATGCGATCCCGCGCAGCGTGCGCGAGGAAAATTAGTTGTTGCGTGCGAGCGGTTAGTTCGCGGTAATCGCGGTTTTCTCTCTCTCTCAATCTGCGTGTGTTGTCATTCGCGCAAGCGTGCGTAAGTCTCTCGGCAAAACCCTCGTGTAAATAAATTGCATAAATAAAGTGAATATTAATCGTCATCTTCAAATTAAATAGTCGTTATTTCGTCTTTCCTTTGTCCGGAGGTCGCGTCAGTATTTGTTTACAGTAGATTCGAATTCGCCGGTAGCGTAGCACGAATCACGAAAATATCGATAGGCGGGAATCTTCAACTTGGGTTCCAGCGGAGGCCGCACGAGCGCTACTAGTAAGGGCGACAGCGCCGCCAAGCGGCGAGTTGGGGGAACCCAGCTCGGAATAGTTAGGAGACCCTGCGCAGGCGCACTCCGAGACAAGGTAGGTTGCTGTGCTTTGAGCACAGAGATAACAAGACGTCGTCTAGTCGGAATAAAGGTACTTTCAAGAGATTGTCGACTAAATGGCAGCCTGTTACATATTATCAATAAATAAAAAATCAATAATTTATTTAAACAAATAAGAGTATATTTATCGAAAGCGTTGATTTTGTACTTACTGACAAAATTGTTAGAATTGATAATTTTTAATTTTTTAATCAGCCGATTTTATATTGACATTATAAGAATTGTCCAAAAAGATAAATTAATTATTATTCAAATATTATTATACAATTAAATTATTTCTTATTGGTAATGATGTCTATTAGCTATAAGTTATGTTTCTATGTAAAAATTTTTATTATTTTATTGTAAAATTTGCACTACTGAATGAACTAATTTTGTTAGTTAATAAATTTTAACTACGATTTTGTGATAAGTGCAAATTATGCTTAAATTATCTATATTAAATTCTATATTTTTTACACTAATTAAATTTTTTTTAGCGCTGTCCATTTTATTGTAAACAAGAGAAAATAATTTTGTACATTTACATAAACAGCGTGAAAAGAGCTATTCTACGTAAGTGAGATTATAAATTTTGTATATAAATAGGCTTATTTTGCACAGGTCAGAGTATTCTCTCCTAGTCTTGCAAAGTTAGCGCTCGAGATTAAATAAACTTGGCTTATACTCAAATTGTTTCTCTCTTGTGATTACCTAAGTAAGCCTTTCCTCTCCTATTTGTGACTTATGCTGGACTCATAGAATACTTCGTGCTATGAGAAACTTGAGCTGAATCACATCTTTTTTCAAAGAAAGACTTCGCACCATAAGAAACTAGAGTAAAGTCTATCCTTTGTAACGGGGGGGGGGGGGGGGGGAATAAATCTAAAAATGGGAAATTTATTAAAGAACAAACTCCCACGATGCAGAGCAAACCGCCGCTCCATTAAACACGTATGATAATACGAGTATTCGCCTTAACGTCAGATGATTTATCCTATTTATCTTCTATCGATCAGAGTTGAACTCACCTTAAGTCACGTGTCTTGTTACACTTGATGAGTTTTAAGTGTGAGCGACTTTACTCCTAATCTTCTTAATCCCCTAGATGTAATTGGACTAAAATCTAAGCCTGTTTCAAATACTTAAGCTGCCAGGGAAATCAAATGACGAAAACGGCGAATTAATTTAACAGACTTTAATTAATAAAAAAAATCACTACAGTCTTTGTTGGGCCGAAAGACTGACGAACGAAAATAGGATTTTACAACTTAATTATATTCGGTGAGAAAGAGAGAGAGAGAAGATTCGAATTCTACCGCGAACTAACGCACGGCGCGATTACAAAAAATAACGCTATCACGAATAAACAAAATATCGAATATATTTTGTATAGCTAAATATGACGGGAGGTGCACCTACCATGCGGTGCAATTACGGTGATCAGCCGTAATTGTTGTTGTAAAATTTCAACTGCCGTTGCCCCTCAATTATCAACTGCTCCGCCTTGTACTTCCTCTATCAGCTGTTATCTGCTGCTTCTATACCACTGCTCGCTGCTGCAATATCGTCGTTGCACACCTGCACGTATTTGTCCCAGAGAAAACTTTTCTCGGCGAAAACAAAGTGCGAAAACAAATCGGCGGTAACTCGCGTTCACAGCTGAGGTGTAACTGCTTATTCAAATGATCGCGCGCCCCCTCTCTCTCTCAATAGTTCGAACTAACGCGCGAGAAGCAGAATCGCGAACGGTTCGATTAATTAAATTGACTACCGTTGCACCTTAATTATATTCCAAATAATCATATATGTTTTATTGCATAAGTTTAAATTTAAAATTCAATATTAATATCATTACATTAAATACAAACGAATTCTTACTCAATAACGCGACAAACCACGAGAGTACGAACTAAATACAAATAATAGTTGATAAGTAACATCACATAAGTCTCCCTCTCTCTCACTCTCACTCTCTCTCGCTCATGTTGCAATAGCTAACTTAATTCTTAACCCATTAACGACCAATATGCTCAATTTTTTTGTCGATTTTCAACGCGTTTTTTCGGTAGTCATAGCCTAAGAAATTTTTGCAAACACGTATTTGGATGGGAAATTTAACGCTCTTTCAGAATCTTTTTTCAAAATTGCGATTGATTGCGTTATAAAAAAGTTATAGCCAATTAAACAATAAAAACCTGAAAAATTTTGCGATAAATCAAGTTTGCGATTTTTTTTAGCAATGTTACCGCTAAAAAATCATCAAACAAATATGATCAGAGGTGATAACGACTATCAAAGTTTCTCCAGGTGGCAAAATTAAAAAAAATCCATAAAAAACATTTCTCATTTTTTATCTCGGAAACCATTAAGTTTAGATGAAAAGTTCATTGAACAAAAAAGTCTTAGAATTAAACGAGAAATACGCCTGAATTTTTTCAGAATTTTCCGAGGCGATTTTTGAATTTTCGGAGAATACGGAAAATCCATTTTTCCAAAATCATCTCCAAAAATTCTAAAAAAATTTATGCGTGTTCCTTGATAAATTCTAAGACTTTTTGTTCCATAAACTTTTTCTCCAAACTCAATAGTTTTCGAGATAAAAAACGTTCTACTCTTAGCATGACCCAGAGATAACGACGAGGACGTAGTAGAATTTTGTCTCCTTTGGGGTGCTTGATTTGAGTGAGTCCCCTTGCCTCTCACTTTTCGAGGTGCTTGATTTGAGTGAGTCCCCTTGTCTCTCACTGCAATACGAATTTTTCAGTGTTTTTTTTTGAAACATTCAACACAAATCGATAAATCACATTTTTCACAGATAATTCTCGTTCTTACGGGACAATAAGAACAAAGTTTGAGTTTTGTTTGTTTGGACATATTGTGTTTCTCTTTTTTGCATTGTCTCTGCGTCATGTAATTTTTAGCTATTGAAAGTGCAAAATCTTTTGTTACAACCCTTTTTTTCTCATCATTGACAGCATTGAATAGTACAGTGGTATTTACAATCGAAGCTTGAATTAGTCTTAAAAAAACTACCCATGTCCACTTTTTTAAACGAATACTCGGAAGTAAATTGTTACAATGTCCGTCGTGGACATCATTGCCACCCATAAAACTGTTATAGACGCTAATAGTCCTCGGAAAAGGTATTTCAACTTTTTTTCCTTCTTGCTTACTGTATCTATTTGAAAAGGATAATGGAGTTACAGCAGTAAAAATAATCGAAACTGGTTTTGAATCCATCACAGTGATGTAATTTATACCACTGTTCTTATCGTGCTTCACGGCATACTCACCTCTTTGAGCTTTTTTATTTAGAACATTTTTATCTTTGACTCTATCTTCTCTAATAGTACCTGTACATTTTAGCCCAAGCTTCTGCAAATGCACAGCGAGATCTAAGCTTGTGAAATAATTATCAAAATAAAGATGAAACTAGATATTTTGCTCGGAGGTATAACACGAAAAAACTTTTCTAGTAAATTCATGACAACGCGAGAACCTAATGCACACTTACTAAATTTACTTCCCGTTGTAGAATTTTTTCCGCAGTATAAGTCAAGACCTAATACAAAACCATCGGAAGTACAAAGACCCCAGAATTTGAGACCAAATCGTATGGGTTTTCCACGAATGAATTGTTTTAGAACCGTCCTCGCATAAGACTTAGCCATCATTTCATCGATGGAAAGAGCAGTTCTCCACACACCGAACTTCATAATATTAATTTCAAATAGATTTAATAGTGAACGGACACGCCAAGCATAGTCAGTTGGATTTTTATCTTTCGTTTGTGAATATTTTAATTTGGATTTGATCTCTTCAAACTTATTACGTGACATAGCAGAAGAAACAACGTTACAAGATAAAAAGGGATCACGTGACCAGTAATCCCTCTGAGATTTCCTTTTGTTGAATGAAGTCAAATGATTATTCCCACGAATGTATTTAAGTCTTTTAACTTTAAATCAAAATTATTTTCTTTGCAAGCATCTATAATATATTGCTTCATTTCAGTTGAGAAAAATGTTTCAAACAGTTCTACTGGCTCCATTTCTTGTATTTTATTTTTTACCGAGTCTTTCAATAAAATTTTGTCTTTCAAATTATCATTATACTTTTTTTCTCCTTCCATCCACTGGAGTTTCATGCGTTCTTTCTAATTTAGTTTGAGTTTCAGTATATGTTTTACAAGCTTCTGTGTACGTTATATTAGAAATTTCATCATCCGAATCAGTATCGAAATCTGATCCATCAGAACCAGAATTGTCAGGATTTGGAAGGACAACTATATCATCGTAAGTGTTCTTTGAAGTATCAATTTCGTACATTTCATGGGAGCGAGTGGAACGTCTTTTACGTTTTTGGGACATGTTATACAAAATATTAAAAATACCTGATGAAAATAATTACTACAGTTTTCAATGCTTCTTGTCAAATCTAGACTTTAGAAAGCGAAAATAATCTTTTCGATTCGATTTACTGTATGGTCTCAAAATAACAAGAGACTAGTAAGTAATAAAAATGAGCTCACATACAATTTTCTGAATTGCTTTTTTGATATGTGTATATTAGTACAGGCGTCCCTCGTTATACGCGGTTAATTCGTTCCTGAAAATTCCGTGTATAAAAAAACCGCGTATAAAAAAGCATTAGTCTTATAGGAAATCGGGGGTTGCGTTCCACGTCCTTACAAAAATACGCAATTTTCACAAAAAAATCAGTTTTTTTTATTGAAAAAATCAGTTACACGACTTTGTTTTGCTCGTCGCAGTAAATCTGACTGTAATTCTGTATATGGGCGCATAGCTTCTTCGCAATCGTGTCTAAATTTAATACTGCGTGACATTATCGGGTCATTGAGAATTAACAATTCGAAAGCCTCTTGAGTTAATGACATCGTATTTGCCACTGTTTTGTACGAAAGATGTGGTGGTTCTTCTTGTGATCCAAGATCGTCGTCATCGTCCGGTACATGTCCCGGATCCAAGATCTCAACAAGGGCACTAGGTGTAAGATCAATGTTCTCATTTATCAAGTTCACAACTTCAGCTGCTTCCATGTCTTTAAAACCGTCTGCTTCGATCCCTTTTGCAACCTCTACGACCTGCTGTGCAATTTGCTGTGCGTTTAATTCGGACTGTTTGTCTTGAACAATTTCGGGCCACAATTTTCTCCAACTTGCATTCAGTGTGTAAGATGAGACTTCTTCCCAAGACGACTGCACGATAAGTATCGACTGTAAAATAGAGAATGTCTTCCAATAATCTCGCACTACTCCAGTAGGGTCGACTTGTCCTGCTGGAATTCTATTGATATCAGCGATCATATTTTTTAACACACGGCGTAAGTAGTAAGCCTTAAAGGTCGATATTACGGTTTGATCCATTGGTTGCAACAAAGACGTTGTGTTGGGCGGAAGAAACAAAACTTCTAAGTTGGGATGAGCATCTGATAAATTTTTTGGATGCGAAGGTGCATTGTCCATCAATAAAAGAACTTTAAAATCAAGATTTTCTGTTTTGAGAAAACTTTGCACTTCGGGCATAAACGATTTTGATATCCAGTCTTCCATAATTGTACCAGTAACCCATGCTTTTTTATTGAATTGCCAGAATACCGGTAAATGATCTTTTCGTTTCCCCTTAAGAGCACGTGGATTTTCAGATTTATAAACCAACAGTGGTTTGCACTTATAAGTGCCAGATGCATTACTGCACAACATCAGCGTGTAACGATCTTTCGAAATCTTAAAACCTGCCGCTTTGTTTTCATCTTTTGTTAAAAATGTGCGATTAGGCATCTTTTTCCAGAAAAGGCCAGTTTCATCACAGTTAAATACTTGTGATGCATGATACCCTTTTTCAGCAATTAATTCCTTGAAAACTTTCGGAAACTCTGTCGCAGCTTTATAGTCGGCAGAAGCACTTTCGCCGCTGAATTTGACATTATGAAGAGAATATCGTTTTTTAAAACCTTCGAACCAACCTTTACTAGCTGTAATCTTCTCATTCGTTTTTGAAATTTCCTTGTTGAGATAATCGAAATAATATAATGCTTGTTCACGGATCACTGCAGAACTTAGTGGAACTCTTTGGCGGGTTTTATCTTTTATCCAAATATACAACATGTCTTCCATTTTTTCCATGTTTGTGCTTCTCACGTATTTAACAGTTTTACCATGTACACCCACCTGTTCAGCCGTCTCTCTAATTTCTTTTTCATTGTTTCTAATTGTGCGGATTGTTGATTCATTAACCTGTTTGATATGTCGTATTTTACTTCTTTGCTTAAGATATAGTTGCAAACTATTGCAAACTATGCAAACTATTTGCAGCTTACTTGATATTGTTGAGCAAGGAAAACTACTTTTTCTCCTCTCCTAAGACTGTCAAGAATTTTCATTTTGTCTTCAAGACTCATAACTTTTTTTGCTCTTTTTACAACTCGTTTGTCAGGAGAATTGTTTTTGCGTTTAGGAGGCATTTTTATAACTGATTTTTTTATAAAAGTTTTATTAGAAAACTAATAAATGTTTTCTAAAAGCAGAAAAATAGATATATAATAATTTTGAGGTTTTGTTTAGAAAAAAAAACAATAAAATTTTACGACTAACGTGAATATTGCTCCGAATCGATCTTCGAACCGCGTATAATCGAGGGAATGACCGCGCATAACGAGGGATGGTGCATTTTCATTGACCGCGGATAATGAAAACCGCGGTTAAAAAAACCGCGTATAACGAGGGACGCCTGTATACGCTATAGAAACTGCACTTGTATACACATAAAAAGGCAAAACAATATTATATTATTGTTGAATGGCTGTTCTTTATTCTGTATCAAAAATATTAACGCTGCTAGGATTATAACCTAACTCACTTTTTATCTCGAAAACTATTGAGTTTAGAGGAAAAGTTTATAGAACAAAAAGTCTTAGAATTCATCAAGGAACATGCCTCAATTTTTTCCGAATTTTTGGAGATGATTATCGAAAAATGGATTTTCCGTTTTCTCCGAAAATCCAAAAATCGCCTCGAAAAATTCAGAAAAAATTCAGGCGTATTTCTCGTTTAATTCTCAGACTTTTTTGTTCAATGAATTTTTCATCTAAACTTAATGGTTTCCGAAATAAAAAATGAGAAATGTTTTTTATGGATTTTTTTTTATTTTGTCACCATTTTGTTGGAAGAAGTGGTTCAAAAATTCCACCAAAATTCCTGGAGATACTTTGATAGTCGTGATCATCTCTGATCATATTTGTTTGATGATTTTTTAGCGGTAACATTACTAAAAAAAATCGTAAACTTGATTTTTCGCAAAATTTTTCAGATTTTTATTGTTTAATTGGCTATAACTTTTTTATAACGCAATCAATCGCAATTTTGAAAAAAGATTCTGAAAGAGCGTTAAATTTCCCATCCAAATACGTGTTTGCAAAAATTTCTTAGGCTATGACTACCGAAAAAACGCGTTGAAAATCGACAAAAAAATTGAGCATATTGGTCGTTAATGGGTTAATGTGATGCGACATTAACCTATCGTATGTTCTCTATGTTTCTAAATAAACATCCATCTTTATCTTGAAGTGGTGTGTACTTATTTTATGTTTCGCTGTTTCTCCTCGAATTTCCACTACGTACTTGCCTGTGCTCACGCATACAAGGACCATTTGACAAGTACTTAATCTACAAGTAAAAACACCAAAATTTTGCAAAAAATAAAATTTATTTTTCAATGTAGTCTTCTTTTAGTTGAATACTTTTGATCCAGCGGTGTTCCAATTTTTTTAACCCCGTTGAAAAAAATGTTTTCTCTTAGTCTGCAAAGTAATGCCATGGTGGCGATTACTTCGTTGTTAGAGTGGAATCTCTTCCCGGCGAGTGAATTTTTTAGGTTCGGAAACAAAAAAAGTCGCACGGAACCAAATCTGGAGAATACGAGGGATGAGGCAGCAGTTCATAGTGTAATTCGACCAATTTAGCCGTGGCAACTGCAGAGGTGTGAGCCAGTGCATTATCGTGGTGGAAAAGCACTTTCTTTTTAGACCAATAGGGCCGTTTTTCTTTTAATACGGCGTCAAATCGGCTCAATAGTTCGGCGTAGTACTGTCCTGTGACCGTTTTGCCCTTCTCCAAGTAGTCAATAAAAATCACACCTTGAGAATCCCAGAAAACAAGTAATGTAATTTAATAAAACTAACTCTTTTACATCACTTGCACTGTATACATAAGCTGTTCGTGTGTAATGCAACGCTTTATAGCTTTCAAACAAGCTCTGAGAACCAGTGGTGGCGCTATCGGACCAAGTACCGAAAACACAAAAAATCCAAAGACCATTAGCTATTAAAAATACAAATTCGAAGAATCGCAATCAAATTTTCGGAGTCGCTCTGTCATATTCCAGATATCATGATTACTCATCCTGACATACATTATGCCACGCTCAAAAACAACTCGCGTATGTGCTGCTATGAACGATCCGTCAATGGGTTGAACTTAATTCATCATATAAAAAAACAAGTAATGCATCCAATAACCTGTAATGAAACGGTCGTTATTCGAATTTTGTTCGTTAAAATGTAAACTAAGACTCTATTTACAAAGTATTTGCCGGAGTGTCCTATGTATGTATAAACTCAAATTTGTTTATAATTTGATAAAACTAACTCTTTTGCATCATTTGCGCTGTATACATAAGCCTATCGTGCGTAGTTCAACGCTTTATAATAAGCCCTGAGAACCAGGGGTAGCGCTATTGGACCAAGTACTCAAAAAATAGAAATCCAAAAACAATTAGGTATCATAAATACAAAATCGAAGAATCGCGATCAATTTTTCGGAGTCATTCTTTCATATTTTGGATATCATGATTATTCATCCTGGTATACATTATGTCATGCTACAAAACGACTTGCATATGTTCTACTGCGAACGATCCACAAAGCCCATGCCGAAACTGAGTATGATATCGTCAATCTAACTATGCTATTCATAGCATATCCAAAAAAATGTTCTATTTCTAACTGTTTATAATAAATTATTTAAACAAATTCATTATTTACCCAAATTCATTATTTTCCAAAACTGATTACGGGAATAAATTCTACAGAAAAAATCGTGAAAAAAATGTATGTAACACTTTTTCGTTAAACTTTAATTGGTTAGTGAAAAATTGCAATAAATAATAACAAACCAAATAGTCAAGGTAATCACGCCAAATCCCACTGATCTTATAGCACGTTTAAGTTTTTATGCAGGATTGCTTACATGTTTTTCTTTGTGTCTTTTGCATACGAACATACAACATTTTTAACAATAGAATTTAGTTCTCGTCGTAAATGGTGATGTTGCACATATTTTGTAGCTACCTTGTTTTATTTCTTGGTCATTAGATGAACAATCACCGGTTCTCTTTGGCTTGGCAGAAGATTTACTTGAAAAATTTTCAATATAATATTCGTACACCTTTTGTATAATATCTTTAGTACTTTTGGGCAAGTATAGATGAAATTTATTAGAAATAACAGTGCCATTAGTCAGCGATGGTTGAAGAAATCGTAAAATGAGATATCATGTCCATTTCTTACTTTTAACTAACGACATCAATGCATTGCAATGTTGATTATGCAGATAAACTCCACCCATGTTTTGGTTGTACTAAGAAAATGCTTGAGAAAATGGAATCAATCGCTTGGATAACTCATGCCATCTGTGTTCAATTTTTGGTTTATCCCCATATTTCGAGAAAAGAATGGACACAGGTTTTGAATCCATCACTGTGATATAGTTCAGTTTCAAATTTTTATCATGTACAGCAATAGCAGTTCCTCTTTCAGCCTTTTTAGGAATTTCAACCTTCTCTTTCGCGCGATTTTGTCTGACAGTTCTAGTCGTTAACAACCCTATTTTTCTAGATGAACCATAAGATCCGAACTGGTGAAGAAATTGTTTAAGTATACATGGTATTTGCTAAGATCTTATTTTTTAGTTGCTTCTAATAGGAGTAAAAGTAACTTCATAACAACTTTAGATCCCAAAAAAAAGACAGAAGATTCCTTTCATCAACTCTTGCTTTACCTGTATAAATTTAGAAATTTATTATAGAAATTACAATCTAAAATTTTATATGTTCCATCTGCCGAAAAAGTCCCATACCTTTATGCTAAATCTGATTAGTTGATTCCTATATAATTTGTTTTATAGTAAACCTTCCAAAATACTTTACCATTACTTCATCGATTAATGAATTGCAGTCAAAGAAACCAAACTACATACTATTATCGCGAAAATAATCATATCGCTGCCTTTCAAATTTTATTACTTTTATCTTTATGTTTAAGTTCATAAAAGCTAATTCGTCTCTTGATTTCAATAACTGTATTCCTTATGATGAGTTCCGCTATAACTAGGCACTGTAGGATTTTCCCCTTATAAAAAAGTGATTTTAGTAAAACAATAATCACAAAGATTCTTTCTTGAATTTCAAATAGCTATAATTATATTGCCAATAATTTTTTTCGAATCCGTTATATACAAATCGAAATTGTGTTTTGATGAAGCTTCAATAATATAGTTTTTCATCGAACTTGAAAAATATATTTCAAATAACTCAAAAGAGTTTTTAAGAAATAAATGCATAATTGATGTGATATTGTAGTGATTGTCATCATTCACAGTTAAGGTGTGATTAAAAGCATTTTTTTGCCAATCAAAAAAAAGATTCTGTTTCGAAAACTATTGAGTATTACTATACGTAAGTATTTCTGATTTGTTCATAAGAATCAATAGTAATGAACTGTAATATTTAATAAATCATAATCATCTCATGATTGCTAGGAATGAATGTGATTCGACATGTCAAATTTCATCATTGGTCAATATCATTAACTTCAGATCAATTTTCAATTTCTTCAACTCTTAGTCTTGGCATTATTCGTTTTTTCAAGTATATGAAATGAAAAAATATTTCGGATAGAAAAAAATTATTTTCGTTATTAGATGAAGCTTTGAAGCTTAAAACTATAACCTTGAACACCAAAAAAGTAAACACCAAAATTTTAGATAGAAAGTATGTATAATTCTATAAATTATGCATAAAACCATGAGCCCGCCACTCAATCGTGATTTCTAACATGGATTGAAAATACTTAAATTCCAAAATTAATTTTCTAAATTTATCCATTCAACCTTTTCATTGAATTATCGGGGTAAGTACGGGCCTCAAAGATTCTGAAACTACACATTTGAGTCATTTTAGACTAACCAATTAAAGTGTGACGACAAAGTGATATATACAATTTTTTTATAATTTTTCCTGTAGAATCGATTGCCGTATTTAATTTTGAAAAATAATCAATTTTAGGTAATTTGTTTAAATAATTTGATATAAACAATTTCAAATAGCAAAAGAAAAAACATGGGCATTTTTTTTAAAGACAAGAGGTTTTAAAAAGTAAGGTGACTTTATGGTTTTCACAAAAAATATTTATTTATTGGTCAATATTTATGTTGTCCCCTTCAAAGTAATCCTCGTTAGATATAATACACTTGTGCCAGCGATTTTTCCAATCATCGAAGCACTTTTGATAATCATTTTGAGGTATAGCCTTGAGTTCTTTCAGCGATGCAGTTTTTATCTCCTCAATCGTTGAAAATCGATATCCTTTCATGGATATCTTAAGTTTTAGAAAAAGAAAAAAGTCACTGGGAGCCATATCCGGTAAATATGGAGGCTAAGGCATGACTGTGGGGTTGGTTTTGAACAAAATAGCTATTGCAAGCAACGATGACTGAGCAGGTGCATTATTGTGATGCAAAATCCACGAGTCATTTTTACAAAGTTCCGGACGTTTTCTGCGTATTGCCTCTCGGAAATGATGCCTAACTTTAAGGTAATACTCCTTATTAACCGTACGACCTTGTGGTAAGAATTTCTGATGAACTACGCCATGGTAATCAAAGAAGATAGTGAGCAAAACCTTGACATTTGATCGAACTTGGCGTGCTTTTTTGGGTGTTGGCTCTTCTGGGATCTTCCATTGGGACGATTGGACTTTAGTTTCGACATAATAACCATATACCCACGATTCATCACCAGTTATAACTTCTTTGAGATAATCAGGATCTTCATTGACTTCATTCAATATCTCCTAGCAATGGTCATGCAACGGTTCTTTTAATCAAAATTAAGCAATTTTTGAACGAATTTCTCATGCTCAAAACATCCGAAATAATATCATGGCATGAACCAATCGATATGCCAACATCTTCTGCAACTTCACTGATGGTGATTCGATGATTTTTTTAACACAATTTCTTTCACTGCGTCAAAGTTTTCATCTGTTGTTGATGTGCTGAGACGTCCAGGGCAAGGTTCGTCTTCGATATTTTCTCGGCCTTCTTGGAACAGTTTATACCACTTATACACATTTTTCTTACTCTGAGTAGAATCACCATATGCAATTGTTCACATTTCAAGAGCTTAAGAGTACTGGATACCATTTTTCACATAAAATTTAATGCAAACTTTTGCTCCATTCTTTTCGATAGAAGAAAATCGCCGAGCACATCAAACTCTAACCTCTGACACCTCTGCCAGAAAAACAATACGTACTGTAAATTAAAACTATAAATATATGATTGTAGCGAGTGTATCAACACAACAACAACATAATTCAAAAACTTAAATGTACGTAGCCCGCGGAAATTGAAAAGTCACCATACTTTTTGAACACCCCTCGCGTATGTTATGAATGATTCATGGTACTATGTTATTTTGACACTCTCTTACTCAGTTTCGATATGGGGCTTCATGGGTTAATGTAATTTTAGTTTGTACAAGGTCTGTCTGGAACGTATCGGGCCTACGTTAATATCTTAGCGCCATAGTATTCGAGCGACCTCTACAGGACAGAAACGTCGACAGTAAAGCCTCACGAATCTATTGGTTACTTACTGACACCTGCCGGACGAATAGTTCATGCGCAGCGTGTCTTTGTTTACAGTGCCTTTTTCGCGTTCATCGGATTTTGACATTGTCAAAAATGACTGAAAAACAAGATCAACGAATTTGCATCAAATTTTGCTTTCAACTCGGAAAAACGAGTTCGGAAACTATTGAAATGATGCAAAAGGCCTTCGGAAGCGAGTGTATGAGCAAAACACGAATAAAAGAGTAGTATAAACGGTTCAAGGATGGTCGCACTTCTGTCAATAGTATTTCTCGTTCCGGCCGACCTTCGACGACAAAAACCGCAGATAATATTGAGCGGGTACGACTTGCAATCGAATAAGATCGTCGTATGACTCTGCGAGAACTAGAAGAAGACCTTGGAATACCAAAAACTATCATTTCAGAAATTTTAACCGAAAATTTAGGAATGAACCGCGTGTGTGCGAAATTCATCCCAAAATTGCTCACAGCAGAGGAGAAGAACATTCGCTTAGAAATCGCTCTGGACAATCTGGAAATGGTCAATAATGATAATGTGCTTAGAAAAGTTATTACAGGTGATGAATCATGGGTTTATGGTTATGAACTTGAAACAGAATAACAATCTTCACAGTGGAAGCATTCTGAATCGCCAAGACCAAAAAAAGCACGTCAAAGTCGGAGCAATGTTAAGTCAATGTTGATGGTTTTTTTCGATTGAAAAAAAGCAGTATCGGTCGGGGATTCGATTCTTGTTTTTGGAAGGGAAATCGCGTAGCGAAATCAAAAAGCGCTTGGATGCTGTGTACGGTGACTCTTCTTCTTCGATGGCGACCGTCAAAAATTGGTTTAACGAGTTTCAACGTGGTCGCACGTCGATTTTTGAAGAGCCACGTCCAGGTGCTCCTAAAACGGCTACCACGGAGGATAACGTGACAAAAATTTACGATCTCATATTGGCAGATCGATGATTGATTCATGTCCTGCATGAAATTTTTGGCATGAGAAAGCTGTCGGCGCGATGGCTGCCGCATTTGCTCACTCCGGACAACAAGCGCAACCGTGAGACAACTTCAGAGCAATGTCTGACGCTGTTTAAGCGCAATCCGAAGGAGCTTCTGCATCGTTTCGTGACAGTCGACGAAACATGGATCCACTAGTATACACCAGAGACCAAGGAACAGTCGAAACAGTGGACTTTACCCGGCGAAAGTGCTCCGAAGAAGGCGAAGACTGCCCCATCGGCCGGAAAGGTGATGGTCACCGTTTTCTGGGATTCACAAGGTGTCATCTACATCGACTACCTGGAGAGGGGCAAAACGGTCACAGGGCTGTACTATGCCGAATTATTGGGCCGATTCGACGTCGAATTGGAGAAAAAACGGCCCCATTTGGCGAAGAAAAAAGTGCTCTTCCACCATGACAACGCACCGGCTCACACCTCCGCCGTCACCATGGCCAAATTGGTCGAATTAGGCTACGAACTGCTGCCCCATCCACCGTATTCTCCAAATTTAGCCCCATGCGACTTCTTTTTATTTCCAAAATTGAAAAAGTCACTCGCCGGGCAGAAATTTGAGTCAAATGAGAAGGTAATCGCTGCCACGGAAGCTTACTTTTCAGACCTCGAGGAAACGTATTTTTCAGACGGGTTAAAGAAGTTGGAGCATCACTGAGCCAAGTGTATCGAACTAAAAGGAGACTATGTTAAAAAATAAAACGCCACTTTTCCAAAATTTTCAATTTTCTTTGATAGGCTAAGTACTTATCGGACCACCCTCGTAATTTTACAAATGATAATTCAAATTGTGTTATTATACAGATTTCATTTTACAAATGAGAATTCAAGTTGTGTATTCAATCACCCATATTTAGTAAAAATAATGTGATCATGCAAAACTACCCCCAGCCACCCGTAAATCCATTTGAAATAGCCGTTTCAGTGAAATTTTCAGTTAATGTCAAATTTTAATTATTTAAACAATATTTTGATATTATTATTTTCTTCAAACAACGATAACATTTGATATTATACTAAAATAAAGCTATTCAATTTCTGTTATTTCTGGAAAAATAAGTGTGAATGTTTAAAATAATTTCCAACATCTAAAATACTTAAGCTCTACGTTATTTGTTTTCTGACGTATTCTTTATGTTGTTAAAATAAGCGACGTATCATTTTAAATTTCAATAATGTAGTATATTAGTAATAGTTATATTTCATATTTGCCATTGTTAAAAATCTGTAATTAAATTCTTCATTGTTTTATTTTAATTCATACCAAATTCATGTCAGTTTTCGTCGTTTCATTGACGGCTATACAGCAGTTTTCAATGTAATGTATATAATCTCTTAACGCTATATGCTTTATATCATTATTATATCTCAGTAATCAATATTCAGGAATTTTAACATCATGCGAAATCATTGAATTATAAAGAAACCTTAATCACTACCTCCCCCCACAAAACCACATATCGCCCACTACTATACTATTTCCTCTCTTTTTCAAAAGCAAGCACACAATTTAATGTACTACGGTTTCCAATTGAAAATTGACTAACATAGAGCAAATGTATCTTACTGAACTCAAACTATTATTTTACTGTAAAATTGACTGTTACTCAAATTACTGATTACTCGAATATTTTAAATATTATACAATGTTAGTGCAATAAGCTGTACGTACTTATTTATAGTATTAATTTTACTTATCTTACTATGTTTCTATACATTTGTGTTATTAATCGAACATATATTGTTTAACAGTTTGTAGCCTTTTGACAAATAAAAATCAGGCGATGTCAGATCCGGAGAGCAAGCACACCATTCAACTGGGCCTTGTCGTCCAATCCACCTGCCATTGTAGTTTTTATTCAAAAACTGACGCGCAACGAGTGAAAAATGCGCTGGAGCATCATCATATTGAAACCACATTTTTACTCGCGTTGCTAAATCAACGTCTTCTAACAGTCTTGGCAGGTGATCCCGTAGCAACTCTAAATAAGTATGTCCAATCAAATAGACATTTACTTCTCCGCACCATACAATTAGACTTCATCGATTCTGATGGTCCAAAGCTCTATACCAGTAGGGATTTTCGCCCGACCAATAGTGGCAGTTATACCTATTGAGCTGTCTATCGCTATGAAATATAGCTTCATCTGAGAAAAATACATATCGAAAGAAACGAGGATCATTGTCTATCACTTGCAAAGCCCATTGACATAAATTAACACGCGCCAAAAGATGATGTGGTCTCAAGGCTTGCGTCAGAGAAATGTGACAAGCGTGGAAGCGATGTACTTGAGACTGTACGTTGTGGTATTCCTATTTCTCTTTCAATCTGCCTGGTACTAATGTGTGGATCAAGATGAACAGCCGTTAGAACAACCAATCCTCGCACATCATTGTCATCGTATTAATGATGTCGGCATTGGCGCATTAGCTCTCCGGTACATGCTCTTTCAGACAAGTTTCTTATAGTCATATCAGTAAGATGTCTTCGGTCTCGGTACCGTTCAGCGTACAGTCTCGATGCAGCTGCATAATTGTTATGATATTTCCCTAATATCATTATCATATCGACAATTTTAGTAGGCATATAATCTACTATCTCTATTGAGTATCCGTCCACAAAATAACTCAAGGACTTAGAACCTTAACTTACATATGTAATAATCTGATCAAGTTTTAATAATGAATACAATATTTTAGAAAAAAGTAATACCAATCAGAAACTTTATAGTTTACAATCATGAAAGTATTATGCATGACTTTGCGTATTAACAATATTACTGGAAAATTTTTCATTCCTCAGAATTTATCATTTTGCAATACATAACTTGAAGATATTTACATATACACTTTTTGCATTGAAATTAAAATTAAATAAATGTAATTGAATCTTAAGTTCTTTAAGATGAAACCAATAATTTACAATTTATTCATCTTTAAAATCAAACACGGTTAAACAGCTTCATATGACTAATCACATGAAGTGAGAAGGAGGGGAAAAGAGGAGCAAGATAATACGATAGGTAGGGTAGGGAGAGGGATGAGTAAGGGAGGGAATGGAAAGAATAGGATGGGAAAAGGAAAGGGGGAAGGGACAGATCGATGTTTTCTTATTTGAATTACTTTCGACGTCAATAGTGTCAGACTTAAGTTAACATGTTTCAAATAGATACTTTCCCAGCGACTGCTTCGTTAGAGAACTTTAAAAAATTACTATCCAAATTTTTTAAATTTTGCTCTTGAATTACCCCTGTGAAGGTTACGAAAATAAACCTTTGAATATTATTTCGGACAAATAATTTCCCGCTTTTTTTAAATCCGGTGGAAAAATAGGGGCTTCCATTGAAAAATTAAAAAATTAAGATCTTGAAAAGACTTTGAGGGTGGGGTGGAGGTCATTCGGACCATATAAATATCCTATCATCTGAACGTACAATTTCACGTAGAATTCAAACCTGCGACGAAAAATGAGGGGTCCCATTTAAAAAGTAAGGTTGATCTCAAAATGATTTTGAGGTGGGTTCATTTGGACCCCACACATTACAGGATTTGAACGTAGAATTTAACATAGAATCCGAATCCGAGATAAAAATTTAAAAAAACGTTCCTATTTAAAAAAACATTGACCTTGGAATAACCTTGACCCATCATGTTCAAGGTCAAATTTAAGATCACCAAAATATGGCCCTTTTGGTATTGAACAACGTTTGTCTGAACTATTTTTCTGTACATGGATAGAATGTGAGATATAGGAGTCCATAGATTAAAATGACTCACCTTGTATGATAACAGCAAAAGAATCAGTGTATATTTATTCACACATAAAAAGATATAAATAGCTACGAGAGCGGCAACGAAGGCAATTAACACAGCGACAGCGGCATGAATGACGAAGGCTCGATTTCTAACAGTGCAGCAATACTTGGAAGCGACTGGAGAGAGAGACACAGCGACTTGCTTCGGATGTTATGATAGTGTGCGCGAGTGGGGTATCGTTTTACTAATTCTTATTGTGCTGAAGATCATCCACTTCTCCAAATCCCCCTTTCGCTTTTTTCTTCATCTTTGTATACTTATGACTCGTGCAAGGTCGATTTACTAAACTGCTCTGGTCAGAAATATAACTTTTGGCCTTGATGTCACCGTCGCTGCCGCTCCCGTACCCAGTTCTATGAGTTACACGTGCATGAATATTGTGGCGGGGAATTTCGGGGGGTCTTATCTGCGCTCTCGAAGCTCTTCCGCACAAGACCTGATTGGCTCTTTATCCCTGATTATTTTAGGGCGCCAGACCGCCGTGTGATTAGGGCGATCGTCGGGGATAGGGCCTAGAATCGCGACGTATTCCGGCTTGCTTCCAAGGCGACTGCGCAGTATGGGCAAACGTACGTGGACCCGCGATCTCCTTTATTTCAGGCCTTTGATGTCCAACAATTTGGTTTCCTTCCATCCTCTCGTCCGTAATATACCGGTAGGTCAGGTTCTGACACTACCTCGGGTCGGAGGTTCGTTCGAATTCGCGCGTATGTTACCTATCGTGGGAACGGAAAAATGACGAACCAGTGTTTCCCGATTACAACCATCCGCGGCTGAAAATAATCAGCATGCAAAGAAGGTAGTGTAACAAGACACAAAAATTATAAAAAAAATTGATCACTCTTCATTAATTTTATTTCAACCTACATATACAAATGGTCTAATTAGCGAAAGGTCAGTATAACTCAACACGACTCTACGCAACAGTAAAAACGCGAATTAATAGAGACTAAAAAATTCTTTTCGTTCGGTCTTCGATTAAACGAAAATGGCGGAATGATCAGCGCGACGTAATCGAAGAATTAATACCTGGCTTAATTAGGTTTAATATTCAAGTTAGTCCTAATAACCAAGGAATTGGTTAACGCGACCTAACTCAAACACTAACTGATTTCCGATTAATCTAACACTCGCATTAAATTCAAATAAAGGCGAAAGGTCAGTGCGAATGAGCTAAACACTAATCTTCTTCGCGCCTAACTTTAACACGCGCGTTAAATTCGAATAACGGCGGAAAGTTAGCGCAAATGAACTAAACACTGAATTTCTATATCTTCGATTATAACTGATTCGGGGAGATAGCGAAGGTCAACACGAATTATCTGGATCACTGATTTCTTCTTCGATCACCTTTTTCTAATCCCGTCAGTTCAGGGAAATGGCGGAATGGTCAGTGCGAATCACTTTCCGTACCAGAGAGATCGGCGTCGACGGATCCACGCGTCGCGGCGACCTGTTAGGCCGAGAAATTCACGTCCTCACTCCATAATTTCTCATAATGAGTGGCATTTTGCCTACTTACGATTTCGGTGGAAGATTCTGCGAGCGAAATTGAAATATTAGGTTGTCTGGCACAGGTCACTCGTTCCAGCTCGAGAGATAGCGACAAAATGGACGAGAATCGGCTTTTCGCGGTAAAAGATCACCCTTTCACTCCTCTTTCCGAGAAGAAAATATATTATTGGCCGATATGCTAATTCGGATATCGGTAGCGCCCTCCGAAATTTTCATCATTGGTCAGTATGTAAATTAGAGATACAACGCCCTCATTTTATCTCTTACTTTTGTCACCAGTTACCCTCTCTCACCCCCTAAGTAAATAGCCCTCTAAGTCGGTTAGCATTGATCGATCAGAAAGATCTACCCCTACTCTTATCTATTTTTCGATGCGGACGGAAATCAAATTTTATTCTAATTCGCTTATAGGTCGTGACGTCACCAGCGAGTTTCGTCAGAAGTTCGAATTTTGTCAGTCAATTTTTCAATTTAATTTGTCGGAATGTTTGTCGCTTATAATTACAATAAAGGGGTGTATCGGTCGCATACAAATTTTCCTACTTCTGTATTTTTTCCATTTTTCATACTTAAATTCAACTTTAATTAATTGTGAATAATAAAATAACTAAAGTCGTTTCATTCGTAGCGCTCTCATCTTCGTATTTACATTTAATTCTATTTATCATTTCGCTCGCTTCATATAGTCTGTCTCGCTCGCTCATGTTCAGTCTGTCTCGGCGCTTCAAAATGGCCGCTCGCTCTCTCGCACGTAAGTCTCGTGTTCTGATACCGGTCTTTAGAGCGCCTCGTGGAGCGCTCCTGTTTCGGTCAGGTGATGTGTATGTTTGAGTGTTGTTTGTGTCTCCGGGTGTCACTAGTGGTCAGCATCAGTGTGTGTGTGGCGCTCAGGATGTCGCCGATGGTGCGCAGCAGCCTGACATAGCTGATTACCGGCTGCCACTTCATTAGTGATTTTCTGCTCACCCCAGGTGTGCCAGCGTTCTACGAGTGTCAGTGCTAGTGTCAGGGAGTGTAACGGACCTGCATGTGTCATCAACATGCATTTCCGTTGCATTTCCCAGTTAAGTTTCCCGTGTTTTCTCTCTGGTCGTGAGTATGTGTGTACGTGCGCTCTCATTTTATGTAGTGTGCTTCATTTTCGAGTATCCGTCGGATCGCGTTCGTCGGCTTGCTTCGTTAATTTCTCCGGTGTTTGTGTACGGACATAAAAAGAGATAAGTGTTTGTGTTAGGGCGCGTCTGGATTCGCATTATACGGCTGGTTACAGGGCGGCAAGGGACGGGGATGACTTTCCTGAGGTATTGCAAATAATGCAACACTCTCAGGCAAAGCCTTGTAATGTACCGCATTACAATATACATTTACTATTGCTATATATTAAAAGTTACAATAATATATTTAGTAAATCAAAATTTAATTTTGATAACATTATTATTGCTCATATTATTAGAAGCACAATATCAAATATAGAATATTACTTATAAAACGTTTATCATGAAATTAACATTTATTTTTTAAATTCACTTCGTGTTCATTCATTTAATATAACAGAAATTTTTTAGAAAAAATGATATAAAATATATATTGTTAAGACATTATATATACAAAATCGAAAACTGCAGTCATTAATGCAATGTCGATAACTGACATGAATTCCATATGAATTATAATAAAACAATGAAGAATTTTTTAATATTCTTCAAGCAATTTCAAATTTAATTACAGATTTTTAACAATGGCAAACATGAAATATACCTATTAAAAATATATTATATTAATGTAATTAAAAATAATACGTCATGAATTTTGTTAGCATAAACAATATTTCAGACGAAAATACCGAAGAGATTAATTATTTTAAACATACACACTGAAGGAAATGAAAATGGCTTTTCCGAATAATTTCATTTCATTTCAGTATAATATCTAATGATATCATAGTTTGAAACGAATCAAATTATCAAAACATTATTTAATTAATTGAAAACTCACAATATCGAGATGCATGCACTATTTCCTTGTAAGAAAGAAAGCTAGCTTTTCGATAGAGACAACGTACGAGTATGTTCGTTTTAATATAATCTTCAATATCATTAAATTTGTATTCATCCCCTGTAGGGAGGGAAGTTGATTCCGAGCGTCAGCAAAGATGATATAATAGGAAACTTGAAACTTCAAAAATGAAAATTTGACTGGTATGGCTCTGTTCTAATGGACTTAGGGGTGGCTGGGGATAGTGCCGCACGCTCATTGTTTTTTTACTAAAAGTCCAAGATATAATACGCAACTTGAAACTTTATTTGTAAAATAAAATTGTTTTTTAAAATAAAAAACACATAATATCAAATTTGCAGGAATTTGCTGAAAATTTCATTCGAACAGCTATGTTCAAATGGACGTAGGGGTGGCTGAGGACAATTTCGCACGCTCATATTATTTTTACTAAATATTGATAATAAGATGCGTAATTTTAAACCTCCTATTTGAAATGAAACGTATGTCATAACAAATAAAGCTGAAATGATTGAAAATTTCATTGCAATGTTCAAATGGTCTTAGGGGTGACTTTTACTAAATATTGATAAGATGCGTAATTTGAAACCTCCATTTTCAATGAAAAGTGTGTAATAACAAATTATGCTAGAATAATTGAAAATTACACTGGACCGGCTATTTTCCAATGGACGTAAGGCTAGGTGGGGGTAGTTCCGCACGCTCGTATTTGGTGTATGTATACAGCTGGACATATTTATTAATGTCAATTATTCTTTTTATAATAATAGCATGTCATAATACCATAATAGACTTAACTTTTCGCCCGATCGGCTACTTTACCCCATAGGGGTAACTAAGGATAATTCCGAAGCCTTAAAATATTTTTAGTTATTCACAAAACTACAATGCGTGAGGTGCCTAACCGCTTACCGATTAATATTTGTGTAAAAACTTAATGTATAAGCAAGTATAGGAGAGGCAGTGACAGAATAATTAAGGATAAATTTAAAGGGTTGTAATCAAATTTGGACAGTTTTTCGGCTTAATACATCGTTATTGTATCATATTTAATCAATATATATATAGAGATGAACGCTAATTTTGGCATTTTATATTGAACTCTATCCGAAAAGTTAAATTATTAGCCAATCAGTAAAGTGACAGTTAAATTCAAAATTTAATTCAATAAACTCGAAAAAAAGAAACCAACGATCGAAATGGCCACTCAATCAGGAGATGGCAAGACCACCCTCAATAATAACAACGAAAATATTAAAATCGTTAGCGGCAAGACAAAGAAATAAACAAAGCATAGAAAACTAAGCCCAAAACATAAAACGACAAGCACAATTATTAGATTATTGGCTAAGTACCACAAGAAACAGGTATGAAATAATTCAAGAAAATAAAGAAAATAAAGAAAATCATAGTGAAGAAGAAAACAATAAAGAAAATAAATTGAAAAGCAAATCTCCTCCGATCTTCGTTTACACTGAAGAGAATATCAAACCGATAGAAAATCTAATGAACTCAATAACCAAAGAAAATCAGACCTTAAAAATGATAGGACAAAACAAAATTAAAATTCAGCTAAATATTTGCCAATTTTAACTGCATTGATAGTAAGAAACACGCAATTTTACACTAACTAACGCAAAGAAGAAAAATATTTCAAAGTTATATTAAGAAATGTTCACCCGTCAGTTGATATACAGAGTGTCCCATTTTAAAGGAACCACCCCAAAATTTTCTACGGTTGGCGTTCTACAAAAAAATTGTTCAGACAAAAGTTGTTTGGGACAATGAAGGACACCTTTCCCAGAAATCAGATTTGACTATTAGATTTAATTTCAAGGTCATTTGAAGGTCACAGTCATTTTTTGAATAGGAACCTATAATTTTTATCCCGGATTCGAAAAGAGCGAGAAATTCTACGTTTAGATAAGGTATTATGTGTGGGGTGTGGTTAACTCCCTCCCCCCGCGTAAGGTCATGTAGGGGTCAAATTTATTATTTTCTTCATCTATGCACAGGGATGATCGGGCAAGGGTAAGATTAATTGTAATAACCCAATAACTTGCTGGTAATATCTTGCCGCCCCCCCCCCAACCCAATAAGTGGACGGTAATATCTTGCTGCAGCACGATATCGGCCTTGACCATCAAAATTACCCAGGGAGACTTCGGTACCCTAACCACGTGAGAATCCGAATCATTGAACGAAGAGAAAGACGTTGACCACGAAAACGCAGAAATCGTCGTCACATTATGAGATAGAACAACGATAATCCACGAATTCTCGTTGTTTTGGCAATGGTTGATTTGGATCATCATATCTCTGCGTGAAATTCAGAGACGTACTGGAATCCCATGAACAACAGCCGGTAGAATTTTGCGGCTTCATAAATTTCATCCGTATCACATAACTTTGACTCAAGCTTTGATGCCAGATGATCTCCGCCGCAGACTCGAATTCTGTAGTTGGGCACAAGCAAGGGATCATGAAAATCCTGAATTTTTCAGATACATAATGTTTTCGCACGAAGCTACATTTCATAGTAATGGGCAACTCAATCACCATAATAGTCATTATTGGTCTATCTAGAACCCTCATTGGGTACGTCATGTTGATAATCAGCATAGATGGAGCCTCGTAGTTTGATGCGGTATAATAAATGGTTGTCTGATAGGACTTTATTTTTTCGATGGGAATATCAACGGCGTAGCATATCTTAATTTCCTGCAAAATGAATTATCAGAATTATAATAAATTTGACCCCTACATGACCTTACGCGGGGGGGGGGGGGGGACTTAACCGCATCCGACACATAATACCTTATCTAAACGTAGAATTTCTCGCTCTTTCCCTATTCAAAAAATGACTGTGACCTTCAAATGACCTTGAAATTAAATCTCATAGTCAAATCTGATTTCTGGGAAAGGTGTCCTTCATTGTCCCAAACAACTTTTGTCTGAACAATTTTTTTGTAGAACGCCAACCGTAGAAAATTTTGGGGTGGTTCCTTTAAAATAGGTGACCTGTAAACGAATTACAAACAGCCATAGAATAATATGGATATAAAGTATTAAGTAATCATTATATAAGGCATCCGATCACAGAAATACCAATGCCACTATTCACAAATGAAATTGAACATAAATATAAAAGCCAGAAAATTGATAAAGTAAATCGACTATTAAACACGGTAATTAAATTCGAGCTACCGAACATTAAAAGAGAAATTCCTCAATGTCAAAACTGCCAAGAATACGGGCATACAAAAAACAATTGTTAGAAAAGTTTTATGTATGTGAAATGTGCTGAACAACACCAAACTAAAGAATGAAACAAAAAATAAAAGAAGTAACATATGCAAATCGTAAAGGAAATCACATCGCAAACTATAAAGATTACCCAGTTCGAAAGCAATTACAGCAAAAACTATTCCTAGATTAAGAAAAAAAAAGTTAAATCAAAACAGTATTCAAATTGATCAAAATCCAAATTCAAATTTAAATGCTAACGTCAATAGAGTTAGCCAAATATAACATGTGCACACGTAATATCAAAACAAAACGATCAGATTGAGATAGAAATATCAAAACAAACAGTTGTCTAAGCAGAGCTAAATAGACATACTAACGAAGTTAACACAAATAATAAACTCGAACATATAATGGAGCAGCTAATGCAAGCAATGGACACTATGTTAAATCTTTTAACTGTAGTAGTAAACAAAATGGCACAAGAAGCAGTCTAAAACTCGCTATCTGGAACGCAAACGGTCTTATGCCGGGGCATATTGAATTAAAAGCATTTTTAATCTGTAAAAAAATATAGACATTATGTACTTCAAAAGTAAAAACTATCTTAATATACCAAACTACAATGTACATAAAATCAATTACCCTTTTAATAAAGCAAACGAAGGTACTGCGATTATAATCAAAACAAAAATAAACTACTACACTTACACTAGTAAAATCTATTTACAAGCAATCAGTGTAATCATCAAGGATAAAGACGAACCGATAACAATATCAGTTGTTTACTGTCCTCCAAACAAAACAATTACGAAAGAAAATTAGACTGACTTTTTCAAAACAGTTGGAAATAGCTTTATAGTAGGAGGCAACTATAATGAGAAATATCCATGGTGGGGATCAAAATCATCAACACCAACATAGCGAGGCAGAGTACTCTATGAAATACTACAAAAAAATAACTAAATTCCAATATCCACTAGAGAACCAGCATACTCACCTACAGATGTAAACAAGCTTCTGAATTTGATTCACTTAACTATGATAAAAGGGATAAACAAAAATTATTTTGAAGTTTCACCATGCTTAGATTTAACATCAGATCATTAGTCAGTACTAATTACTCTATACCACCAAGTATTTAATTAAGTAAACAATAACATAAAAGTCGACTAGAAAAAATACGCTTTTTACACAGAGGAACACATAACGTGCAACGTTTCTTTCAAAACAGCTAATAATATAGAAAGCAGCATCAACTCACTTAACGTAATTCTAACTGAAACTACGGGGGGGGGGGGGGTCAATAAGTCTCTACAAAATCCAAGAGATGGCGCTCGTCACGCTTAAATTATGATGTTTTTAGCAAGCAATACTACTAACTAGATATCGTACAAAGTTTCAGCTCGATTCATTAACCCATTAAAGCCCACGCTAAGACTGGTTGAGATAGCGACAAACAAACTGTGCTATCTTTTGCATAAGTGAAAAATAAAATATACGTATTTTTTTTTATGTTATTTTCAATTGTTTATAACAAATTATTTAAACAAATTACAAAAAAATTCATAATTATCAAAATCTAAATGCGGGAATCGATTCTGGAGGTGAAATCAAGACGAAAACCTATATAACACTTTTTTGTCAGAATTCAATTTGTTAGTGTAACGTAGGAATAAACAATTGCATGTTGGGGAGAAAAAGTGACCATGTCAAGTCCCAAGCAAAATCTATCTGGAATAGCAAAAAATAAACTGTGCTATCCTTTGCATAAGTGAAAAATAAAATATATATATTTTTTCTTATGTCATTTGCAATTGTTTATAACAAATTATTTAAACAAATTACAAAAAAATTCATAATTTTCAAAATCTGAATGCGGAAATCGATTCGGGGGATAAAATTGAGATGAAAACCTATATAACACTTTTTTGTCAGAGTTCAATTTGATATCTTTATGTAGAAATAAACTATTGACAAATAAGTGTTTTCATTCTCACACATGGTATCTGGAATCATATCAGTATTTTTTACTGATAAATTTTGAGATCTTATACTGTAATTGGATAAGTTTATTTCATTTCGTAAATCCTTCCGTGTTAGAGATCACGTTTGAGTGGCGGGCTAACGGTTGAAAACATTTATACATTGGATCTATTCTTTGAAATAATAATTTCGGAAAACTTTTAGTTTTTATTTTGTTCTAAATTGGTAACGTTACTGATAATGCCGAGACGGAGAATTAGCGATCTACCAAATTTAGTTGAAGATTCTGATAGTGATGAAGGTCAACATATTGATATAGCATTCATTCCTAATGAATATGAAAGTTCAGATGGAGATTCGGACGGTGATCCAAATGAAGATACATTATCAAATGAATTACCATCAGGTTCTTACGAACATGTTAAAAGTACATACACAAGTACTCAGAAATTGTTGGAACCGAATCATAAGTACAGTTGGAAAAATGATGCTTTGAATGATATTTCTCCGCATGTCGAGAGCAACTTCAATATTTCACCTATTTCATCATTGCAATCCAAAAATGCTTTTGAGTTGTTTGAGGTTTTCTTTTCGAAATCAATGAAAAACCATATCATTGAAGCCACTTCTGAAAATCATTTTGATTTATGTATGGATGATCTAGAAAAATTTATTACAATCATAATGATTACTATCTTCAATTCTAGAAAAAGTATTCGTGATTACTGGTCAAAAAAGCGAATACTTCAGTGTCCAGTAATTGCGGAACTTATGTCTAGAAATAATTTCGTTGCCATAAAAAAGAACATACGATTCTATAAACTTCAAGAAACTGATCAAAATGATAAAGTCTGGAAGGTTAGAACTCTGTATGATATGTTTCGTGAGAATTGTATGCAATTTGGTTTCTTTGACTATAATTTATCAATAGATGAGATAATGGTAAAATACTTTGGTAGGTTTGGTATCAAGCAATGTATAAGGAATAAACCCATTAGATTTGGAATAAAAGAATGGGCAGTCTGTTCTTCTGATGGGTATATATATGATCTTGATATTTACACTGGTAAATCAGGAATCGATGAACGAAATCCTTTAGTTGCCGTTGGTTTAGGGTCTAGAGTGGTGATAAAGTTACTTTCGAATTTATTAGAAAAAACACAGAGAGAAGAACTGAAAAAGTATCATATTTATTTTGACAACTTTTTCACAAACCCAGATCTTATGATTCATTTGAAAAAAAATGGTTTATCGGCGACAGGAACTGTTCGGCATAATCGTGTGAAAGTGAAAGTCGAAATGCCAAAAAAAGCTAAAAGAGGATACACTATTTCAATGCATGAAGTGAATTCAAAATTGAATTATATTACAGTTATGGACTCAAAGCCAGTATCGATTCTCTCTTCGAAATATGGAAATGAACCAAAAGTTGAAATGCAGAGATGGCAGGAATCATCGAAAAAATCTATTCTTTTTCCTCATTGTTTCTCTATGTATAATGAACACATGGGTGGCGTCGATCTACATGATCAACACTGTAATGCTTTGATGCCTACAATTCGAAGTAAGAAATGGACATGGTGCCTTGTATTACGGCTCATCCAAGCATCCTTAGCAAACGCTACAGTGATTTACAATAAGTTACATCCAGACGAAAGAAAAGGTTCCAAAGATATTGTTCAAGAAGTTTGTGAATATTATATTGACAAGTTATCTTCCAAACGTCCCCCCAAACGACAGAAACAGAGTGAAACTTCATCCCAAGAACACGTGATGAAACATGGGAGTCTTAGGAAATGTGGAATTTCAACATGTCGGACAAGAACGGAATGGTATTGTGAGAAATGTTCTATGCCTGTTTGCAAAAGTCATAAAGAAGGACATGGCAATGAACAATAATTCAATCCCACCGATTATATTTACAATAATTCATGCCAATATTGATGGATAAATACAATAATTAGCTTCATTTTATACGATTTTTTGAAACACTCTCAGGAGGCCGAATGTTTCTTCCTTCATTACAATAACTAATTGGCCTCTGACAGAAAAGTGTTATATAGGTTTTCGTCTAAACTTTACCCCCAGAATCGATTTCCGCATTCAGATTTTGAAAATTATAAATTTTTTTATAATTTGTTTAAATAGTTTGTTATAAACAATTGCAAATGACATAAGAAAAAATATATATATTTTATTTTTCACTTATGCAAAGGATAGCACAGTTTATTTTTTGCTATTCCAGATAGATTTTGCTTGGGACTTGACATGGTCACTTTTTCTCCCCAACATGCAATTGTTTATTCCTACGTTACACTAACAAATTGAATTCTGACAAAAAAGTGTTATATAGATTTTCGTCTTGATTTCACCTCCAGAATCGATTCCCGCATTTAGATTTTGATAATTATGAATTTTTTTGTAATTTGTTTAAATAATTTGTTATAAACAATTGAAAATAACATAAAAAAAAATACGTATATTTTATTTTTCACTTATGCAAAAGATAGCACAGTTTGTTTGTCGCTATCTCAACCAGTCTTAGCGTGGGCTTTAATGGGTTAAGTCGTTTTTTTATGAGCGTTGGTTGAACAAAAAGTTATTGGTTTATTTGAAAAATGGAAAAAACAGAGTTTCTAGCGGTGATAAAACATTTTCATTTGAAAGGCCTTACACCAAAAGAAATCACAGTTGAGTTGAACGCCGTTCATGGCAAGTCTGCCCCTGTATTTAAGACTGTTTATAACTGGGTAAATTAATTTAAACGCGGCCGTACAACAAAAAAAGATGAACCTTGTTCAGGACGCCCCGTAGAAGTGAGTACGCCCGAAATGGTCAATAAAATCCACGATATGGTGTTGAGTGATAAAAGATTAAAATTGCGAGAATTGGTTGAGGTCACAAGGGTATCATAGGATACAATCATTTCAATTTTCCATGAAAAATTGGAGATGGAAAAATATCAGCAAGATGGATGCCGCGTTTGAAAACAAACTCACTGTTGAAAACAAACGAACCCGCGTGGTCACCTCTGAGGCTCTTTTGGCACGCATACGTCGTAATCCGGAAGACCTGGCGTCGACTCGTAACTGTAGATGAAACATGAGTACACCACCACACTCCTGAAACCAAAGAACAGTCCAAACAATGGATTACCGCAGGAGAACCAGCCCCAAAGTAGGCAAAGACAGTAAAGTCAGATGGCAAGATTATGACCACGGTTTTCTGGGATGCGTATGGAATCGTCTCATCGACTACTTGGAAAAGGGCCAGACGATCACTGGACCATATTATGCGTCATTATTAGGTTAGCTGAAAGAAAAAATCAGAGAAAAACGTCCTCACTTGAACAAAAAAAAGCCTCTTCCTTCAAGACAATGCTCGAGTTCACATGTGTGCAGCTTCGGTGGCAAAAATTAACGATTTAAAGTTCGAATTAATTGACCATTCACCGTATTCGCCTGATTTCGCTCCCAGTGGCTTTTTCTTATTTCCTAACCTCAAACAATGGCTTGCCGGACAACGATTCACGTCGAATGAAGAAGTCATCGCCGAATCAAATGCCTATTTTGAGGGTTTTCAGAAATCATATTTTTCTGATGGCTTAAAAAACTGGAAGGCCGTTTAATAAAATGTATCGACCTTCAAGGAGATTATGTTGAAAAATAAAAAAAAAATTACATACGCAAAACTTTTTTTCCTTCTTTTTGTAAAGACTTATTGACCTCCCTTCGTATTAACAAATGCTCTACTACAATAAATAGAAATAAAACACAGCAGATCACGTCCATTAAAATAACCCAAAAAATCAAAGAAAGGAGATTATTAAAAAAAAGGTATCAAATAACCAGATCGAGTTGAGACAAAACTAAAGTAAATAAAACAACCAAAGATCTAAAGGAAATGTTATACGAAGAAAAAAATATACAAACGCAGAATGATCTTAAATCACTGCATACTACAAAAGCATCAGATTACTTATTATAGAAAGCTACTAAACGACATAAAAAAAACTACATTTATACCACCTATCAGAAAACCTGATGGTAACTAGGTAAGATCGGACGAGAAAAATGCTGAATTATTCGCAAATCATCTTAGTACAGTATTCAAGCCTCACCAAAGAATAATCACAGAAGAAGAAGAAATCTTACTAGAAGGCTATGACATCCAAGACAGTGCACCAATCAAATCGATGAAAATAAAGGAAGTATTACAAATTATTAATAATATAAGGTGTAACTAATCCATGATTGAGCAGGTAAATAGAATAATATCTGTAGCGAAGAAAGCCATTGAAGATAAACAATACTGCACTAGTATATTCCTGGATATTGCCCAGGCTTTTGACAAGGTTTGGCATAAAAGGCTACTGTTGAGGCCTGCAATGGCTCGGTCGATAGGGCAACGGACTCGCACCCGGTAGGCCCGGGTTCGATTCCCAGTCCCTGCTGATTAATACAAGCACCACTGAAAAAAGTTTCATGTGCTTTGTTCTCAAATACATTGCAAGCCTCCGTCACTGATTAGCACTGATGGAGCATAAATAGAACGACGCTAAATAAAAAAAAAGGCTACTGTACAAGTGGAAGAGATTTTTTCCTCAGCTGCACTATGAATTCTTACAGTCTTATATACACAATAGACCCTATCAAGTTAAAACAAATAAAAACCTATCAAAACGTTAGTTAATAAAAGCAGAAGTACCACAGGGCAGTGTTCTAGACCCAACACTATATCTATTATACACCTCTGACCTACCGCAGTCTATTAATATTAACAGTACACCCAAAGGAATCAATAGCAACCAAAACATTAAATACTACGAGGGTGTGTCAATAAATCCTTAGAAAATCCAAGAGATGGTGCTCAAAGCATCCCAACTTATGTTGCACCAGCAAGCATCACTATTAGATAGTGCTGCCGAAGTTTCAGCCAGATCCATCAAGTAGTTCTTTTTTTATGGTCGATCAAAATAAACAACTTTTGTTAACAATGGAAAAAAGTGAATTCCGAGCGGTGATAAAATATTTTTATTTAAAAGGCCTGACACCGAAAAAAATCAAAGCTGAGTTAGATGCAGTTCATGGTGTATCCACCTCTGTGTTTGCAACTGTTTATGATTGGGTAAATAAATTTAAACGTGGCCGTACATCGACTGCAGATGAACATCTTTCAGGCCGTTCTGTAGACGTGAGCACTCCGGAAATAATCAATAAAATCCACGACATGGTGTTAAGTGACCGAAGAAAAAAATTGCGCGAAATAGTTCAGGCCACAGGGAATTCAAAAGGTACAGTCATTTCGATTGTAGATAAGAAATTGTACATGAGAAAAATTTCGGCAAGGTGGTACCGCGTTTGCTCTCAGTCGAGAACAGACGCAGTCAAATATTGGCCGCTGAGGCCCTCTTGGCGCGCATCCACCGTAATCCGGACGACTTTCTACGTCGATTCATAACTCTAGACAAAACGTAGATATACCACTACACTCTTGAAACAAAGGAACAGTCATAACAGTGGATTGTGTAAGGTCAACCAGCTCCAAAGAAGGCGAAGACAGTGAAATCGGCCGGCAAGGTTATGGCCACTGTTTTTGGTATGCTCCTGAAATTATCTTCGTTGACTATTTAGAAAAAGGACAAACAACCATTGAGGGTATTATGCGACGTTGTTGGGCCGGGTAAGCGAAAAAATAAAGGAAAAACGTCCTCATTTGAACAAAAAAAATTCTGTTCCATTAAAATAATGCATGAGTGCACACTTGCTTAGTTTCAATGGCTAAAATTAAGGAATTAAAGTTCGAATTAGTAGACCATCAACCTTGTTCACTAGATTTGGCCCCTAGTGACTTTTTTTATTCCCAAACATAAAAAAGTGACTTATCGGAGAACGATTCATCTCGAACGAGGTCATAACACAAACACATAGCTATTTTGAGGAACTTCCAAAATTATTTTTTTTTGGATGGCTTAAAAAAACTGGAAGGACACCTGGAAAAGTGTATCGAGCTAAAAGGAGATTGTGTTGAAAAATAACAAAAAATTTTTGTCTATCTTTTTCTAAGGACTTATTAACCACCCTCGTACATAAAAAATCACCTACAAAATTGGTTTAACTCCTGGAGAATAATAGTAAATGAAAGCAAATCGATACATACGACATTCACACATCAAAAAAATACCTGTCCTTCTATTATCCGAAATGATTTACAGATACCTACTGTCAAAGAAGAAATTTAAAAAATCTACGCAAAATATAATTCCAGACTTCAAAACCACCCAAATAAACTTCTCAACAAACTTCTCAAGACATCCATTGCCAACACCAGATTGAAAAAAACATAAACTAATAATGCGTAATTAACTTAACATAATTATTTTAATCATACTGTAAAACAAAGACAGTATACGTACTTGAGTATACTACTGTTTATTATATAGATGAATGTTTAATAGTAACACAATTTGCTAGCGTTATTGATGTTGTTTTGTCGTCGAATCGGTGTCCTTTGAGTGGTTTTTTTAGTTTTGGAAACAGCCAAAAGTCACAAGGGGCTATATCGGGACTGTATGGGGGTTGTCAAAGTAATGCGATATTGTGTTTGCTCAAAAACTGCTGCACAAGATTGGATGAATGCGCTGGCGCATTATCGTGATGGAGAAGCCAGTCACCGCTTTCCCAAAAGTGCGGCCGATTTCTTCTTACTGCATCACGCAAACGTTTCAAAATTTAAACGTATTCTTTATTGATTGTCTGACCTGTTGGTGCATATTCGTGATGTACAACACCTTCACAGTCGAAAAAAACAATCAACATTGACTTAACATTGCTCCGACTTTGACGTGCTTTTTTTGGTCTTGGCCATTCAGAATGTTTCCACTGTGAAGATTGTTGTTTTATTTCAGGATCATAATCATAAACCCATGATTCATCACCTGTAATAACTTTTCTAAGCACATTATCATCATTATTGACCATTTCCAGATTGTCCAGAGCGATTTCTAAGCGAATATTCTTCTGCTCTGCTGTGAGAAATTTTGGGATGAATTTCGCACACACGCGTTTCATTCCTAAATTTTCAGTTAAAATTTCTGAAATGATAGTTTTTGGTATCCCAAGGTCTTCTTCTAGTTCTAGCACAGTCAACGACAATCTTATTCGATTGCAAGTCGCACCCGCTCAATATTATCTGCGGTTTTTGTCGTCGAAGGTCGGCCGGAACGAGAATCACTATCGACAGAAGTGCGACCATCCTTGAACCGTTTATACCCCTCTTTTATTCGTGTTTTGCTCATACACTCGCTTCCGAAGGCCTTTTGCATCATTTCAATAGTTTCCGAACTCGTTTTTCCGAGTTGAAAGCAAAATTTGATGCAAATTCGTTTATCTTGTTTTTCAGTCATTTTTGACAATATCAAAATCCGATGAACGCGAAAAAGTCACTGTAAACAAAGACACGCTGCGCATGAACTATACGTCTGGCAGGTGTCAGTAAGTAACCAACAGATTCCTGAGGCTTTACTGTTGACGTTTCTGTCCGATAGAGGTCGCTCGAACTCTATGGCGCGAAGATATAAACGTAGGCCCGATACTTTCCGGACAGATCTCACAGACTTAAAATAACAGAAATAATAAAACATTTTTTAAATCTGTTTTCATTCGATATATAAATGTTCGGAACTTCAAACGCATCTTTTATTGCTCTTTAAGGTAGTTCGCCATTTTCTACCAATCTTGTTTCACAGAAGGATACCGGAAATAGTTTGGACAACATTTTAACTGTGTAACCTCTTTTTCGAGTATAACTAATGTTGAATATATAGCAAAAAAATTTTAAATATTCATTATGCTCCATTTTTAAATTGAAATTCCTCCTCTAAATAAACCGTTTATTATATGTAAATTACAACTGTCTATATCTAGTAATACAGAATTTAACCTTTAGAGGGTGGGAAAACCACTATAATGGCTCAAAATAATTTCTCAAGTTAGTTTGTAAAATAGGTTAATTCTGAAGTTTTTGAGCATACTGATTACGAATTTGATGCCATAAGTCAAAAATTACGAAACAACCATAAACCAACCCGAATCCTAAAATAAGGGTAAACCATCCTTTTAGTCGCGAAATAAACTTTCTATAGTAAAGGAGAGTGAATATAGTTTTCTGAAATATTTTTCAACGTTGAATTGAATTCCAAGGTCAAAATTATAAAAAACTCATAACTAAACCAGGTACTAAACCAAATACTCCCTGTGCCAAAGAAAGCAATTTTTCAAAGTGTCAACATTAGCATCACTCCTGAGGACGGGAAAGCCACTATAATGGCTCGACTACCGATGGCCATTACACATATGAGTATTCTCCGATATTAGACACACATATTATGCGTTTTCTATAGAAAATACTGAGCAGTTGAAATTTCCAAATGCCCGTCCTCTAAAGATTAAAGAATGCTATTCTGATAGCTCAAGTTTTAGACTCTTGGGCACACTAAAATTTATATTTAGGCCGTCCATTGACACTTGAACAATTTGATTGAAATCATCTACTCCAAACGTTGTTGTATCAGATATTTTTCCTTGTTTATCCTATTATTTAACTAATATATCCATCTGTTGCGTTTTGAAACTTTGTTTAGACATTCATCGAAACCAACAACTATATGCGAGCATTCCTTCAATAAATCTCGCAACGCTTCTCTGAAATAAAATACTGTATACGATCGTGTATCCTACTTTACGACGGTGGGTCAATAAGTCCTTAAAAAGAGATAGAAAAACATTTTTTTTATAGATTTTTTGTTATTTTTCAACATAATCTCCTTTTAGCTTGATACATTTTTCTAGGTGCCCTTCCAGTTTTTTGAAGCCATCAGAAAAAAATAATTTTCGAAGTTCCTCAAAATAGCCATTTGTTTGTGTTATGACCTTGTTCGAGATGAATTGTTCTCCAGTAAGTCACTTTTATAGGTTTGGGAATAAAAAAAACTCACTAGGGGCCAAATCTGGTGAATACAGTGAATGATCAACTAATTTGGACTTCAATTCCTTAATTTTAGCCATTGAAACTAAACAAGTGTGCACTCGTGCATTATCTAAACCCTTAACTTGCACATCTCATTTTGGCCACGTAACTGCTCGGTGGGGTAAATTTACCCCAGCCCGAAAAACATCGAATAAATCAGAGAATTTTAGATATTTTTCTATGAAAATTTTTTCTAGTATATTTCAAACCTTTTACTACAAAAAAAATATTCAGGTTAACAATTTTTAATGTTACACACATTGAAAAAAATTCTCGAAAAAAAAAAAATAAATTTTATTTATTGTTAAAAATTGTCTGGGGTAAATCTACCCCACATAGCAGTTAAGGGTTAATGAAACAGATTTTTTTTTTGTTCAAATGAGGACGTTTTTCCTTTATTTTTTCGCTTAACCGGTCCAACAACATCGCATAATACCCTCGATGATTATTTGTCCTTTTTCTAAGTAGTCAACGAAAATAATTTCACGCGCATACCAAAAAACAGTGGCTATAACCTTGCCGTCCGATTTCACTGTCTTCGCCTTCTTTGGAGCTAGTTTTCACAGTCATATGAATCAACGCAGAAAGTCGTCCGAATTACGGTGGATGTGAGCCAAGAGGGCCTCAGCGACCACCATTCGCAGCACCCATCTTGCCCAATTTTTTTCATGTGCAATTTCTTATCTACAATCAAAATGAATTCCATTTGAATTCCCTATGGCCTCAACTATTTTGTGTAATTTTTTTCTTTGGTTACTCAACACCATGTCGTAGATTTTATTCATCATTTCCGGAGTGCTCACGTCTACAGGACGGCCTGCTAGACATTTCTTCATCATCCAACCTTCCTCGTTTCTCGCCGAACGAATCCACGTAAGCCGAGCGTTGTCGGCCGTAGTCGTGCGAATCTTTGCGACCCACCCCTCCTTCTGGCGCTCACGCAGCATCAACTTCACTCCTCTTGTCGAGAGAACATAACACTTATTTCCTTAGATAATCAGAATTTCTAATACATTTACCTTAAAGCAAAAAAATGTTATTGAAATAATTGTTTATAAGTATTTTTTTAACTTTTATACAACAATTTTGCAGTAATCTGCATAACTGTCAAATATATAGAAAAATATATTTAAATAATTTAAGGGAGAAGTTGAAATGCTGTATTTGAGCGAAGTCTGCTGCGAGCTGACATTTTGACCGTCTATCGGGAGAGAGAACTGCTCAACTTCTTTACCATAGCCTGCTCATTCCTTTTCCATGCAGATATTCGCTTCATAAAACGTGCCAGTTATTTGAGTAGTAAAAATTTTGTAAATCGATTTCCAAAATAATATATTTAGCGTCAAATGAAAAATAGTACAATGTTAATTTATTCGTTCTGTACAATCATGGTATGAATTACAAATATTTAACATTATAGATTATAACAAATTGGTCTTACTTATATCAAGTAAACAGCGTTAAAATAGTTGATCGTAAAACAAGTTGAATAACGGAACTGTCAGTTTTTTTTATGATTCGTGTCCAGGATACAAACAACACTATCGAGCTATTTAGATTGAATACAACTTTTGTACTGCGGCTCTGAGTTAACAGTCGTCGACAAGATGTCAGCATCGCGAGTGTAGATCTATCTTATTTACTTGTTGAAACTTGCAAGTACTGTGCAGCGCGTGTTGCCAAATATGAGGCCGGCACCGTATATAGGATCAAGTTACGAATTCTTATTAATATCGATATAATACGTAATGGAACTTCGTCGTAACGTAGAAATGGTTCAAAACATCGAATATTTATACGGATTCCATGAAAACTCCCGCTATCAAATAAAAATCCCGCATATTCCACGCTCTTTTCGGCTAAGAAAAAATTCCCGTTCTTTTCCGGCATTTTCCTACTTTTCTATCGGCTGGACACTCGTACCCATCCTGCTACTGACTATCTAAATTCTTTAAAGATAATAGTCATTTGAATAAAAATTTCTAATGAAGAAAAACCAATTACATAAAAGTACTGAAAATTGTGAGCCGAATCTACCACTACTAGTAGTTTACAAGTAACATAATAACTTGTATCAGCTGTAAAAAGAAAACAGCTGTAATAACCAATTATCCTCTCTAGTCCTTCCTGAATTTCTGATAAGACGACATCAAAAAAGAAAGTTCAATCTATTCTACAAAAACTGTAATAGGTAGAATTAATAGAACGTCTTTTAAAATCGAAGATGATTTTTCACAATTATCCATATAATGTAATTTAGCCTTCCTAGTTAAGCGATAGAATAGATTAATCATATAATTATAATCTATTGTTAATCAAGAACCGATATTGTTGCACTGCATGGATGTTTGTGCATAAATATTATATTCTTAATACTGTAAGCTCTTCAAAATAATATAATGAAAATTCATCATTCATTGAAGTATGCTAGACAATGCTAGATTTGGAAAACAGAATTGAAAAACAGATTTGGAACAACAGCCACTTGCTGCATGAATTTTGATATAAAATAATATTTCAATCTTAGAAAAAAATTGAAGCAATCAACTTTTTTTTAGTTAATGAATACATCTGAAATGAACCGTACATAAAACTTTATTTTACTACCCTATTTGAAAATATATAGTGTTTTGTATATTTGAAGATTGAAATAATTATTTTTATTCTAAATGTGCTTCCATTGTTAGATTACGTTATATTAGGATTAGATCAAGAATGTGACCTTCATGTCAAAACACACAGTATGAAAGACCTAATATTGACTAGGCCTATTCCAAGTAACTTAAATGTTAAAAACATAATACATAATTTATGAATAAATTCAAAGCAATAACGCATGAATTTATCAAAACTACATGACTGATCCCACAGCAAAAATTGATTATTTTATTAGACAGTGAATGTGTTAAAAATAAAAATTAAGTTTTAAAACTTTTATTGATATGTTTCATTTTTATCTATAAATTTACTTTATTGATTACGTAATACCACAAAAAGTTATATTTGTAATTTCATGAATGTTAAAAGATCTAATAAATTACAATAAAAATGAAATTATAAAACTAAATAATAAATTGACTTACAAGAGTTACAATTATTTTTTGCTAATTTTAAAAAGAATGAATTCTGTAGTCAACTTGATTATTTTTTTATATCTCTGAAATAATTTGACATTTCTAAATAAGTTTCGTTTTTAGGAAAAATTAATCTTATTCTATGGGAAGCATAGTAAATACTTTTTTTAAAGAAAACATTAATGATATCAACTTATCTTAATAAAGCAGATTTTTAAACAATTATTTAAATTTTATTTAATGTCTTAAATTATAAATCACAAAATATTTCTCATCAAACTCAAAGGTCTTAAAAAATTTGCCTGTTAGATAAATGAAAAATTTTTAGAAAAAAGGCCCTTGAAATCTTTAGTAATCTAGTGTCATTTGTTATTGGTATGCAAAGAGAATACCATACCATTGCCAGATGTTGAGGTAAAAATATCCTACTTTATTTTAAAATTTATGTGTATATATATATATATATATATATATATATATATATATAATATATATATATATATATATATACACATATAAAATAAAATAACATAACACTATAATTTACTACTGTATCTATTTCAAAACTATCTCTATGTAAGTTCATTCAAAAATTCTTTATTTTATAAAATTTTCTACAGGCCCCATTACTGACAGCTTAAAATCAATTATTAACAATTTAAGAATACACAGTTTATAAAGGCTATAATCAATAAAAGTAATAATCAAATAGTGTCTACGATAGTACAATTTATAAAAATTATACAACTGAATGAGAAAAACAAAGGTTCCTTTACTTGTGTTTGTTTCATGATTGATAATTGACCTTAGAAAAAAGTTAATGTACCAATATCTGGCCTATTTTATGATATTGTCATACAAAAAGTAGTTTGATATTTTTATACAACAAAAAAGTTTTAATATGTCTAACAAGTTCATTAGATTGGTACTGAATTTATTATATTGCTTATATTAATAATATTTATTCAATTTTATTGAAAAAAATGTAACACGCAGTGGATAACTCCTAGTAATAGGAGCACTCACCCTATCTTACAATAGTAACAAAAGTCAAGTAACAATCTGTCAGAAATCATTAAAAATATATTGTTATAGAGTTATGTTTTACACTAAGTTCTATAACATGACATGTAAACACCAAGTATGTTTTGACATCGGTAGATCAATAAAAGTTTATTAATTGTATTATATTTATACAATTGTATTATATTAAGATAAAAACTTACGAATTGTAACACGACGGTAGTAACTACAATAGGAACCGGCAGAGACGGCAAAGGCAACTGGTGTCAAAATATTCTTGGTATTCTTCGGAAAAGTCGCCAAACTATCTCGCTCGCCATTAACGACAAATTATTTACTCATTTGAAACTCCTATATATGGTTTTTCTAATTCAGGCTTCACACTAGGACTTCGATGTAGATGTAAGTATAAAGATAGCCTTTGTTTCTTTAAATATAAATAAAACGATATTGTATACCACAATTCTATCAAAAAGGTAACTCTTGGAATAATTGTTATTTAATTCTCGATAGCGGGTACCCAAGCCTTCAGATCTATATCCTTTTTATATATACGTATAAATGCAATGAATTTGTTAAAAATTATATACACAAATACGTTTTTCACAGTTGCACAACATAATGCACATACACTGGAATGCATATGTTTAAGAATAAAGCAAAATAATTTTTTTCTTTATATAGCAGTTAAAATACTAATCAAAACTACACCAGCATATAATCACTAATCACTTCAACGGGTAGCAATCGGGAATAGCTAACAGGCCACACCCAAAAGGGAATACTGTCAGCTAGGAGTGCTGAAAGCTCACAACGAACATAACGAGAAAGAGAAAGATGAAAGAGAAATGAGAAAGAAAGATAGAACCGGAGCGCGCGCATTTGCGCATGCGAAAGTATGAATTAAGATAGCGATACTAGCACCACGACGCTTGTTAGTGGTGAACATTGAAACCATATTGCTTGATAAATGATAAGTTGTTCATACTTTATCGTATATGCTAGAAGTTTATTAAGCGCGCGTACCGCGCGCATGGTCTTTGTAGACTTGGTCAATTAACGTAATATTTAAACTATATCATAATCTATAAAATACTTAAAATGCATTTTTTAACAGTGATTGTTTTATATTTTATGATATATTATCGATATATAGCGTAATATATCATATAATAATAAATACTAAAAATAATAAATTTTATATCGTAAAAATTTTAATATAAATGAAAAAACTTATAAATATAACTCTTTATATAGATAATTTTTTATGCTGTTTTTACTAGAACAGTTAATATACATTTAATTTTAAAGAATCCTAAACCATACACGCGATAAAGTAACATACAAATGTCCGTGACTAAAAACATCATTTCTTAAATCTATTCTAATTTTATCAAAAGCTTGTCTCCGAACTTTATTAATTATTATCGCAATTGCTAATTTAATAGGGAATTGTCTTCTAAAAAGAAACGGATAATCAGTTTCCGATAAATATAAAGTTATACGATTAATAAATACTGTGACACCTTTTTTATCACCAGTTAATATTTCACATTTTACTATATTATTAGCAAGTTCTAAAACCAATAAACGTGTGCCATTACATAAACCTTAAATAATACTTAGATTTTGAATAATCATTACAGTGGAATATTTTCTTAGTTCAATTTATACGGTGGAAGAGATTGAGGATTCAAAATATTTAAATATTCTGATAATAAAATATCATTAAATCCTTCGTTATCGCAATTCTCAGTACTATCAATACTTGTATAAATTTTTTCCATCGTTTTATCCAACAAATGTTACAACAGTCTACATTTCATGTAGATAATATTGAAGAATTAATTGTTCGTTTATATTCTTTACTATGAAATATATCTCCATAAATATCAGCAACTATATCGTCAACTTTGTTAGTTATTGCAATACATTTTTAGAAATATTATCCAAACTCAAATGATCATGAATATCATTCAATATTCCATCACCAACATTTAATACAAATTTTGTAAATTCTATTTCTTGAGGTAAAACTCCCATATTTTGAGTTAATGAATATTTAAAAATATTTCGCTAATATGAAAAACGATTAATAGACAAATCAACTATTTCACTGTGTGTGCCATTTACTTTAACAGAAAGTAATTGCCTAAAATCTCCTCCTAAAATAATTGTTTTTCCACCGAATATATATATATATATATATATATATATATATATATATATATATATATATATATATATATATATATATACGTATCTTGAAGCCATGGGAGCTTTGTCCTATATAAATACAGGACAACTACAGTCAAATATAAATACATCTATTTCTCTGAAATTTGAAGCTTCACGTGATTCTACTTTATATTTGATGACGAATGCGAAAATAAACGTAATGGTAATTTAAATATTTTGTATTGTGTTGCCTTGAAGTAACAGTGTAGTAGCTATCCCAGTAAAAGCCATAGTACATATTTTTTACCATTTCCTTTTAAAAGATACCAAAGTGTTTCATACAAGAATGTTTTACCTGGTCCGCCAGGACCATCTATAAAGCAACATTTAAAACATTATTTAAAATATTATTAACTATTTCTTTTTGCTTTTCATTCAATTCTGCATATCTTTCACGACCTATAGTTAAATAGTTTCTTGTATTTTCGTATTCTCTATCTATTGACAGTTCACTAACATTTTGCATTAAATTTTGTATTTGTGAAAAATCATCGGGACTCTTTTCTTCATTTTCAAATAAGTAACTATATCCATAATAGCTATATAATAGCTTTCATTTCTGCTTTATTCATGAATAAAATCTTTGGATAGTTGATCTTTAAAATCATTAAAATGGCGGTGCTTACTTAACACTGTGGAACTGGAACGCGAAATCTAAAATGACAGCAGCCACTTCAACATCGGTCCACCAGTATGGTGGCACTCTAAGGCCTTGCTCCCTTTTCTGTTCGAAAAAAAATAGTATAGTACGAGGGTGGTCCGATAAGTACTTAGCCTACAAAGGAAAACGAAAATTTTGGAAAAGTGGCGTTTTATTTTTCAACATAGCCTCCTTTTAGTTCGATACACTTGGCCTAGCGATGCTCCAACTTCTTTAACCCGTCTGAAAAATACGTTTCCTCGAGGTCTGAAAAGTAGGCTTCCGTGGCAGCGATTACCTCCTCATTCGACTCAAATTTCTGCCCGGCGAGTGACTTTTTCAAGTTTGAAAATAAAAAGAAGTCGCATGGGGCTAAATCTGAAGAATACGGTGGATGGGGCAGCAGTTCGTAGCCTAATTCGACCAATTTGGCCATGGCCACGGCGGAGGTGTGAGCCGGTGCGTTGTCATAGTGGAAGAGCACTTTATTCTTCGCCAAATGGGTCCGTTTTTTCTGCAATTCGACGTCGAATCGGCCCAATAATTCGGCATAGTACAGACCTGTGACCGCTTTGCCCCTCTCTAGGTAGTCGATGTAGATGATACCTTGTGAATCCCAGAAAACGATGGCCATCACCTTTCCGGCCGATGGGGCAGTCTTCGCCTTCTTCGGAGCACTTTCGCCGGGTAAAGTCCACTGTTTCGACTGTTCCTTGGTCTCTGGTGTATATCAGTGGATCCATGTTTCGTCGACTGTCACGAAACGACGCAGAAACTCCTTCGGATTGCGCTTAAACAGTGTCAGACATTGCTCTGAAGTTGTCTCACGGTTGCGCTTGTTGTCCGGAGTGAGCAAAGACGGCACCCATCGCGCCGACAGCTTTCTCGTGCCCAAAATTTCATGCAGGACATGACCCTCGCGGTCTTTTGAGATGCCTACGATCTTAGCTATCTCGCGCACCTTCAATCGTCGATCTGCCAATATGAGATCGTAAATTTTTGTCACGTTATCCTCCGTGGTAGCCGTTTTAGGAGCACCTGGACGTGGCTCTTCAAAAATCGACGTGCGATCACGTTGAAACTCGTTAAACCAATTTTTGACGGTCGCCATCGAAGGAGAAGAGTCACCGTACACAGCTTCCAAGCGCGTTTTGATTTCGCTGCGCGATTTCCCTTCCAAAAACAAGAATCGAATCACCGACCGATACTGCTCTTTTTCCATTTTTCAAAAATCAACGGACACACTTACTTTCACACGCTCTAAAAAATAAACTACAACTCCGATCCGGCTGAAATCTTGACAGTAACCATCGAGAAGGTTGTACTACGTGATAGAATATTTCTTTTGCGAGAGTGGAGCCATCGGGCGGTGAGGCTAAGTACTTATCGGACCACCCTCGTATTTGTAAATGCTATGTTAACTGCATAGTCGGGTAAGACACCGCGGTTATATATGTATACGTACGTAGTTATTATGCAACTTTTTCAGTCTAACATGTATATTACTCTTTTTGTAAATAAAACTACTCTAAACCATGTTATTAATATGTCATTTATTAATACTTATTTATTACTTTGTCAATTATGGAAGTGGAAAACGTAGATGATGATTGATTTTGATTAATTTATTTTTAATTATTTTCTGATTCTATTAAAATTATCAAATTATATTACGTCCTCGCTCTTATACAATGTGTGTATTGTAGTATCCCCCTTGCCCACCGTGGCAGCATGTTTTTAGAGTTCAACTCGAAAACCTACTAACGTACTTACGATCCCACCGCTCACGGCGCCCATTCACTTTTTTTCTCGTGTTCACGAGACGGTACACACGTGCGTGAAATCGGACGAGGTTTTAAGACAGTTAGTACGTGAAATATGTTTAAGAAATCAAGGAAAAGGAGTCGTGATCGCTCACGGGACCGAGACGAGATGTTGACTATTTCGAAAAAAAAGTCAAAACCCTCTAGGAAGGGTAACTAGAAAAAGATAAGGAAAACCTTCACAAAAGAGACGGCAACATGGCGGCTAGCAAGCCGGCCATGTCTCTCGCAAAGGATCAAACGATCAAGGCATAGAAGAGGAACCTCGAGGAAACCAATATTATTATCGTGTCTTACAGTAAGAGGCACAATGATGACATCGAGGAAGTCTCGAAGGACACTGACTAGAATAAACCTGTAAGTTAAAAACTGTATTACCGACCAATGGTCTGCGCTCGTCAATGACGAGAACTGTTATACTGTCCGTGCTTTCACGAGTGGTAAGACAGAAGACAAAATACTGGTCATCGTACTTGCAAAACATAGTTGATCTTTTGCTTAGTGTTCGCACGAAATTTCACTTAAATATTACGTGAAATTAAGTAAATGCAGAAACCTACTGATACTAAAAATTATGATTACTAGCTAGAAGATGATCCTACGGCCTCATCAGCTGTTCAAATCAAGTTAGAAGCTGGCCTTCTCAAAAGATGAGAATATTTTTCTAAAAATGGGTTGAAGAAAGATGTTCTTGATTATTAAAGATTCTCTCCTTGAGAAATATAAATGTCTTCCAAAGCTAATACCTTCCAACCTGAACCCACAGATTGTTGCAACAATGAAATCCTACGCAATGACTAGAGACAAACATATGTGTTAAATTCAAAAATTAGTAAGTACTGCTATGACCATGATCAGAATGATTATTACACAGATTTATGATCCTCCAGAAGAAAGGTTAGATTTAGCTAACGTTTTAAGTCCCTTGGCTGGCGCAGGAAAAATTCTGGCCATACTTACGCATAAACAAAACTTAACCAGAAAATCCTTTATAGAGCCTGGTCTGTCTAAGAAAACAAAAACAGTATTAAATGAAACCAAGGTTGACAATTTCTTGTATGGAAGCAAGCTATCTGACAAGCTTAAAGAGGCCACAGCTTTACTTAAAATGGTAGAGCAGATGAAACCTTAACTTCCGAAACCATCAAAAAATACTCTTTTTCCAAGGACGAGTTACAAAGTGTAAATAAGTGTATAAATGAATTGTTAACAAAAGGAGCCATTGTACCTTGTTCGTTTAAAGAAAATCACTTTACATCCTTATTTTTTCTTGTTAAAAAACTAAACGGGACTTTTCGATTCATTTTAAACCTTAAAAAATTAAACAAGTACATAAATAATCAACTCTTCAAACTAGAAGATTTGAGAACAGCAATTTAACTTATCTTTCCTAATTCATATCTAGGCACAATCGATTTGCAAAACGTATATTATTTTATTAGAATACATCCTGATAGAAGAAAATTTTTGGGTTTTATTTTAACTCAAAATTTTATGAATTCACGTATTTCCCGTTCGGTCTCTGCACAGCTCCTTTCTTATTAACAAAAATCATGAAAATTGTTATAAGTTACTTAAGAGAAAGAGGTTTTACGTCGATGATTTATTTATATGATATTCTCTGTATAGAAAGAACAAAAAAAGAGTGTAGCATTAAGAATAATGTGTAGCATTAACATTAAGAAATCTATTGAACTTATCGAACACCTGGGTTTTCTAGTTAACTACAAAAAATCAAAATTGGAGCCTGGGTTGAGATGTAAATTCTTAGGACATGTCATAGATATAAATAAGTATCTAATCGAACTGCCAGATGAGAAACGCAAAAGCATGTCTGCAGCACTTCAAAAGACGAAAAAACAACCAATTGCTAAATTAGATAATTCGTTAAAATAAGTGGAAAGTTATTCGCATACTGTCTAGCTGTCGAGTATGGTTGCTTTTATACCAAACGTCTTGAAAAAAAAAATATACCAACTTGTCATCAATGATGACGATTTTGACAGTTATATGCCTATAAATGATAAAATAGTACAATACTTGAAATGGTGGTATAATAATATACCAACGAATTTTCATGATATAAAAATCGATGCATCTCTGACGGGCTGGGGGGGGGGGAGGGGTATACAACAATTTCAATAAAAAAACTATGTTTTTTTATCAAATGCTGAAAAGTAAAATCATATTAATTATTTAGAACTTTATACCGTCAAAAACGCTCTTAACCCTTAACTGCTATGTGGGGTAGATTTACCCCAGACAATTTTTAACAATAAATAAAATTTTTTTTTTTCTTTCAACAATTCTTTTCAGTATGTGTAATATTAAAAATTGTTAACCTCAATATTTTTTTTTAGTAAAAGGTTTGAAATATACTAGAAAAAATTTTCATAGCAAAATATCTAAAATTCTCTGATTTATTCGATGTTTTTCGGGCTGGGGTAGATTTACCCCACCGAGCAGTTACGTGGCCAAAATGAGGTGTGTAAGTTAAGGGTTAAGATTCTAGCGTTAGATCTCAAAGACCGACAAATTATTATAAGGGTCGATAACACAACCGCATTATCTTATATAACGTCGAAGTGCAAGGCGAAGTGATTAACGCGCTGAAAAACGAGAGGACGCACGGTCCCAGAGACACTAGCACACCAGTGCAGGAAGCGCTCAACGCGAGACCCATGGCGAAATACGAGCTATCGGAGTTGGCCGGCCGGGCACGCGATAATGAGCGCCCGGTACGATGAGTCACGCCGCGATGAAATCGCGCCAATGCAAACGCAAGGCCGAAGAACCAGAGGAGCCAGAAACCGACAAAGCAGGCTACGACTCAGCGCTCGACGACGATGAGACGTGGCAGGATGACTCTGAGAACGATAGCGGAACGGGAAAACCAAGAGGTCGGTACATCGACGGCCGACTGGCGGACGCACGAGGTGTAATCGTTCTATAGGTTTCGCGACGCAGTGATACTGTCGGCATTGATGACCGCGTTTACGAGCTCAAAAATGATGTTGTGGTGGGAAACAAATCTCCCGAGCTGGAAGACGTTGCTCGAATTTAAAGATGCGACAATTTTTCCCGCGACGCTCGCGCGAGAATATGTACGACGCACTGCGTCACCGTACTCAGGGCGAGAGTGTGAGCCATTAGGCCATTATTTTACAGCTTTCCTTTATGGTGCGGGTAGGTTAGAACCGGAACTCTCACAGCGATGACAGCTCGAACTGATTAAGTTAAATCTGTATCTGAAGCTGCCGAAATACATCAGATTAAAAAAGGTCAAAACGTTAGCGGAGCTACGCGCTTTGGGGGAGAAATTCGAACGTCAGCGCGACATTAATGATCTGTATCGACCACCCCCAACGCCGCAGGAATCTTTGATGCCGGAGGTTGCGTACCGGGGAAACGCAGCAAATGAAACCGCGAAATCAAGCGCCAGAAACACGAATTTCGCGACAAGAGAGTATGTCGCGTCTGTCCAGTCCGCGAGTGGGAAGGGCCAGCGCGGCAAGTCAGTGAAGTTGGCGGGGAAATCTGCAAATGACAACCGAAGCTCGAGCCGAAAAGATCCGCCGCAACAGGACTTGGCGAGCTCATTAGAGATGTTGCCGAGAGAATTGGTGGCTGCGTTGTCGCAGCTACTGCGGACTCAGCACGGTGCGTCGTCTGGAGGCACGGTTTCGGCAGCGAATAACGCGGCCGACTGTGCAGCGTTCCAGAGCATATGCTATAAATACGGGGGGCGTGGACGCCGTAAAGCCGAGTGCGCGAGCCCATAAGACGTGCGGACTTCGCAGGGAAGTACGGGCTCATCGACATCCGCTGACACAATTTTTTTTTTATTATTTACTCCTAAGGTACTTTACACTCTGTCTACATGAAGACAATAAGTAAATTTTTATAACTGTATGATTAATTTCCATGGATACAGAAGATTACTCCAGTGAGTATTCTTACTAGTTCTTAACATTATCGAGAGACATTGTACAATAATATGTTTAAACTTTCATTATTTTATGTTTCTTGAGTCTGGTGTTTTTAATTGGAAATTTGCTGATAAGTTTGTTTGTGTGGTTTTGCAGTCTAGTATTGTATTTTGCGTAGAAATTTTCAACTTCTTCTTTTACTGTTGAAATCTTTAGATCCTTTTGAATGATTTCGTTTGGGACAAACCAAGGCGCGCGTACAATATTACGAAGTACTTTTGATTAGCATTTTTCCAGAATTTCAACGTTCAAATTTGAAAAAGCACCCCACAATTGAATGCCGTAGGTCCATACTGGTTTGAGTAGAGCTGTGTATAGTAAAAGTTTGTTCTCGATTATCAGCTCCGATTTTTCTCCTATAAGCCAGTACATTTTCTTCCATTTTAATCCTAACTATTTTCTTTTTGTTAATATGTGCTCTTTCCATGTTAACCTTCGATCCAAGTGTATACCTAAATATTTTACCTGTTCGCTTTGAGGAATGTATTTGTCATTTAATTTAATATGTGGACAGGTGTCTTTCCGAAGAGTAAAAATAGTGTGTATTGATTTGCTCTCGTTTACTACTATTCTTCACGAGTTAAGCCAGTAATGTAGATGTTGATTTATGTATTCCTGTAATATTTCTGTTACTATTTTTACTTCATGATGTGTTGTTAGAATTGCTGTATTATCAGCATAAGTTGCTGTTATAATGCTTGGGGACTTCGCTAGGTCCGACGTGTGTAGCAGGTATAGCGTTGAGCCTAAAACACTTCCCTGTGACACTTCTGCTTTTATTGCTTGACGTTGCGATACCTTATCATTTATTTTAATTTAGAATGACCTGTTTTGGAGATATGCTTTTAATAACTTATAGTGACGTTCAGGAAACATTCCCTTGAGTTTATACAGAAGCCCATTGTGCCAGACTTTGTCAAACGCCTGAGCGACATCAAGAAATATGCCTGTGCAATACTGTTTGTCTTCGATAGCTTTTCTCGCAACGTTAACAATTCTGTTAACTTGTTCGATCGTTGAGTGATTGCATCTAAATCCGAACTAATGATCTGGTATAAGTTTTTTATTAACAATAATTGGGCTAATTCTAGTTAGGATTAATTTTTCGAAGACTTTTGCGAGTATTGGTAATAGACTGATTGGTCTATATGAAGTAACAAGTGTCGTTTCTTTACCGGGTTTAGGTATTAATATAATCTCTGCTATTTTCCATTGAGAAAGAAAATAGCAAAGGCGGAAACATGCATTTAAAACTATTGTTATATATCTTATTGCTATTAAGAGTAGTTTTTTGATAATTTTCCTTGTAATTTTATCATATCCGAGTTTTTTTGCAATTGATATTGTTAATTATTTGTAATATTTCCGTTAAGTTCACTGTTTTTATTGGTATGTCTTCTTGAATATATGCGTTTTCTAATAGAATTTTATCTTCTTGATCTTTAATGAGATTTAAAGACTGAATATAGATGTTTTGCGAAAATTTCTGTTTTTTCCTCGTCAAATCTGGTCTAATTACCACAGTTTTTTCTGATAGGTGGTATAAATGAGGTTAGTCTCTTAAGTCGTTTAGTTACTTTCTATAATGAGTAATCTGTTATTTCTGTTGAACTGAGAGCTTTTAGACTCTTCTGCAATTCTTTATTTTTTCTTCGTATAACATTTTCTTTAAATCTTTAATTGCTGTGTTTAGTTTCTTTTTGTCTTGAGTCGATTTTGTCATTTGGTATCTTTTTCTGAGTGATCTCTTTTCTTTTATTTTTTTAGCAATATTTTTCGGCATGATTTGCTGTATTTTTTTACTATTTGTATAGGTGGAGTACTTACACATAGCTTGACTTAGGATTGACTTTAAAGTTGTAATGCTGCTTTCTATGTCAGTAGCTGTTTTAAGTGGAACATTGCATGTTAGACGTTTCTCAGTAAAGAGAGTGTATTTATTCCAGTCAGTTATTATGAAGTTGTTTTTATTTTGATTTACTTGCGAGTGTAGAGTAATTAATACTGGAGAGTGATCTGATGTTAAGTCTAAGCATGAAGATGTTACAAAATATTTTTTATTTATACTTTTTACTATTGCAAAGTCAATTGAGTCCGGTAACTTGTTGATATCAGTTGGCCAGTATGTTGGTTCACCGGTTGATATTGGAAAACAGTTGTTTTTTTGTATAGAATCGTAAAATATTTTGCCTTTATAAGTAGGAGTTGATGATCTGGATCCCCACCACGGGTGCTTCGCGTTATAGTCATCTCCAGCAATAAAGTGATTCCCTAATGTTTTGAAGAAGTCTGCCCAGTATTCTTTTCTTATTGCTCTATTGGGAGGACAGTATGCAGCTGATACTGTTAAGGGTCCGTTGCTGTCGCTTATGATGATATTAGTTGCTTGAAGATAAATTTCACTTGAGTGTGCGTGAAAAATTGTTTTATTTACATTTTAATTAATATCGCTGTTCCTCCATGGGCTTTGTTGAGTGGCTTATCTGTGTTATGCACAGTATAATTTGGAATATGTAGGTAGTTTTTGTTGGTAAAATATGTTTCTGTTATTAACATGAGGTTAATTACTTCGTAGATTGAAAATGCTTTTAATTCTAGAAATCTCTGCATTAATTCGTTTGCGTTCCAGATACTTATTTTCAGTGAATTCATTAAGCTAATTTACTCACTAATAATGTTAACAGATTTAACATAGTCTCCATCCTTTGCATTAGTTTTTCCATCATGTGTTCGAGTTTATTTGTATATTCTTCTTTAATGTGATTATTTATTTCTGACTGATTGTTTGTTTGTTTTGATTCCTCTGTCATATACTGTTTATTTTGATTTGACGTTACTTGGGCATATTATATGTTTGATTTCACTCTGTTTTCGTTTGTATTTAAATTAAGCTGAGCTTGGCTATTGTTTTTTGTAACCGTTTTAACTCTTAATCTGGGAAATAATTTTTGTTGTAATTCAAATTATTTATATTTATATTTACAAATTGGACATCCTTTGTAACTTGCTGTATAGTTACCTTTACAGTTTGCACATGTTACTTCTTTAATTTTTTCTTTGATTGAACATTCCTTTGTTTTGTGATTTTGTGCACATTTGACACATACCGCTCTTTTATAGTATTAGTTTTTTGTGTGCCCGAATTCTTGGCAGTTTTGACATTGAGGAATATCTCTTGTTACGTTTGGTGGGTCAAATTTTATTACTGAATTTAATAATCTGTTAATTTTATATATTTATTGGCTATTGTGGTTGTGTGTCAATTTCAACAGTAAATAATGGCATCGGAAGTTTTGTAACTCGGTGTAGCATATTGCGAATACTTATCACTTTATGTCCGTATTCTTCAATAGCTTTTTTAATGTCATCAATATTGATTGATGTATGCATACTTCTCAGGATAACTCTGGAACCTTTGTGCTCTTTGCACTGATAGGTATAGAATTGAGTGTTTTTCTCTTTTAATTCGTTTACGATCGGCAGGTATTTTTCGGACGTCGTCGGTTGTATTTTCACTTTGTTGTTAGCTAACACTTTCAAAGTATAACTATTCTTGGCTACCGTGTTAAGAATGTTTTCCAGCGAACGTATGTTTTTTACGTAATAGACAAAGATCGGGGGTGCTTTGTTTTGTGTGATGTTATCTTCCTTGGATTTTACACGATTCTCTCCCTGACTTTTATTTTCATTGTCAATTTGTTACAGTACCGAAAATCTATTTATAGATTGGCTTAACCAGTAATCTGTTCATTGCGCTTGCTTTTTATTGGGAGTTTGTTCTTCTGGGCTGCGTACGTAGCCTTTTATAATTTCCGCGTATCCATTTTCCGTTTGGTTCGTTGTTGGGGTAGACATATCGTCTCCTGGTTTTATTTCCATTTTTTGGCTGTTATACTCCTTTATTATGAGGTTAATGATTTGTGTAGTCTCTACACTTGATTTACAAACTATCACTTCACTTAGTTGACTTATAGGTTTACTTTCAAGAGAACAGAGCGCTAAAAACACGTCTGGCCTCCTTGAGGTTCAAACGTAATCTAGCGCAAATAGTAGCACGGATCCCAGCTAAGCTGCGAGGCGCAGCGAAGGTAAGAGCCCAGTATGCTGTTGTAAATACCAGCAACTCCGCCATTACGCGGATAAGTGTACGGGGAGCGCGAGCGTTGTGAAAGTCCTAGGGTTACGGGGTGGAAAGTGGAACCTTGGAAATATATCCGGAATGCCGGCGATGGAAAGCTCCAACGTCCCGAGCGCCCGACAGATCCCACGTAGCGTCGCATGGCAGGGTACCTCACCCAGGTGAGACCGCGTTTGACAGACTATTCGAGAGCGGGCTGGCGGAGTACCGCAGACTGATCGAAACGCGACAAGTGGAGCAGTTAGAAGGCACAAGCGCAAGCGACTCACGGCCAACTGTTCCAAGGTATCGCGAGTGTATGGAACGCGAAACGAATAATTTAAGGAAAGAATTCGACTGGGTCGGATTCAATGAACACTGGCTGAGATTACGCGAGGCTGACTCAAAACGCGAAGGCGAAAGATAGACCGTGCAAACGTTGAAAGGCAACCAGGGGAGTATTCAAGCGTCGGTCGATCAGGGAGGATTCAACGGGAGCGCCAGTAGCGGACAGGAGTATTGGAAACCCGGGCGAAACCGGGTATATCACGCGGTCCTTGGACAGCTCGGGGAAGGTACGGCGCGAGCACTACATGCCCCAGAGCAGGTTCAGACCGCGAGACCGGGACAGCACGACATGAGACAAGAGTCGGACGACTTTGGCGGTGTAGACGAGACGTCGTTGCGATCCGCCGCTTCGTCGAGCGAGTTCATAGTGCTGAGCGGCAAGGTTACGGTTAAAGCATTTTTGTTAATAGCGACAGCCGGTTCGGGGCATGAGCCGATACGCGAGGAATCGACGGGAGATGCGCGTGCTAGGGTTGAGGACAAAGGCCCGAAGTACGGCGAGGTCTCACGTTTATGCGTCCGCGTGTGCTTGGGCGAGCCGAGGACGAACGTGGTGGAGAATCGCGTGCTTTTGGTTGTGCACATCGCAGGTAGACCGTACAGTGCACTGTAAGATTCAAGAGCGATGATGACCATTGTAGGGTCGCGCATGCACCACGAGTTCGCGGACCACATTGAGCCGTACGATGTGGCGTTGATTAGCTTCGCAGGGGCGAAAACGGAAATCGTGGAAAGATTTCGCCTTAGAATTGAGGTTGATGGAGTAGCACGCGAAGTGATAACGCGAGTTGTGGACGTGCCGATGCAGTATGACATGATATTCGGGATGGATATCATCGAGGGGTTTGGCATCGGCATGGAGCACGCAAAATGGCATTGATGTATAAAGAATGGTCCTTGGCACTCGTTCGCGGAATTGAAACGCGAGAGAGTTGAGTTTCCGAGCGACTCGGGACTTACGCGTGCTCACGTTAGAGCCGAGGTCGCTGGGTTTTCTGAACTGTGACCTTCGCAGCGCGAACTAGTAGATGAACGGGTACGGTGAGTAGTGCCCAAAAAATCGCCGGCATGCACGCACTTGATCCGGCATGAGATAGACGTGCAGGGCGCGCGGCCAGTGAAAATCCCCTTGAGGCGATATTTACCACAGGTGATGGAATTCATGCCCCGTGAAACGGAAAAATTGTTAGGGTCTGGGTTGATTCGTAAATCAACAAGCAATTGGAGGCGCACCGATGATCGTGAAGAAGCAGGATGTCACGAATCGGATGTGCATAGATCTAAGACCGGTAAATAAGGTGAAAAAAAGAATGCATACCCGATGCCGAGTATCGACGCGATTCTCGATCGATTTCGAGGAGCGCGATTTATTTCGATGATCGATTTGAAAAACGTATACTTACAGGCGTTCACGGTTCCAGGAATGGGCCTGTTTGAATGCAATTACATGATCTTCGGGCTAATGAACACGCCGATAAAGTTTATGCGTCTGATGGATGCGCTCTTCGGTCCTGAGTTCGAGCCGTTCGTGTTCAAGTATCTTGATAACGTTATAGTTGTGACGGACACTTTTAGCGACCACCTGGTGTGGCTTGAGCAGGCACTACGGAAATTCGTTGAAGCGGAACTCGAGGTAAACATAGGAAAGTGCGAATTTAGATGCTCGGAGGTGACATTTCTGCGATACCGACTGGATAGCCAGGGGCTACTATCTGACGTAAACCGAATCCAGCCGGTGATTAAGTTTTCTCAGCCGAGAAATGTCAAACAACTGGGACGTTTCCTCGGCATGTGCGGATGGTATGCGCGATTTGTTGAGCACGAGAGCGAAATGAAAAGGCAACTTACGAAGCTCACGCGCAAAATCGAACGCTGGCATTGGGGGTAGGAGCAGGCCGAAGCATTAGAGAAACTTAAAAAAGCGCTAACGGAGGCGCCGGTGCTGAAGAGACCCGACTTTGCGAAAACGTTTTTTCTTAATTGCGATACGTCGTCTTACGCGTTGGGTGTGTGTTTGATGCAGATAGACGCGGACGGTTTTGACCATCCAATCTGTTACGCGAGTAGAATGCTTAATGCACACGAGCGCAATTACTCGGTATCGGAACTAGAATGCGCGGCACTGATAATGGGCATCAATAAGTTTCGCCCGTATGTCGAGGGGACTCATTTCTTTGTGATTACAGATCACACAGCGCAAACATGGCTGCGAAATAAGAAAGAATTTCTTCGGGAACGAATTTTGAGCGACGTTAGATGAGTACAAAATTTAGCACGTACTCTCCCCGCCATACCATCAACAGGCGAATTTCGCCAAGCGAGCAATCAAAACGCTGAAGTTGATGGTGGCGATTACTGTAGATCAGTATCACAGAAATAGGGATAACACAGGTCTGAAAAAAAAAAATTTTGAGTTATCGCAAGAACGCTATTCATGTATTCCGAAGGTTTTGGATGCGCAGAACACGAATCAGGCATCAGAAATGCTCTATCACGTCACATTTTCAAGATATTCTAACCTAAAAGTGCGAAAAACACGTATTTTCGCTGTTTTAGAAAATATATTACACCACAAAATATTTTTTTTGCTAAAAACGAATCTAACTGTCTCAAAGTACCGCTTCTGCCCTTTCCAACGCATTTTTCAAATTTAACAAATCTTTTTTTTTCGAGATATCATCGAATGAAGTTCACCACTTTAACGATTTCATAACAACAGTACCAACAATACAAATATGACAGCCCCACGAAAAAAAGTCATATATGAACAAAAGTGCAAAAGATAATACCATAATATTTATGTTTTTGGGATCGCTGAATCCGAATCCACGATTCATTTGAGCCGATTAGCTCAGGGGTCAAAGTTAGATCAAGGTCAAATCAAGATTATCCCATTAATCTTGGTCCAGGTACTGTTTCTATAGGTTTTTGAGGACGCTAAATTCGAATCTGGGGTGCGTTTGACCTGATCGGCTCAGAGTCAAGGTCAGGTCAAGGTAAAATCCACAAAATTTCATTGAATGAACTCGAATTTAAGGTTTATCCGATCAATAACCACCTAATATTTCTATGGCAATGTTAGGATTTCGATTTCGATACAACCGAAAGTCCTCAATTGTTTACACAAGCTCCTCTAAATAATTTGGTTAAAGATTTGGACCTGCCAAAAAATAAATCAGAATTGTTAGGTTCTAGGTTGAAAGAAATGAATCTGTTGGCTCCAAAAACAACTTTTTCTTGATACAGAAACAGAGAGCAAGAATATATCAGATATTACGCAGAGAAAGATGGATTGACTTACTGTCATGACGTGACTGGTTTAATGACAAAATTAGGCTTGATATATGTCGCTACTGAATGGCGTCTCTTCATCGATTCTTCTAAAAGAAGTTTGAAGGCTGTCCTCCTTCACAATGTAAATAAATATGCTTCGACTCGCCCATTCAGTGTATCTAAAAGAATCTTACGAGAATATGCAGATAGTTCTTGAGAAAATTAAATATGAAGATTATAAATGGCTCATAGTGATTTGAAAGTACTAACTATACTTCTTAGACAGCAGTCTGGGTATACCAAATACCCATGTTACATTTGTTTATGGGATAGTAGACTACACGTCATTGGGAAGAATCTAAGTGACCACTTTGCACGTTGCTGAAGCCAGGATCATACAACGTTCTCAAAAAACCCTTGTGTGATCCAAAAAAAATACTTTTACCTTCCCTCCACATAAAATTAGGATTAATTAAGCAATTCATCAAAGCCCTTGATCAGAATGGAAAATGCTTCCACTACTTATTGGATAAATTCCCAGGATTATCTGATGCAAAAATAAAGGATGGTATTTTCACAGGTCCGGATAGAAGGATTTTTGGGAAATAGAAAAGTAGAAAATTATCACATAGTCGTTCAAAATATACTTACCAGTTTCAAAGAGTTGGGTTGTAACATGAGTTTAAAAGTACACTTCCTGAATTCTCATTTAGATTCTTTTCCTGAGAATCTTGGAGCCCTACGTGAGGAGCAAGGAGAAAGATTCCACCAAGACATCCAAGAGATGGAATCAAGGTAGATGGAATGTTAATATGTTAGCTGACTACTGCTGGGCTCTTAAACGTGAAGATGATGGTCTACAGCATAAGAGAAAGTCAGGAACCAAAAGTCTAGACGAAAAAAGGAAACGATTCCACAAATCAGAAAATTGATAACATTGAAGCATCTGACATAATGTGGTTAATAGCATTGCTATTGGGTAATTAGGGGGTTGCTAGCAATTTCATTGCGTTATTATGGGCTTATTAGCTTAGTTCATATTCGAGGGTTATTAGGGGGGAAGTATATAGGGGGGGCTATTAGGGGATTGATAGGATTGCCATTGAGTCATTAGGGGCATTTTAGCATTGCCATTACGCTATTAAGAGGTTTATAGAACCGTTTATATTAGGGGAGTTATTAGGGGGTTACTAGGGGGTAATAGCACTGTTATTGCATCATCAGAGGATTATTAGCATAGCTGTTGCGCAACTTTCACAATGAAGTGGCGATGGCGGAGCCGCAAGGGAAAATCCTGCCGGTGGATACGCGACCACTTACCACGAAGGCGAGTTCGCTGAGTGTGTGAGAGGGTCGAGAGGCGATTTCGCCGCTGGTGGTGGTGGAGGTTCGGCGCGGAGTTCCGACTTCGGAAAGGCAAGACAAGCTGCGTAGGCAATTCGGACCGGTGGTAGACGAGCTCAATATGCCAGAGGACATGCTGTCGCAGCGTCCGCTGAGATTTGGACCACCGGAGAGCCCGTCTGCATCGGGGCGCCCGGGTTCGGGGGGCTGGATGCCACCGAGCACAACGGTTCGTGCTGGTACGAGTGGGACGCCGTTGCCGGAATACTTACAGGAGCTCCGACTAGAGGAGGCAAAGCCCCAATACGGCACCTCGAAGAAGCTACGCCGCAACAAAAAGACACCGTATTTCGGGGGTTATGAGCCCGGATTTCTAAGCATCGCGTCGATGACGTACAGCGATCCCATAGAGCAAGATGCGTCAGGAGAGTTGCCGGGGTAAAAGCAAGAAGATCAAGCTGCGCCACCGGTGGTAGAATTACCAGCCGCGGCGGGTGTTTCGGGCCTGGCCCCTGGTTCGAAGGACGAGGGTGTCAAAGTGATTGCGGAGGGTGTTGTGGCGGTTGATCCGCAGTCATTGGAGCAGGCGCAGGCCACGGTACCTTCAGATGCGGCGGCCGAACAACTGGTCAAGCCGTACAATGTAGGCAAGATGTTTCCTGCATCGCGTGTTCCCTGATGGAATACGCGTGCTTGCCACAAGAGCGAGGGCAAGAGTGTGTCGCCGCCGCGAAAATCGCAAGGCGAGGGAAGCGGAGGCAGCAGCAGCGAGATCAAACTTAAAACGCCGATCGACACGCGATTCAGCCGGCGCATCAGCAGCATAATGCGAAGCGTGAAGTACGAGAGCGCGATCCCGTTACGGCGATCCTGGCCGAGTTAGCAAGGCTCACGCCGTTCCAGCGCGAAAAAGTTGAGAAGGTAGAGCGCCAGGCGCGCGAACTCGCCGCCTGGGCTATAAGTCGTGGCACAGCGCGAGAGGGCGCACAGGACGGCTAAGGTACCAGCATGGCTGACGCTTGCAATTATATTTATTATTTAATTGTATTTGTTTTTTTTTCCTTTTGCTCCCCTTGCCTTTTCTTTAGAGGCAACATTGACGAACTGTTGTTTTATTTTTTTTTATATGTTATAACTGTTTATTTATGTAATTATGATTTATATATTTTGTTTAAAGGAGGTTAGATTTCACTCGAGGGGAGTGTGGACGTGTCTTGGATGTGAGCGCAAGTTTTGGTGATAAAGTCAAAGAGGAAAAGTGTTTGAGGAGAGAAATAGAGGTGAAAAGAGCGTGGAGGTGGAGGAGGAGTGGAGAAGAGAGAGAGAGAGAGAGAGGCCTGGAGAAAAGCAGGAAAAAACAGAGAGAAAGGAATAAAGAAAAAATAAAAGTTGAGGTTAAGAGAGAAAATCAGAAAGCGGGAAAGGCAGTCAGAGAGGAGGGGCGGTAAGAAGTAAAGGCAGAGACAGAAAAGGTAAGACAGGGAATGAAGGTGGGATCACGGGTAGTTATAGAGAGTTGAATTAAGGCGTACGGGATAGGATGGAAAGATTTGTGACAACAGAAAAATTAAGAGATAAAGGTGGATGGTTGGATAAGAAAGGCCCAGAGGAGGAAAAGAAGAAAAGAGTAAAGGTGGTGAGGGGGAGAGAGAGCGGGGAGGGGCTGAGAGAGAATAATAGAGGAGAAATGAGAGAGGCAAAGAGATGCAAGAGTGAGAGCGAGGGAAGTGAGATGGATGGGGAGGGAGGAGAAGGATTGGACAACACGTTAAGAGAAGTGGGCAAAAGTAGTGGTGCAGAAGAAATAATGGAAAAGATACGGACAGACATAAGGGAATTAAGAGAGGTATGGGAGGTGGAAAGGAAAGAATGGACAGAAATGTTCAAAGAAATAATGGGAAAAAAGGAAAGAATGGAGGCAAAGGGGAAAAGAAGAGAAGAAAGGTGGGAGAAGGAAATAGGAAAAGTTAGGAAAGGAAAGAGAGAGAGAGAGAAGAAAGAAAGAAAGAGACGAAAGAAGAAAGGGAAAAAGCAGAACGTAGAGAAAAGAAACTGCAGGAAAAATGGGAAGAGAGGATGGACCAGTTGGAAGAGGAGTGCGTGAAACTAAAAGAAAGCATAGGAGGAAACAAGAAACAAAGAGGAACAGAAGTAGGCAATAAGGAAGAATTAGAGCATATGAGAGAAAAAATGGATAGAGAAAGTAGGATAAACAATATAATAGTAACAGACTTAGAGGGTGAGTTAAGATGGGAAAAGAAGGGACAGGCAGAGGTTTGGTTAAGGGAGGTACTAGAAGTGAAAGGAGAGATAGTGAATCTGAGAAGAATAGGAGGAACAGCGGAGAGAGATGATCGGAGAGAAAGAAGAAAAAACATGTGGCAAATTAGATGCGCGTCATGGGAACAAAAAGAAGGAATTATGAAGAAGAAAAAGAATCTGGCACAGAAAAAGATATACATACAGTGCCGGTCAGCCACTTTTACCCCCCCACGGGCAAAATCAGTCTAACTTCAAAGTTTTATATCTCTGGTAGAAATTAACGTACAGAGACGCGCGTGGGTGCGTTTGAAAGGTCTTTCGGAGAGCTTTCAAATGATATGACTCACGGTTGCCATCGATTGTTTTTTAAATTTTGCAACAATTATGCAAAATTGAAAATTCTGAAATTTTTTTATTATTTTTGACAATTAGCCAATTTTGGAAAAAAAATCGTACGAAAATTTGAAGTACACCATTTTTTAGCTATTACCAAGCCCTATCTGAATCACTCATCAAAAATTTATTTTCGTCAAATATGACGCGCGCACGGGCATTTTTTCCTGGAAGTGACAGTTTTTTTCAACATTTTTTATCTCCGTCAAATTGTAACAATCGAAAAAAAATTTATAGGAGAAAAAATGTTTGTTTCTTCACGTAGAATACTGCAATAATTTTTTTTTCGGTTTTTCGAAAAATTTTTTTTTTCGGTTTTTTTCAATTTTTTTTTCTCACAGTCGGTACGCTAAAAAGATGAGAAACCACAAAAAAAATTTTTTTCCACCCATTCAATAATACTACATAACAAGTATCGTAAATTACATAAAAAAAAAATCTTTTTTTTTTCGACCTTGAAAAATAATTTAAACCGAAAAAAAAAAATTTTTCGAAAAACCGAAAACAAATTATTGCAATATTCTACGTGAAAAAACAAACATTTTTTCTCCTATAAATTTTTTTCGATTGTTACAATTTGACAGAGATAAAAAATGTTGAAAAAATCTGTCACTTCCAGGAAAAAATGCCCGTGCGCGCGTCATATTTGACGAAAATAAATTTTTGATGAGTGATTCAGATAGGGCTTGGTAATAGCTAAAAAATGGTGTACTTCAAATTTTCGTACGATTTTTTTTCCAAAATTGGCTAATTGTCAAAAATAATAAAAAAATTTCAGAATTTTCAATTTTGCATAATTGTTGCAAAATTTAAAAAACAATCGATGGCAACCGTGAGTCATATCATTTGAAAGCTCTCCGAAAGACCTTTCAAACGCACCCACGCGCGTCTCTGTACGTTAATTTCTACCAGAGATATAAAACTTTGAAGTTAGACTGATTTTGCCCGTGGGGGAGTAAAAGTGGCTGACCGGCACTGTAGATCAGGACTGGACGTGGAAGCAGAGAAAGATAAGAGAGGAACTAAGAAGGAAAGCGAAAGAAATAAGAAGTAAAGGTAAAGAGATAAAGATGTGGCATAACGGGGTGAAATCAGAGGAAGAAGAATGGTGGTGGAGCGAGAGAGAGGGAAAAATGGTAGGAATGGGGGTGGAAGGGTTTCGAAAACAATAGGGATAAAAGAGAGAGAGAGAAGAGAAGGGAGAGATAGGGGAAAAAGGCAGTATAAATACTATTCTGATACATGGCGGGGGTGAGGAGCATGGAGGAAGACGACTGGGAATATGTTAGGGAATTCGACATAATAGGGCTAACGGAAACCTGGGTGAAGAGGCAAGGGGCAAGAACTGGTGTAGAGAAACAACTGAAAGGGTACAGCATAGAGTGGAGGGACTCAAGAAAAGAAGGAAGAAGGGGGAGAGAAATAGGGGGAGGAATAATGGCGGTAAGAGAGAGGAAAGGGATGAATAAGGTAGAATGGAAGAAAGAAAGGACAAGTGAGGTAATAGTAGGAGAAATAAAGATCGGAGGGAGGGAATACATGATAGCATCAGTGTATATGCAACATGAGAAGAAGGAAAACTATGAATAACTAAGTGAAAAGATAGAGGAGAACAGGAAAAACAATAATTATAGGAGGAGACTTCAACGCAAATACAGGAAACGAAGGAAGGGAATGGGAGACAGAAGAAGACCTAGAAGAAATTAAGGCCAAAGATAAAGTGTTAAACGCAGAGGGAAAAGAAATGATAAAATGGCTTGGAGAAATGGGCTTAGTGATAACGAATGGGAGAAAAGAAGGAGATGAAGAGAGAGAAATAACATATATAGGAGCGAGAGGAATGTCAACAATAGACTATGTAGTAGGTAACGAGGAAGGTGATGAGGCGATAAAAAAGGTTTAAATAAAGGAGAGGGTAAAGTCGGACCACTTACCAATAGAGGTGGAACTGGGAGACAAAATAGCGGAAGAAAGAAAAGAAGAGGAAGAAAGAATGATAGACGACTGGAGTGAAGAAGGTATAAGGGAGTATCAGAGATGGATAGACGCAATAGAGGGAACAGATAAATGGAAAGATATAAAAAATAGAGTGAAGAACGCAGTTGTAAAAAAGAAGATAAGGAAAAAAAAAGGATCAAAAAAAAGCTGGTGGAGAAAAGAATGTAAGGCAAAAAGGGATAGGGTGATGGCAGAGTTAAATAAGGTAAGAAAAGGGGAAGGAGACAGAGGCAAATACTCAGAAGCAAAAAGAGAATACAGAGAGGAAATAAGAAAAGCAAAAGAAGATGAAGGGAAAAGAGTGGCAGAAGAAATAAGAGCAGATAAGACGAGAAGAAAATTCTGGGATAAAGTGAATGGCAATAGGAAGAAAAGAATTGGATTAGACGAAAATATAGGAAAAGAAGAATGAATAAAGCACTTCAAGGAACAATTGGGAGAGAAAGAACAGGAAGAAATTAAAGGGGAAGAAACCGAAGACAGCGAAGGAGAGGAAGGTGAAGAAATTAAAGAAAGAGAAGTAAAAGAGGTAATAAGAAAAATGAAAAAGAAAAAGGCGACAGGAGAAGATGGTATAGCAAATGAAGCGTGGGTGGAAGGCACGGAAGGCTTGATAAAAGATATGACAAAATGCTTAAATGAAATATGGAACGGAGAAGGATATTCGGAAGAATGGAGGAAGGGAATAATAGTACCAATATATAAGAAAGGGAGGAAAGAAGAAGTAGGAAACTATAGAGGAATAACGCTGATGAATACGGGATATAAAATATATGCGGAAATACTGAGAAAAAAGCTGAAAAGAGAACTAGAAGCTAAAGAAACGCTAAGTGATATGCAGATGGGATTTAGGAAGAAAAGAGGAACAATGGACGCGATATTTATATTAAAAACAATAATAGGAAAGGAAATAAGGGAAAAAGGAGGAAAACTGTTCGTATTCTTTGCAGACATGAAGGCCGCTTTTGATAAAATAAAGAGGAAGAAAATATGGGAAACAATGAAAGAGAAAGGGATAAATAGAAAAATTAGGAAAAGAATAGAAGAAATATACAAGAAAAAAGGGAGTAAGGTAAAAGTTGGAGGAGAAATAATTGGGGAGTTTGAGACTTACAAAGGCGTAAGGCAAGGGTGCCCTTTGAGCACCACGCTATTTAATCTTGCCTTCGCCGACCTGGAAGTGAAGATCAAGCAGTTGCAGGAAGGAGGGGTAGTGATAGGAAGGAAGAAAATATGGACATTAGGATACGCAGATGATATAGTGATGATGGCAAAGAGTGAAAGTGGAATGAAAGCAATGCTGAAAAAATTAAAAAGATATCTGGAAGAAAGAGGGTTAGAGTTAAATGTAGGAAAATCAAAGATGATGAAATGCAGGAGAGGAGGAGGAAGGGGGAAGGAAGAAGAATTCGAATGGGAAGATGAGAAGATAGAGATGGTAAAAGAGTACAACTACTTAGGATATGTGATAAGCAGAAATAACGGAAATAAAAAGCAGATAAAGAAGGTAGAAGGGAAAATAAATATGGGACTCGGAAAGTTATGGGGGCTAGGAGAAAAGCTATTTAGAGAAAACTGGGAGCTAAGGATGAACCTGTTCGATGCTCGGGCGAAAAGCGTGATTATGTATGGAGTAGAAATCTGGGGATGGAAGAGATATGCGGAAATAGAGAGACTACAACTAAAATACATAAAGTGGGTATTAGGATTAGATAGAAACACGCCAAGTTACCTAATACGATGGGAAACAGGAAGACAAGAAATGAAAGAGCAATGAAGTATGAAAACAAAATAAGAGAAGAAAGAGATGGCTCAATAAGAAAAGAAGCATGGAGAGAATTAAAGAAAAGGGAAAGAAATGAAAAAGATAAAAAGGGTAAGAAGGAGGAGAGAGAGGAAAGGCTGGAAAAAAGTAAAATATACAGAGAGAGAGAAGAGGGAGATGAAATGAGGGAAGAGTTTTGGGAAGAAATAAGAGATGAGCTGAAGAAAACAGATGAAAAAGAATTAGAAGAAAATCTAGAAAAATCAAGATACATAAACGAGTGGAAAGAGCTGAAAGTAGAAATGAAAAGGTATAGGTTAAAGGAAATTACAGGAGAGGGAAGAATAAAAGGCCTGCAAATAAGGGAAAGGTTTAGGTTAGGTAATGAAATTAGAGGAAGCAGGTATTGGGAAAAAGAAGAAAATAAGAGATGCAGAATGTGTATGAAAGAGGAAGAATGAAGAATTGGAAGCACATGGTAGAAAAATGTGAAAAAAGCAGAAAGGAAGGGGAAGAATGGGAAAAAATAATAATAGGAAGCAAAGAAAAGATAGCGTGGATGATGGAGATAAAATGGAAAAGAAGAAGAAATGAAGAGAAGAAAGAAAAAGAAAAGCAAGAAAACGAAGCTACAAGACCCTAAGGAGAAACGGAACCAGAAGACAGAGAAGCAAGACTCGCAGACACATCTACACACACATACATACACACACATACACACAAAACACAAACATACGCGCAAACATAAACATACTCATACACACACACACACACAAGACACAAGTAAAAGCAACTACACAAGCGAGAGGAAGCAGGTATTGGAGGATGGAGCAAAATGGAAAAGAAGAAGAATCGAAGAAGAGAAAGAAAAAGGTAAACTAGAAGGCAAATCATAAGATACTAAGGAAAAATAAGTGAGGTTGAGGAAAGGAAAGGCAGAGGGAGCAATAGGAAACAAGAAAAAGGTGTCAAAGCCTTAATAAGGAGAAAGATAGATGAAATGATTAGCAAGAAGGAGAGCAAAAGCAAAGGAAAGGCAAAGATGAAAAGGCAAAAGAAAGTAATAAAGGAAAAGCTGAAAAGAAAACAGAAGAGTGGAAAAGGCAGATCTTGGAGAGAGAAAGAGGAAGAGAAGATTAATCAGAAGAAAAATGAGAAGAAAAGAGGAACAGGCAGGCGCAGAAGACAGGGACACAAGAGTTGCAGACACACCTACAAAGGCACATATTTACACAACATATACACACACACACACGCACGCACGCACGCACTCACACACACACACACACACACACACACACGCATACACACACACACGCATACACACACACACAAAACACATACATAATCAACTACACAAACTGGATACGAGACACAAATAGAAATTTAAGAAATGTAAACCAAATGTAACATATAAGTTGTAAATAAATAAACTAACTATATTTTGTTTAAAAACCTCGACTTTGTATCAAGGCAAGGGAAATTGTGTGGAGTAACCTTCGGGTGCCTCCGGCTCCCGCGGCTTAGCGGGGGGCTGTGACAGTGCTCATAGCGATGTTTGCTGGTCCTGTGCGCGGCAATCTCCTCGCACGGATGCAACGGCCGAGTGTGACTATGGTGATATATTATTCACGCGCTCGTGTCGTTGCAGGGTCTGCAGAGGGGAGGGCGCGGCCGGCGGAGAAGACGGCGCAAGGAAGAGCGGAGGAAAGGGCAAGAGAACGAGAAGGGTTAGCGAGAGCGCGAAGAACGCGGCTCGTGTCCCGAAAAGAGGGGCAAAAAGAAAGAACAGAGAGCGAGCAAGTGTGAAATGGTAGAACGGCCTAGTCGATTCCGTAATCAGATCACGAGAGCGACTTGTTGGACTGACGGTGAACCGGCTGCGAGTAGTGAGAATCAAATTTTTCGTCTGTGAATACTCTGCTGCTTCCAGTAGCCTCTTCGTCTACCACCATTAGGTGATTAAGAAGTCGAGGACGCGCGCCAGCGATCAACAAACCAGCATCGGTGATTCCACGAGCTCCACTGCCAGCGGGGCTACATTTCCGACGACGGAGGCTCTCCACCAGCGAACCGCGAACGGATAGGTAACATTCATTATGTATCATATCAATATGATATGTAAAAAAATATATGTAAGAAAAAGTAGTTATGTATATTTATTCATTATGTATCGTATCAATGTAATGTAATGAACCACGGACCCAGTGGGTCGCACAAAATATTTTCTCGCTAACTCTCTCCCGCACCAGCTCTCGCCCGGTGCAACGTTACGATTTTGTATTTGTCGAGATTGTTGAGTGAATATGCTCCTAAATTTCGCTTATTCGTCGCGTCTAAATAGTCAAGCGAATGCGCTCCTAACTTTCGCCTGTTTGTCGCGTCTAAATGGTTTTAGCGTGTGCGTTCACCATTATTATATTAGATATAGTTTCCGTTTATTTTTACTGTATCGATGATATTGGCGTAATAAAGAGATCGCCCTATGTAAGAATACCGGCTTGCTTCCTTCACCTTTCTCGTCATCGCGCGGGATTCGCACTCGTGGGAGTTCGCGCCGGCTCCCTTTACCGGAATAGAGTCCACTTTAAATCACAAGAACGCATCATCGGCGTAATACGCTGCGAAATAATTTCCCCCTCTGCAAATATTAAAAAAGATGACTAATATCTGTTAATTTTAATTCCAAATACGATAGAAACCTCTAGATAATTTGAAAACGTTAATTATATTTAATTGAAAAATATTAGAAAAATGACAATCTTGCTTGAAATTCCCCAAATACAAGGATAAACCTTCATTCTGTGTTTACGATCCAAGCGCATCTGTTACTAGTAGTTATCGGAGCACTTGACCAGAGCGAAACCACGTTTAGCACAGCCGAAAACAGGGTTTTCTCCAGGTTATAATTTATCCACGCTCGACGCAGCGTCTTCGTTACATGTGTCGCACGGCTGTGGACCAGATCAGCGTTGACCAGTGTGGGTCCAACAGCCTAATTATGACGCTTTCCTTTCCCTTTCCCTCAGAAACGAGCAAAAAAAGGGAGAGCTGCGACGTCTCGTAAAAGTGAGAGAGAGCGAGAACCAGTTTTTTTTCCGCTTTCTGCGATTCAAGGTGCAATAGCTCTCTCCTCACTGAGTTGTCACTCTATATCCTTTGTTCGAAACGCTTAAACTACCAGTAGCCTAAGTTTTCCGTTAGACGAGTGCCGATCGTTTGAAAACGCGCGTGCGCTTATGAACCTTGCGACGCCTGGTTATTGTTAAATTGATAAGTGCACTCGCCCATAACAATTGGACTAAGCTCACATCATGCGGCTGGAATGGGAACACGTCGTTTGTTTCCCGGGAGCCCACCATCAACACGGCAGAACACTCAGTTTACCCACACGGCGGCAAGGGCTGCTCCTGTTCTCGAGACGTTGAGGCTGTTCACGGTGGAAGTGCTAAGGTGGTTTTCTCCATAAGTTTTGCGGTAATCACATGCGTCAATAAATAGGAGAGATCTCCTCCTCCCCCCTCCCTTGTTATTGCTTTAAGTTTCTTCTTACTACCTATGTTCTGTTTCCTGATCGCCCCGATTAAGGTTGCGAGCGACCTTTATAGTAATACTACTTGTAAACCTAGAACCAAACCTGTCTCTGCGGAACTAATTAATTGTGTCAATTCGATTATTAACAATAAAGCTTATGTAATTATTTCATTGCATTGTAAACTTTCTTGCACGATTCACCTTCAATTCTCAATCGAACTCACATACTTTATTTAACAGGTCTAAAAGGACTGTACTCGTATATTTATTCATTATGTATCGTATCAAAGCTTCGTAAATACGTAAAAGCAACAAAAGACATTAAAGAAAAATGTAGTCGGCTTTTCATTTCTATGAGGAAACCATTTAAAGCTGTCGAAGAATCGATTATTAGTAAATGGGACAAAGACGTGTTAAACGAGAGTGGCGTTGACATATCAATCTTTGTTCACTCTAGGAGATATGGCGCAACATCAGCTGTGTCTGATAAAGTTGATTTTGACACGATAAGATTGTCGGCGTGTTGGGCGGTTGCAATCACGACGCTCTCAGGAAGCTCGATTATAATCCGCTTAGCAAAAACATAGATGATGCACATGGTACACCATATGGCCAGCCTCGCGGCTGGCCAGGTCACTTTGTGCAAAAATCTTTTGCCAAAGCGGCGGACAGTAATTGTCTTCCTCAACAGAGAACGGAGACTTCTCAAACAAACAATTCGTTGTTTTGAGAGAGGACGTCGTAAACTTCTCTCTTTTGTGTACGGGCATATGCAAATACTGAAGTACAAAATGCGTCACCGATTGCCCTCGACAAGCAACCAATGCTAGTCGACCCGAAGTAAATGCAATGTGTATTTGAACGAAGACTTGCAATCACAAGTGCGAATGTGTGTACCTTCACGCGGTGGGGCTTAAAACGCTGTTTCTGTAAAGAAACAGTAGGCAAAACACACAACGCTTGCCCCTAGGGCAAAAGGCCAATCGGCCAAACAAAAGAAACAACACGGACCATGACAAAACGTGGTGAGGAGTGGCCTGTAAACGCCCAAACATTCAATGCGGAGTCTACCACACCCCAAGAGCTCAACTCGAGCCCAGAAAAGCCAAAATCCGGGAGTTACTTGAGGGGAAATCTCTTAGGATTGTGGTACCGCGCGCCCCCTTCGAGGACGGGAGACCGCTCCGGAAGCTAGTTGCAGAGGACCAATGGTCCCGGCAATCCGAATTTAATTCGGGTAGATAAGAAATTACTTCCTATCGACTGGCAATCGGTAGGTACCACTACCGTGGGTAAAGAGTCGCGGCCGTGGTCATAGCAGCCACCCAAAGTTCTTTGTATCGAGCTCCTGGAGTAAGGTCCGACACCACTGTGCGAGAGAATAGTCCATTGGGCCGAGTAACTCTCGATGACTAGAACGCACTACGGATACCGAAACCCTTAGGAAAAATATTTCCACAGAAGGGCAGCATCCTTCCTGCTAAGGAATTGCTTAAGCCCTAATAGCTAAAACAATTTTACATTTGAAAGCGAAATTAGTGGCTGTCAGCTCCTTTTGAAAGCGAAAACCATGCACTAAATGTCCATCAGATCCAGTGCTGCTAATGGTGAACACAGGCTAAGATGATAGAAAAGGCGGAAACCCGACATGCTCACTCAAATGCTACTTTGGTTGCAATTCGTCAAACACCTAACCCTGACCTGACCAAAACGAGGTTTGATTAATATCAAACCCAGTGTGAAAGATAAACACGCTGGTACACTCGTAAGTAGTTTTAAGTTATATTATAATCAAATTAGTTCTTAAGCAGTTAACAATAATTTAAGCAGTAATATAAGCAGTAGTATAGTAAATAGTATTAAGAAAAGTTACCAATCAAAAATCAATTAAAAATTAAAAATAAGAAAGAGTTAAAGATTACAGATTTAAAATTATAGATTTAAAATTATTAAATCAAATCAAAATAAATAAAATCAAAATAATTAAATAATCTAATAACAGATTAAAAAGCTAGAAAAATAACTAGCTTAATCAATCAACTGTAAATACAAGAGCCATGGGAAACCATGGAGAAACCCGACAAGGTAACAAACGAAGCTCAAGTCAACACACACAAACATACTCACTGCTCGCACTCGAACGCCACTCGCTTAATTGAACGCGCACGTTAACGCCAGAACTAAAAATCGAAAGCCTCCAGAATCGCCAGCAGCGATCCCAATGGAGGAAATATATAACTAGACATTGCGTTGTACCTCGTAAGCGATATGGTCAACCATTCTAGGTATAAAAAGGCAAGGAAACGTAAGCAGGAGGCGACTGTTGAGAAATCAAAGCACTGCTCTAATACTCCGGCGTCAACTCAGTTTCCTTCGCAACCAAACAATCTTGACGAAAGCAAAGACGATTGCCCACCAGTTAAGAGGTTCAACTTGAACGCACAACAAAACCCTGAACTGGGCCTGAAACTGAGGATCATACAATTGAACCTCAACAAAAGGCAAGTAGCCAACGATGGGCTAGGAAAAATCATGACAGACAGAAATCTTGACATACAGGTGGCACTGGTGTAAGAACCATATCACTGGAATAACGCGATTTCAGGTATGGGCAGCATCGCAGCTATTTATGGAGCCAAAAAAGGCGAAAAGATTCAAGCTGCGATACTTTACAATCCGCAGAAAGTCACTGCTACCAAGATTTCTAATCTGTGTGACTCCCACTGTGTTTGTGCACAAATAGTCGGAGCCTTTGGAGAAGTTTACTTCGTAAGCGTCTACTGCCAGTTCAGCCACAGCAGGAAGACCTATCTTGACAAACTAGCTAGGACTCTAAAGCAATTGAAAGGCAAAAGAGTCTTAATTGGAATGGATGCAAATGCCAAGTCGAAGATCTGGTCTAACACACAGGACAAGAATGGAACAGTCATTGAAGAATTCATAGACCAATTTGGGCTAATAGTGGCCAATAGAAGAGACCAACTTCCAACGTGCCGTAGCACGAGAGGCGAGACGAATATCGATATAACTTTACACACGTCAAATCTGTCAATACTCTTAGTTAGCTGGGCGGTGAAAGAATGGACCACCAGTGACAACAGGCCCATAGTGATCGAACTGGATTTTGCCTCACAACCAGCCAGACTCTTACGAACCGAAGAAACATTAGAACCAAGGTTCAATACGAAAAAAGCTGATTGGGAGAAATTCGGGAAACTTTGTAAATTCGAGAAAGAGAACCTAGCTGAACTCCCTTTAAGAACCTCTGAAGACATTGAAACATATGTTGCAAAATTTGAAGAGGTCTTAGTAAGGGCAGCAAAGAACTCTATTCCACTAAAAAAGAGAAGATCGCGCTCTCTACCCTGGTGGAATCCTGACTTGCGAAATAAGAAGCGAGCAATACAAAAACAACGTAAAATCGTCGCTCTGAAAGACAAGGAAGGACCGAATAGAAAACAAAGGAAAGCCCTCCAGAGATCACTTGAAAAATTGAATCAAATGAAATCTGAATATGCAACGGCTATTAAAAAATCCAAATGCAACAGCTGGAGAGACTTCTGCACTATTGAAAGCGAAAAGAATCCTTCGGCGTATCCATACAAACGAGCATCCAATACAGTCAGTATATCAAAAGCAATGTGCACGGTTAACCGTAATGGTTCAGTTACAAAAGACTGGAAAGAAACAAGCATGACTCTATTAGAAGAATTAATGCCTGATGACGACCCAAGCTGCGAAAACGATACACATGCAAAGATTCGCAGAGATATGCGGGAGGTTCCAGTAACCGGCGACGCAAAGCCTTTCCTAATAAGGGAAGTCGAAATGGCCCTTAAAACGAACAAGGCAGGGAAATCACCAGGCAAAGATAGAATAGAGTCAGAAATGCTTGTCAATGCAAAACCATTACACCAGGAACTGACACGACTTTTTAACGCCTGCCTAGAATGCGGAGTGTTCCCCAGAAGATGGAAAAGTGGAATGCTAATCACGTTGCTCAAAGGGGTTGAAAAACCCGAGAACGAGATTAAATCATATAGACCCGTATGTCTACTCCCCATAGCCGGAAAGACACTCGAGAGGCTTGTGATTCGAAGAATTTCCAACATTCTAAACAGCTCGGACTGGTCTTCGGAGGATCAATTTGGCTTCAAGGCAAACAGATCCACAGAGGACGCCATCAGAAGACTATATGAAATAGTAGAAGAGGCAGTCGACATCCGTCGATTAAGTACGTAGCCGCTATTCCACTAGACGTCTCAGGAGCATTCGATGCTTTATGGTGGCCAAGCCTGCTCTCCCAATTGAAAGAAAGAAACTGCCCGAGGAACATCTATAAGCTCCTCTAGAGTTACTTCAGTGATCGAGAAGTGGGCATATATGCCCACTTCAAAGAAACACTGAAAACAGTGACGAAGGGGTGCCCTCAGGGTTCAGTATTCGGACCGGTAGGCTGGAACGTCATCTTTGACAAACCACTCCGGGCAATCAGGGATGCAGGATACGAAGTACTAGCCTACGCAGACGATGTGCTTCCTATCATTAGGGCAAAAACACGCATTGATTTTGAAAGACAAGCCCAAGAAATCATTAATATAATGACGGACTGGTGCAAGTCTGACAAAATGAATTTGGCAGTACAAAAGTCAGCACTAATATGGCTAAAAGGCCAACTAAGCGAAAATAGGAATCCTACAGTCAAAATTGGGAAAGACAACATTAGAACGCACAAAACAGTCAAGTACCTAGGAATCACAATCTCGAAAGGCTTCCGATTGGAAGAACATATTCGAAACGTGATTCAAGACTGCAATAGCACCTATTTCGAGCTAAGTAAAATAGCAAAAGTAAACTGGGGCCTAAAATTCAATTCTATGAAAGAGATATATAATGACTTTCTACTATCGAAAGTTACATATGCCGCTGCGGGCTGGTGGCAAAGGACCAACATCAAACAGCAATCTGCTTTAGAAAGATTGCAGCGATCGGTTCTTTGCAAAACACTCAAAGCCTACAAATCGATCTCTCATGAAGCGGCGCACGTGCTTGCAGCCTCCCGACCATTAGCTCTAGAGCTTGACGCGAGAGTTGCAAAGTACTGCGTCAGGAAAGGGAGATCGATTAAAATGCACGGCATCCGAATTAAATCGGAGGAACTTCGATCGGGCAGACTGAAAATCTCGAAAGCCATACAACTCATCAACGATGAAATCGAAAGGGTATGGCAGGAGAGATGGCAGTCAGCCACAAATGGCAGAAGAACGTACTGCTATTTCCCAGTAATCAAGGATAGATTAAAGAAGAGGTGGCTAAACCCCAATCACTACACAGTACAGTTTATGACTGGACATGGTGCTTTTAAGTCATACCTCCACAAAAGAGGACTATGCGAAGACTAACTGTGTAGCTGTGGAGAAATAGAAAGCGAAAGTCATATTCTCTTTAACTGCGAAGAATTAAGGAAATTAAGAAAACCATTAATAGAGGCTGTTGAAGAAGAGGGTCACATATGGCCCTGCCCGGAAACAGCCCTAGTATCCAGCAGGAAAATCTACAAAGCCTTTGAAGACTTTGCTAGAAAAGTCATAGAGCCCAGGGAAGGAGCACCCATAACAAAGAGAAAGCGCAGAAAGGTAGTTATAAACTACGGTAGAAAGACGCCGCCTCTTACGAGGTCCCTAACCAAAGGACAAAAACTCGCACAATAATCTAAAATTTTTGAATAATTTTTGAACTTAGACAAGCTTATAAAGCTTGAAATTCGAATGATAATTTTTGAATATCGAGCTTTAGAATCGAACCCTGAAGTTGGATAACTTGAAAGCGAACTATATTACCCGATTTAGCCTAACCGTAGGAGCTGATTTGAATGTGTGGCATGACCGGCACGAATACTGTGAACTGCCTGGGGAATCACCTTGTCGGCTAGACGAGACCCCGCCCTGACCTAAAAGTCAAAACAAAAATCGAAAGAGCAAACATCAGTATCAGCCAGTCATAAAAATCACTCCTCAGAAAGCGAGGCCCGAAGTTAGAGCAAAAACTGGGAAACAACCTTTCGAATGACGGATACCCACCAGCGTGAGCGGGGATGACCGAAACGCAATGGGAAGACGTGCCCCGGTACGTCGAAGCGATGGACCTGTGAGTCGTGGAAGAAATCCCTTAATACAGGTACGCAGGGTGGGATGTTTTTTAAACGCAAGCCCAGGAGGGGAGGCTTAGCTGGTTGATCGTCTCAGGAATCTCCTCTGGCTGTCCTAGCTGAGTCCCTCCTCTGACATCCCAACTTGGGTTGGCCTCTGCGGGGTAGTGGTACCAGGTCAAGCAAATCTCGTAAGATTTGTATGCTGCGTGCTTCCGACGTAGCAGACGTTGGGGCAACTAAAGTCCCGTCGCGTCCAAACCGAGGGTCAAGCCTTTAGTTCCGCTCTCCCTGAGCGTCGAACTTTGAAAAGATCGGTACTCCTCTCGAGGAGGTCGCCGCCTTAGATTAAAAAGGCTCCGACTCACTGTGTGCGACAGGGATGTCGTAGCAATCTTGACTTCCGGATCACCAAAGTGCTTGAAAGCGAAGGGGTGAAAGACAGTGGGCTATGCCAACCTATTGGCGCCCAGAGAGAGGGGTGGTAATGTATGACTACAATATGCCACCCTCAAAAACGGAAAAGTGTGAACAACATAAACACTCACTGTCGGCGTGTTGGTCTGAACGGTCACAGATGTTTTCAAAAGTTTATCACAGACCCTTGTATCTAACGGTTATGATTTTGCTAAAGCGATAATTAGTTAAAATGTTATAATTAACAATAAATCAATTTTCAAAATACTCTAAACAGCTATAATATGTAAATTGTATGAGAGCGCGGACGTAATATAATTGAAAATAAAACGAACTTACCTGTATGTGAAGTTCGATTTAAATTATATGTAGTCCTCGCTCGCATACATTATTTCCCACCCTGATGATAAATACATCATCCCTCCCTTCACTAATGGATACTGTGTTTTTTTTTAGATATAATAATCTAAAAAAAAACACAGTACCCATTACTCTGAGAAATTAGTGAAGGGGGCGCCGTGAGCGGTGAGATAGTAAGAAAGTAGGCAGCGATGAGCATTCTGAAGTAGGTAGGTTTTCAAATAAGACTCTAAAAACATGTACTACCACGGTGGGCAAGGGAGATACTACAATATGTAAATTGTATGAGAGCAAAGACTACAAATAATTTAAATCAAACTTCACATACAGGTAAGTTCGTTTGATTTTCAATTATTTTTCTAATAAGTATAGGATGATCCGGAAAGTGTGTCTATTATTAGCATTTAAAGATATTAATAATATACCAATTATCGGTAATTAAAACTATACATAATTCAGAAAGACTCAAATAAATAAAAGTATAATACCAAATATGTACTGTAGTAACACAATTATTTAGAATCGTTTAGAAAAAATGAAGAAAGTTCCTTTATTTACTATGTTGGTTTCATTGACGCAGTAATTGTTCTTATGAAAAAATTGAATGTAACTTTAATATATTATACAACCAAATTTGATACTTTCATGTGAGAAAGCAAATTTTAATGTATCCAATAGGTTCATGAGATTAGCAATGAATTTATTATTTTGCGTAAATATTACCGAAATTTGTTTGAATACGTCGATAATTTTTTCGCTTTTGAGTAAAACGGTATTGAATACGACGATTCAGGTATTCTTAGAAATATAACGGGCCTCACGCAGTCGATCGAGAATTCAGTAGATACTGGGCATCGTATATGTGTCTGTTTTCATCGCCCTGTTCACCCGCCTCAAATCTATACACATTAGATTCGCACCGTCTTGTTTCTTTACTATTACCGGCGCGCTACTCCAATCGCTTGCCGATTTACGAATTAACCCTGTTTCCAGCCATTTTTTCGTTTCACTTCGTATAAACTCCATCACCTATGACGAGTATCGCCTTAAGAGAGTTTTTACAGGACACGCGCCTTGCACATCAATCTCATGCTCTATCAACTGTGTGTGCGCGTAGGAGATTTTTCGGGTACTACACGCCGCATAAGGTGTTCTCCGCGGTCTCGCGCTACGGCGGTCGCAGCTCGAAAAGACCAGTAACCTCAGCTCTAACGCGAGCACGCGTGAGCCCAGGTTCGCTTGAGAACTCAACCTTTCCGCGCTTCGATTCCTCGAATCAGTGCCACGGTCCATTTTTCATATGCCAGCACCTTTTTGCGTATTCCGTGCTAATACCGAACTCATCGATAAAAGCCATTCCAATTATCATGTCGTATTGCAACGGCGCCTACAACTTGCGCTATAATTACCCGTGTCACTCTATCAATTTAGACCTTAAGTCGAAGTTTCCCTATAATCCTAGCCCGAACAGTAATACATCGCACGGTTCAATTTGGTCCGCGAAATCACGGTGTATATTCTACTATAGTAACCATTGCTCCTGAATCATACAGTGCACTATACGATCTCCCCATGGTATGAAATACTAATAACGCATGATTTTCCACTGTGCATACCTTCAGCTCGTCTAAGCACACTCGTACACACTGACGTGAGCAACTCTCATCGACCCCCGATAATTCATCTCGCTCCTCATTCAGTAGCTTACCCGCTAATTCCTCGCCTGTAGGCTCGTACCCCGAGCCGTCTGACGCTCTCAAAATTGACTCTACTAATGTTGTCCTGACTGATACCTCGTCACTCAGCATCATGATCTCCCTAGATGAGGTGACGGATTGCGACGAAGTCTCGCCTACACCGCCAAGGTCGTTAGTCTTCGGTCTCACGGTCTGCTGCAGCGATTTCGTGGTCAGAGTTTGTTCCAAGATTTCGCATACACGCGCCACATCCTCCATCGAACTATTCAACGACCGCGTGGTTTCCGCAATTTCCTTCGAGTTCTTGTCCGGTCTGTTCACCCCACACGTTCTCATTGATTCACCTATCAACCCACGGTCGGCATCGGATTGCCCCAGACATTTTCTGAATTTTTATAGGTTCTGCGCTCATCCAGTTTCTCCCCTGACTCATGTGCGTGCTCTGTCTGCTCGCACCCGGGATTAGTTTCACACAATTTCAACCACTGTTCGTTGAATCCGATCCAGTCGAACTTTTTCCTCGAACTCTCTCCGACTTCTTCATTCGCGCATTCACGATGAACCGAGACCCTAGCCCTCGCGGCATTCGCGTCTAGATTAGCTGTTCACTGTTTCCGAAATTCCTCAAAATTGCTATAAAACAGCTTCATGAACGCGACTTTTTCTCCATTAGGCGCCCTATTATGCGCAACTACGCAGAATCTGTCGGGAAACTCGATCCCGCTTTTAAGTTTCACAGGGCCTTCAGCCAAACTTGATATTGTGGACACGTTTCTAATGTGCTATCTTCTTTACGACAACCTTGACATTTTGGCACCGCCTGATTTCCCCGAGTACACTTGTTTACGTAGTGGCCTAACTGCTGGCATTTGTAGCAACACACTGGGCCCTTTCCTTGGTTGCGACTCGCAACCTGGTTGGGAACCACGCTACCACTCGCGCCTGTAGCACCCGACCGCTCCGTGCCCGTTCACACCGATAGTAAGCTTTCTGGGTTCGGGCACACGGCTTTCCGATGCCCCAGCCCCGCGCAGCTGTGGCATACGCTCTGAAAGGTTACGCGTCTCGCTGCGTTATTCGCGGCAGTGCTCGCGCTTTCTTTCGGCGTGCCCTTCTGCCTCCGAACTAACTGCGACAACGCGGCCACTACGTTCTTCGACAGCCCCCTCGACGACAAAAACCGAACACCCAAAACTTCTTATATACGAAAGATCGGAACTCAATTTCCTATTTGACAACGATATTCAGACAAAGCAAGGGATACTTAATTACGATTTATTCACGTACTTTTATGGTAAGTTCGTGTACGTATTGAAACATATCAGATCAGAAACCAAAAACCTTTACCTCGATATTTTAAAACAAAAATGTGAATTGGAAAGAAAAGTCCTGTACAATTCCCTATCCATTGCATCCATCGCACCTGACGAATTTGTATACAACCTCATGGAGAAGCCTGGGTACATAGATCGACTGGCAGGAGAAGTCGTACATATTGTGACGAGAGCAAGCGTTGCGCAGGATTAGAGAGGCGCGCGACGCCTAATAAGTAGGATAAGTGGGAAGAGAAAGAGCGAGCGAAGAAGCTGTCGATTGCGGAAGCGAGCGAGCGGTTAGATGGTTCTAAGTCGGTCAGCGGTATAGAGTGCAGAGTGCAGAGGTAGAAGTCAGCCGAACACGCACAAGCGACCCAAGGAGCTGAGACGAGAAAACGAGCGAGACAAAGAACAAGTGCCTATTTACCAGCATCATGCAAGGGACGCTACCCGAAAAGAGACGATAAGGAGTTACCCAGCGACGGCCAGCAAAACCATCCGCAGGGCGCAGCCAGGCCTCCCCGTTCCCACACACATAAGGTCAAGGCCCATTCTCTTTATTTTTTCTTTCTCTCTCTCTCTCTCTTTAGCGTTATGGCACAGCGAATAAGTGTAAGGGTTAGGTAGGTGGCAAGGCGTTAACGCGCCGGCTATCTCCTTTTAATTACGGTCAGCATTATTTGTTAAGGTAGCGTAACGTCAAAGCGATCCCTCAACAGGCGGTTTTCTCTTAGTTTAAGTAGGCTAAGTCGGTTTGTCGTCAAGGCGGTCACCTGCCGGGTAACACGATCTATGTGTCGGTCAGATTTTATAAACGCGGTTAATATTAGTTAATTTGTTCTTCTACTGCGTACTATGTGTTAAGAACACCGTTGTGTTCAGTAAAGTTAAAACGTGTTTATAACACCATTGTGTTTGTTAGAGTTTAAGATTTTTGTAAAGTTTGGTAACTATAATAAGGTAAATTATTCTATGGTATTCGAAGTGTGATTTTTGTATTATATTTCTTTACCTTTCCCTCCTCCCCCTCCTCGATTGCTATAAGCGAGTGCGCCTTATTTGCCCACCTTTGAAAATTGATAACGAGCGAGTTTCGTTACAATATCATACAATGTACGCCTACTGAAGTCCAACTACTCAACACGGATAGGTACTTTGCACAACTTCCAGTAAAATAAAAAAACGAAACATACTACCTCACACCAAAAACACACTTCTTATTGAAGATGGGAACAGAGATTAATTGAATACAATCATTTTCCAATACTACAAAATTGGAAACCAATGGATAAATCTTTCACCGAGGAAAGCAACCAAAACAATCCTGACATTTAAACCAAACACTACAACAATATGGCAACCGACAGAATTAGAGTCATTAGCAACTATTAGCATTTATTCCCAAGAAGATCTACAACAATTAGAAAACCATATACTCTTTCCCATGGAAAAAGCAGCACTCCTCAACGTAATCGTAAGAGATATGCGAGGCGACGAAAGCATGCAAGGAGGACTGATATCAAACTTAATATTTACCAACAAAACTCTGACCGACTTAGCAGAAAGCACCTAGAATAAAGTCATCAACAAACACACTAAATTTGGCTCAATAAGTTCCGCCACTATAATGAGTGTTATCATATTTCAATGCGTAAAAAGCCTATTTAATGTGATAATTAGAGGCTATACATTATACTCAATATATGGATTCTCGACATATTTATTAGCAGCAGTGTTTAGCTCAACCGCACACCTACTTGTAGCACTGAACAAGCCACTCGTCAAGCAAGGGTACAAAAACGCAGCAAAAAATAACGAATATGAATTGAATCAAATAATAGTTGACCACCCAGAACTTACCATACCAAAACCATCCTTATACTTCCAAACCACATCGAAACCCATACCTTCAATACCAATTCCAAACAAAATTTTCAAAATAAATAATCAAGATAATCCAATCTTCACATTAATCATAACTACAAAGATAATATTAATAAAGATCTAAAATGAAACTCTACTACGCTATAATGTTATTATTTACATAAAGTTATTATTATTAGTCTTTAGACAAAATTTGTAGAAAATTGAGAATAATTGCCCAATATCTCAAAATTAACATAAATTTAACTATATCCTCTTTTTTTTTTCTACGTTGATATCATACCGATATACAACTATTTAGCCAGGTGTTACGTCCTGATACGTAAACTCTACTTATTTTAAGGTCAGCGGCAATCAAGCAAGCTTAAAGTAGCAAAGTAAGCACTACAATGTATTTCTCCTTTACGAAACACAAAATTGTCAAACTATTCCATTGTATTAATTCAATTACCGTTCATGGAGTGAATTCTATTTATTAAATAAAGTGATATTTTACTATTGTCCTTAAATGTTGTTTAAAATTCATTGCTACAACTTCCATGTGAAATATCTTCAATAATTACAATATTAATTGAAAAGAAATATAAAAACAATAGAAAAAAATATTTAAAAAAAGTGAGATTAATAGGAAGATATCCATCAACGAAAGTAAGAGTTGGAAATAATATTCCTTTAATAACCCAGGTAAGTCCTGCCATTGTATATATATATATATATATATATACTTATTACATCTCCATCATGCCGTCTTAAATTGAAATTTATTAATTTGAATAAATACATATCACGGCTACGACATAACACTACAGCAAATCCTATTTTAATAATTTAAACACAGTGACTTTCGATTCTACCCTTTTCACTAGCACCGGGCTTCAGGGTAACACGAGTCACGCGTGTCAACGACATTACAACAAACTGAAAAATAAAATGTCGCATGCAAATTAAAATTCAAAATTTCACTCGATACAACTAGCGTCTCTCGCTCGCCGCTCCGCGAATTCGCCGACAAGTATCGATCAGCCAAGTCACCGCACAGCCCGACACTTGACAGAAAAAAAATCCTCTCAATCACCTCTCTATATCCAATCAGAAAAAAGTGATACGAACAGCTATGTCCACCGAGACTAAACAAGAGATGCCATGCGAGAGTTATCAACCTGCATGCGCCTTGGGCTGAACTCTGCGAATTATTTTCATGGATTGTGTTCCGCCTCTGTGAAGGAAGTCGGCGCGGACTTCCACGGGTCAACTGATCGCTCTGGTTGGGGTAGGGCGATATCAAGAATTTGACGAGAAAATTTATAATAGACGATCACTTTATTTATGACACATGTAAATGATACTTAAACCTAAATACAATCACGCTTGGGCGAGCGCGCTCGCTCAGCTTATACCGTTACAAATTCGCCGGAACACGCGAGCGAATTCGCTCTGCATACGCTTTGTGTTGCTTAATTTATCCGCAATGATGTGAACGAGCGAGAGCTAGCGCGAGAGAGAAAAAAATATCAAAACTCATGAGAGTGACCCACTAAGCACTGCGGATCCGCTAGTGGAGAGGTGACGTCGGCGGTAGCGAAATCCCGTTGGCAACAGCATCCATACGACGATCAGTGTTGACACGGAGCTGGCTGGTGTTATCACGGCTCGTCTTCCTTGGATATGGAATGGCTATGTCCACTGTCAGCCTCGTTCAGAGCTGATAGTCGCAGGCACTGGTGTTATGGCCTTGAGTTATCGCCTCGTGCAGTCACTTATTCCGTACCAATTCCCAATGAGGCGGCCGTTGTTATCTCCAGCTCACACATCATTAATTAATCGGCCTTTTTTCACTCGGCTCATGCTTAACTGCCCTGCCTTTTCTTCGCACTTTTTCTTGTCGCCACGCGCCGCTCCTCTCCCACTCTTTCTTCCCAAATTCTTCTCGCTATTACTCTCTCTCTCTCTCTCTCGCTCTTCTCGCTTTCGCCTGTGGTGCTACTTCACCGGCCGTATCGATCCCCTCTTCTGGCCCAGCAACAACACGAGCATGCACCATTTATCAACGCACATGCCCGGTTGCTGCGTTTTTGCGAGAAGAGTACCGCGCACAGGGCCAGCGAACTCGCTGTAGTCCTGTCACACGTGGTACACGACGCTCTTATAATCGAAAAAAAAACAGATCAGAACGAGAGTCACTGTGAACAGATGTGCGGCCACTCTTGAACCACCTATACCACTACATTATTTGTATTTTGCCCATAATCTTTAAAGGTATTTTGCAAGATTTCAGTAGTTTCTGTTCAACTTTTCCCAAAATTAAAGCAAAATTTAATGCAAATTCACTGTTCAATTCGTTCTATCATTTTCAGCAATAAACGAATTACGACGAATGCAAAAGAGTCATTGTAAACAAATACACGTTACGCAGGAACTAACAAGTAACACTACCCAAGTGTTAATCGCCGATCATCCTTTAACTTTCAGATTACTTTTATCACATGTATACAAGATACTTTAAACCATTTTTAGCGACCCTTTCATCTTGGATTCATAAAATAGTGATTTTTTGTCTTAACCCATTAACGCTCAAAACCATCGATCTTATGCCATGTTATCGACCACGAAATTCATGAATAGATCGAAGATATTATATTTTTGGGCGTTCTAAATATGAATTCGGACTTAAAATTTAAAACTGTTAAATACAAAATTAAATATGTCGGTTTGTTTATAAATAAATCTCCCAAAAACCTGTTTTTCTCATTATTGTTCTTTTTCTCAAAAACTATAAAGTTGAGCAAAAACTTCCAAAGGCAAATATGTCTTATAATTCGTCAACGAACTCTCTTTAAATTTCTTATATTTTGCAACGGTAGTCGATTCGATCAATCGATACGTTTGCGATTTGGTAGCACTCACGATGCTAGAGCGAACATCTAAGAGAGAGAGAGGGGGGGGCGAGAGTTCAAAGTTTCAGTTAAGCCTTAGCTGTTGCTTGTACGAGTACCGCTAAAAGTTTTACACTGTGTTTTGCCGTTTGTTGATTCAAAAGTAGTTTCCCTGGATTTTTGGATTCGTGTGCGAGTGAACGCAGGGAATAAAAGTAGCAGCAGCAAAACACAGCAGCAGCGAACAGCAGTATAGACCGAGCACCTTCGGTTATTTCTTTTCAACAATTACGACTGATCACCGTAATTGCACGGCAGGGTATGTGCACCTCCCTTTTTCTGCGGGACAAAATACTTGCGAAAGTATTTTGTCTATCGCGACTATTTTTTGTATTCGCGTCAAGCGTTAGTTTTCGCGGTAAAATTTTGAATTCTCTCTCTCTCTCTCTCTCTCTCTCTCTCTCTTTCTCTCTCTCTCTCTTTCTGTCTCTCTCCGTATTATTGAAAATTGTAAATCCTATTCGCGTGCGTAAGTCTTTCGGCCCATCGAAGATTGTAGTTTATTAATTATGAACGATCTTAATTTTATTCACCGCATTACGTTATTTCGTTCCCTTTTAGTTTAACGGATCCGTCACTTGTTAATTTTTAAACCGATTTCATCTAGGGGATAGTTGGAATAAACATTGAGTCACTTACACCTAAGATAGATTGAGTCTCACAAGTCAGGTAACTTAAGGTGAGTTCAACTTTATACAAAAGGAGACATCGGAACGAAAGTATCAAACGTAAAGGCGAATACACGTATACTCATACGTTTTTAACGAAGTGGCGGTTAGCTCTGCATCGTGGGAGTTTGTTCTCTAATAAACCCATTTTGTACCAGTTAATCGAACCCATTACAATTTACAGAAACTTTTTTTGAAAATTTCATATTTCACTCATACGCGATGAACAAGTAAAATCTTCGTACCCATTTAATTTAATTTTTAGTTTTTAACTGTAACGAGTGTCGCTCGTTAAAGGTAGAGCCTAAGCGCATCCATCGCGTGGGGCGACGCAAAAGCTGACCCGCGAGAACAAATCAGAGGAAGAGAAGCGGAAAGCGCCCGCGAGGCGAACGAACAAAAAAGCGGGAGAGAGGAGAGAGATTAGGGCACCGGCCAGCGCGTGTTAGGCGCGCATAGCATGTGACAATAGGAAAAAGGGGAAGGGGAATGAGAGCGATTAGGCCGCCGGCCGGCGTACGCGAGGCGCGAAGGAGGAATGCGTGTGAGTAGTCGAGTCCGGACCTGCGGTCAAGAAAAACACGAGTGACGAGTGATTGCATTGGGAATTTAAGGAGCTTCTCGACCGATATCACACGAAGACCCGGTAGTTCCAAGATCGCTGGAAATCACGGCTCAGGGGAAGGTCATTCGATGCCCATTACTGCCAGTTGCCCAGAGCGATCTGAGGCAACAGTCGAGGATCGCGGCCAACTGCGAACCCGGGCAGGGAAAACCTTGACTGAAAGGTGTGTTGCGAGGAAGGGACAGAAATCGACGCGACCCGTGGACACCGTCGAGGATACCTTGTCAGCAGCGACTCGTTCCTGTAGCGTAAATGTAAATGCACGCGACCGGAAAGCGAAGCTAGATAGTGCGCGTCTTTCTCTCTCTCATCGCGAGCGCGAGATACCCGGCGGAATCTCTCGGCTATAGCGTTACCATTGTAAGATTGAACGCGGCAAGAAGGAATAAAACTGCAAATCTTGCGACAATTGGCTGAGAGTTTTTCTTTCGAATTCCCTTTGGTTTTCCTCTCCTGACGTCCACGACAGAACCTGCCCGACCTTGAGTCACTGGGCAACACGGATCGCCGCACGTGTTCTCCACGTGTGGGTTTTCATGGGCTCTAGGGCGAAAGGTCAGAAGATCGAGGCTGTCCGAACGAGCTGATCGAGGCGGCGGTTAGCCTCGCGACGCTGGGAACATCCTTTCTTTAACGGGTCAGATTTCTGTTAGCACGCCGAACGAAATACCCCGTTACATAACATTATTTTTAGTTTTTAACATTATCTTGTTTTTATCTTTTATATAAGTAGTGCAATAATTTGGTAGTTCATCGTAGTCTGGACGAGCAAAAACTTATTGATATGTAAATATATTTTTATAAATTATTTACATATATTTTATTTAAATATATTTTTATCATTATTCTTTTAAATTCACTTTAATTTTAAATATATATTTATATTTTTCTGAAATCCGGTAATAAAAATTATATAGTGGAAGGGGGAACTTATTTGGGAAAATTCTTGTTACAATACTAAATATATCACTTTATTATCAATTTAAAAAGCTTTACCATGATCTAACATCCATATTTACATTGATTTTGCTTCGCGTCTAATGATGTTTTTGGATTGGAAATCAAAAGAAGTATTATTCAATTTATTACAGATAATCGATATTAGCCGCGATACGGTAGGTATTTAATCACAAAGAATGAACATTTGTGCAATTTACTCCGCTAGTTAAAATGTCTTTTCCATAATTTAATGTAAAAAATAATACTAATTAATATTGAATAATAATTTATGTTTATTTAACAGATTTTATAATCATTTTCATTAAGTTAGTTCAATAAATTGAGTGTAAACTGTTATTTCTATTAACTGTTATTTTAACCTTGGGTCAATAAAAAAATTTTAAAGGCTTTAAAGAAGTTTACGTTATTTGAAGTTTCTTGTAAGTATATTATTTGTAGTTTTCTTTGTATTATTTATATTGTAGATTTGTAGAAAAGTATTTTGTCATTAATTAATTTTTTTCGTGCCAAGATATCGTTTTTTAAAAATAATAAGAATGAACCCAAAAAATATTTTACGTCTATTACATCAAAGATTCGATGGTCTTAAATATAATATAGATAGTATTAATACAGTTGATGAAAATAAATTTGTAAATGGTTTAGAAAATTTAATAAAAGAAGCTATTGACGCAGATCTGTTTGTAGAAAGTTACAATACCTTAACGTTTTCGAACAAAAATGAAGTTCCTGAGCCTTTAGTGGTTGAAGAAGAGTTTGAAAAAGATTATATTGATGTAAAATTAGACAACAAATCTAGAAAAATATGCATAGATCTAGAATACAAAACAAATGCAGTTAATTTTCTGGCGTAGTAACAAGAACAGATCTGTTAATTTTAATAGGGCGCAACACACATTTAAATTAGTGAAACGTGTCCTGCAATTGTACTGATGGGAAAAGTAGATTAGCGAAGGAGGAAGTAGGCTCGAAAAATTGCTTGAGATTTTAAAATAAATATTGAAAAACTTTCAAGATGTACTCGTAATTGAAAAATCAGTATGTGTTCATGATTTAAATATTAAAAGGTGGGCCATCGAAGCAAGAGATGTGCTACTGTCTGAAAAACTGTTTAAAGCTTCTCCAAAATATATACATAATTTCAAAACGAGGCATAGTATTGTATCCAGAAAAATCAATAAATTTGTAACGCAAGCACAACTATCTTATATAAGAGAGCTTATTCAAAAAGCAAATAATTTTGTTACTAAAGTTAGGTCGGAAATCGTACAATCTGGTAATCAAAATACTTATAATACCGATTAGTCTGGTTGTAGTTTAGAATGTTATACATGACGAACTTTAATATTTAAAGGAACTATGAAGGTTGAATGCTTGGCACAATCTATTAATTCTTTAACACACACTTATACCATTTAGCCTATTTTCTCTGTTAATGGAGAATTAAAGGCTCCATTATTAATTGTTTTGCAAGAAACAAATATTCATTTTGGACCAACCGTAAAAAAAATGTACAAAGCTGATAATATACATGTACTAGCTTCTTCAGCTGGAAAAATGTCCGCAGACCTAACATCAATATGGTTTCAAGCTGTTTATCTTCGAATTGCTGGAAATAAATCAGGGATTCGTGGACTGGACAAACAGAAAAAAAACTGAAGCACGCCGATAAAGGCAATAAAAAGTTAAAATATTGAAGATCCATGCTGGAACCACTGGATTTATTCAACAATGTGATGTATACTTTTTTCGTCCTTACAAGAACTATATAAAACATTTTTCCGATTTGATTATTACGCATGGCTACAACATTAATTTGCATTTGAGAAATAACATTCTTAAACTTCATTCGTTAGCTTATAATCAATTTTCATCTCCTCGAGTCGTAAATATTATCAGGTATGCCTGATACAAAAGTGGTTACATGTTGCAAAAACCATCGAAATGTGACACACCAGTTGATTAGTCCTTCGATAACTATTCAAAATTTATGACTTTTGTAGAAAGAATTCAATCATGCGATGTGTTTGGTATACAAAATTCATTTGTATAAATAATTTTTTTCGCCCAGAATACGATGAACTACCACATTATTGTATTTACCTTTGTAAAATAATTGGAAAAAATATATAAGTATATTATGTTCAATATGCTTATCTCATTGATTAAACAAAACTTGAAAATCAATAAATTTAAGCTGTATTTGTATATTCTATTTTTGACACGTTGAAAAGATAGGAACAAGATAATATTAAAAACTAATTAAATTATATGGGTACGAAGATTATAATTGTTCATCGCATATGAGTAAAATATGAAATTTTCAAAAAAAGTTTCTTTAAATATAAAAAATTTCAAAAGAGCTTGTTGACAAATTATAAGACATCTTTGCCTTTGGAAGTTTTTGCTTCGATTTATAGTTTTTGAGAAAAAGAACAATAATGAGAAAAACAGGTTTTTGGATCGGGAGAGAGGAGCGCAACGGTCGGCGAGATGTCGCCGTGAGTACGAGTGAGAGCGAGAAGAGCGAGAGAGTGCGATATCGGCCGATTTTTGGCGGCAGAAGAAGTGAGAACGCAGCGGCGCGTGGCTAAGAAATTAGGTGTAAAGAAAGGCAGTTAGGCGTGAGCTCTTGAGCAATTAGGGCCGTCTGGAGAAAAGAGGATCAAACTACGATTCCTACAAGTCAACGGCTGTCACAAGTGCCTTACTGTTACGACCGCCAGCAAGAGGAAATTGTCTGCAGCTAAGCAACCTCGAGCAGCGACCATTCCACGTCAAAGAGGCAAAGGCCATGCTGCGGTCCTCCCTGCACCAGTGCCTATCATTGCCAGACCGCCGTTTCCATCCGGACTACGTTTCCGTCGGTACCCGGTGGGTCAAAACCTAATTTTGTCTTTCTCGCGCTAGCTCTCGGTCGGTTACGGATCCACGGATTTTAAGCGAACTTTATCGCGCATGCTGAGCAATTTCGCTCGCGTGATCCCGCGAACTCTGGTCGCAGAAAGTGCTGAGCGAGCGCGCTCGCCACGGCGAAGTAAACTTTGTAGCGTACTTATGTAAAAGGCGTTAATAAATGAGATCGCCAAATGTATTAATTTATCATCGACAAGTTTATTTATATAAACCTCACCTAACCAGAGCGAACTTCGGCCCGTGAAAGTTAGCGCCGGCTTTCTTTACCGTGATTGAACCCGTTAAAAATTAGCAGAGCTTAGCCCAGGCGCACGGTGGCTGTACCCTCTCGTAAGTTAAGAAATAAAATGACTTCAGCCAACACAAGACGGGATATAAAGAAGGTGATTTTATTCTATTGAACACAAAGTGTCTAGTCAGCTTGAGAGCTCTAGTACAAGTGGCGACACAGCGCGACTGAGCAAGTAGGCGAAGTGCGTACTCGAAGTTGCGCAGATGCAAAGCGGCGCAATAACTTGTATTACTGCGAAGAACGAGTTGAACACATACGCTTTATTCTAACACTACACATATCAGCGTTAAAAAGACGAAGGATTTAAAGACGTACCATGAATTATACACCTTTCAGGTGACTGACGAATCAAAAAATGTCTAAAGAAACACTGGTACAAAGTAATCAGTATCTATAATAATATACATTATATTCCAAAATTATCACTACCGTTATTCTTCATTGAAATAGAACACGATTATACAAATCAATAAATCTACGAAATGAACAAATTTTTAAATACAATTGTTAAAATCGAACCACCGAATATTAAAAGAGATATCTCAACCCAACCCTCAATGTCATAACTGTCAAGAGTATGGACATATACAAAATTACTTTTATAAAAGTGCAGTCTGTGTGAAATGTCCAAAAAAACAGCAACTGAAGACCGTCCAATTAAAGAAAAAATTAAAGAAGTAAAATACGGAAATTGTCATATGATAACCACACTTTATGTTATAAAGGATATCCAATTATCAAACAGATACGACAAAAATAATTTTTCAGAGTAAAAGAAAGATCTCTATGTCGAAACAGTAATCAAGCTCAATCAAAGTTATATAAACCGTTACCAATTGAAAAAGCAGTTTTTTCTCTATCTTCTTCACGGATTTTTACCTGCCAATAACCGCTTTTTAAGTCTAAAGTGGAAAACCAAGAATTTCCAGCCAGTTTGTCTAGAGTGTGATCTATTCTAGGTAAAGGATAAGAATCTTTAACTGTTTTTGAATTTAATTTACGAAAATCAACGCAAAATCTCCACGCACCATCTTTTTTCTTTTTTAACACTATCGGAGAACACCAAGAACTGGAAGATTCTTCAATAACACCTTGGTCTCGCATGTCTGAAATCATTTTATTGACTTCAGCTTTCAGATGAAATGGTATAGGACGAACCGATTGTTTAATAGGAACTGAATCTGTTAATTGAATTGTATGCTCAATAAGGTTACATTTACCTATTACATCGTTATCTTCAAAAATATCTTGAAAATCAGTAAGAAGTTGTGAAAATTTATTCTTTTGAGAAAAATTCAACTCTTTTGAATTTTTCTCAAGTAAATTTTGTAGTTGAGCAGGAAATTCAGTACTTAATTGTATAATTCTAGAACAAATTTTTTGGTTAACGTTAGTCCTAACAGAGTTTGGAACATCAGAAAAAATGTCATTAATAGAATCTGCAATTCCGGAGTTATTCAAAAAATCGCAGCCAAGTATACAATCATCGATTATATCGGTAACAAAAACTATCATACGAACAGAATATTTACCTAAACAAATCTGAATAATAGTCTTAAATTTAATAGGAACACTTTCACCTGTAGGGTATTTCAAAGAATCCTGAATGAGAGGAATGCAAAGGCAATTTTTGTCGACAAATTTTGAATTCAAAATAGAAACATCTGAACCTGAATCAATTTTGAGTATGCAAGTCTTATTATCTACCGTGCCTTCGAATTCAAAAGTTTTAAAATTTCTAAGAACTCTACATACCCGAGGAAAAGGAGTAAATTGAGGAGCTCTTACATCAGTAGTTAAACTCGCTCCCGAAAGTCTAACAATATTCAGTTTTCCTGTTGAGAGTTAGGGCAGTGTGTACGAACGTGGCCTTTTTGTTTACAAGCAAAACATTCAACGTTTTTAAGCCAATCCTTAACGTTGAAATCCTTAGCTTTTCCATTCGGAGCTTTGAAGTCAGTTTGTTTGTCTGATATATTTTGCGGTGAAGTTTGAGATGTTTTAATCTCATTCTTTTGTGAAAATGAAGTCCGATTCTGTTCCCTGATAGTTTTAATTTCTTGTGCTCGAGATAAGGCAATCTTTAATGACGTAATTTTTTCTAACTGAAGTATTTCTTTAATCCCTTTATTAAAAATACCAGTGATGAATTGAGAACAAGCTATTTTATCCTGAACTTCACTAGAACATTCCGAATAAGCTAAAGTAGCTAATCTTTCAATATCAGCAGCCAAAGTCGGAAAATCTTCTCCTAGTTTTTGACATCTGGTGTGAAAGAGTGAATAACTAATAGATTCTAAATGTTTGTCCCCGAATCTTTCTTCTAATTTCTGTATCAGTGAATGAAAAGTTATTGTTTCAGATGTCGGATAACTTCTAAGAATAGATCGAGCATCACCACGTAAGCACGAACCTAAAACTACCATCTTTTTATCATCTGTCCAACGATTAGCTTTTGAAATAAGCTCAAACTGACACAAAAATTCGCAAAGTGGTGCTGAACCATCGTATGTATCGACTTTTAGAGTGTAACCTATCCCTAGATCTGTGAGTGGAATCGGTGTATTCGTTGCTGGATATGCTTGCGCGAGGTTGGGTTGAGCATGTGACAAAATACGTGTGTTTGTGAGGTTAGAAGGATAGCGACTTAGCTGGTTGACTTCCTGACGAAGTCGGTTGAACTCTCGACGAAGCTCAGAGAAGTCTGTATTACGCGCGCGCAGCTCTGTTACGAGACTCTGCTCTTGGCTGGCCTGTAGCTGTAGCGCCTTTTCAAGTTCACAGCGTTGAGTTTTTTCAGCATCCAGCTGAGCGCGCAATGTTGTCACTTCTTGAAGAAGATCATCGGACATTGCTCGCGACTCGCTCAACGACAGCAATGTCTCTTGTAGAGCCGAATTAGCGGTCGATGCAACAGCAGGAAGTACAGGGTGCAGTGCAGGAGTATCTGAAGGGCCACTTAAATTCGGAAAAAATAAATTAGTACCTGTATGTTGGGTGATGTCTGTGACATCCGATTGTTGTTCGAAATGTCCTTGTGTATTAGTGGCGATATCAGAGGCAGCAGCTATTGCAGCAGCAACCGAAGCGGCATCAGCAACATGCGGAGCAGCAATATTCGTTGTAATTGTATTAGCGCTTGCCGCTGCCTGCGCTCTTGTCCTCGGTGGTGTCCGGTGTGTAGACATAGTTGAGATTCAAACTTAATACAAGAAACAAATGTCGGATCCCGGACGAGCCCCCAAAATGTTATAACCACTACTAATTAATGAAATAAAATACAACGATATGTAAAAGAAACTAAAACTTGTATTATAATCGTTGAAAATAGCGTGTGTATATAATATCAGCTCATGAACACAACTAACTAACTAATAATAATACAGATTACTTAGCAACCAAACAATCACTTAGTAACCAACAAATTGGAACGTATCGAATATACTACAATAAATAAAAACAGAGTGAGACTAAAAAAAATATGCATTCAAGTAACGATAACAGAAAACAAACAGAGCGAAGCAGAAGAATGCAAAGAAAAAAATACACAGACAGAGCAAAGTAAACACAACAACGATCAAACTAAAATACAAATACTCTTAAATGTATGATGCAACAGCAGATGCAAAAAATGAATACTTTGCTAAATTTATTAATTATACTAGTCCTATCTTAAAGAGATTCAGAATAATCAACTGTAGGAACAATGCGAGGTAACACCCCTCTAACCTAACATTTCCTCGTGTAACCTATAAACTCGAGTTTTCTATCTTAAAACAATTGAATTAACTGAATTGAAAATCCAATCCGCTTGAAGTGTATTTCTGTATCCTACAAATGACAATTTAAATACAATTTAAATCAAATAAGTAGAATCGATCTGAATACTCTTTTATATTTTTCTATCATGAAATTAAATATATATTATATATAACATTAATTTCGGATTAAAAAATCATCAAAGTGTATTGAGATTTATTCTATTTTAATGAATTTCAAAGCGGATGAATATCCTTGTTTTAGCAGGGTTGATTCCCATTTTTATTGATTGCTTATGTTTTTCACTGGTGACCTTAGCCGTATAACGAATAGCTCGCAACTCATTATACCTCTCTCTCCTCACCATAATATTAAATATAAAAGAACTATGTAATTGTATGCAAAAATTGTTATAACGTAGAGCAGACATCACAAAGTCTCCACAAGCGAGCACACTAGGCTAGGAAAAGAAGCGTACGTGCGGCAGTCAAAAGACTTGCGGCTGTACTGTGTGCGTCTTTGTCAGCCACCGAACAACGACACACTGTAAGTACTAATTCGATATGTGGCTTTCTCTCTCTAGCTTGTTTGTTTTTTTTTTGTGAATTATTTCACACTATGCATACTAATTTTGATTCGCTCCTGCTCGTATGGCGTACGAATATTGCGGTTCAATATCTTCGACATGATATTTCGTAATTATGACAAGGTTAAGCGCGTCCGCTTATTCATTTGTATACCGTGCACCGGTTCATAGCTCACAACGCGGCGCGTCTGCCTGTATTACGCGTGCACATTATCTGTTTTTGTGAGCGCACATCCACTCGAGTACCTGCGCTGCTCTAATCTGCGCTACGTGTACATGTCGCTTCTTTTCTGCACCGAGTTTATATATTATTTTTTTTATATTTTTTTTGTTAATACACCGACACTCTGGTGGTTACTCTAAAGTCGGCGTATTGTTATTTACGTTATCACTCCTCCTTTTCCCTCAGAATTTAAATGTGTTCTTGTTCGTACTTCAAATTTTTCTGGTTGTCTTTCGCCGAATTATCATCATATTATGAAGTATCGTGTAGCTCACGACATTCTCCGAAGACCATTTTCTCATACCGAGACGGAGGCAATCTGAGGCAGTTGGATCCTGACTGGAGCACTGTATTGCATGGAAAGCGTCATCGCCTGCTACTATTTTTATCGTTGAATTTGTCTGGGAATGAATTGGATTATTTTCCATATTTTTTTATTCAACAATTGTTTGAACAAAAACTCCATTACAAATTTTGGAATTAGATTTCGCAATATTTATTTTACTTGTATTCAAATTTTTTTAATGTTTTGTAGATATATTTGCATTTGCACTCTAAATAAATCTATTTTAATGCCACATCTTCCAATTTCCAATATTTACTATCTATTTTCGATAATAATAAATACTGAAAAAGTTCTGATGCATTTCTAATATTCTAATTTATTACGATTTTCAATTTTATCACGACCTGTATATTTTCATGTAACTTTTATAAACTTTCTCCTGTCTATTCCTCCTATCTATTCTTCCTTTTTGAAACCTCGAATAATTATTGGATTATCGAGTCGGTTTTGTTTTGTTAGTGTTTCTTTCTTTCACTGGTTTCGCTGCTGAAGTATGTTTCTATCATTATTTGGCTCTATTGTTTGCTCTCTCAGAGTATCTTCTGGAACATTTAGAATCCTTTTCGGTTTTATGCCTATGAACTCATAGTTCTGGTGAAATGTAGTACGGTCTAGTCGGTTGGTACCCTAACGTTGACTATTTGTTCTTTTTCGGTCAATGTTTTTTTGTTTTTGCTTATACTATTATAGGAAAGTTTGGTTCATATTCTTTTTTATCAATATGAGGTGAGCCGTTGATCTTTTTTATTATCCCCCACATCACTTTCTCCTTAAACAACAGTTTTAACAAGTAAAGTATAAAAAACCCATTTTATTAAATTACGAGGGTTAATAAGTGTTTAGAAAAAGATAGAAAAACAATTTTTTTTTTATTTTTCAATATAATCTTCTTTCAGCTCGATACATTTTTTCAGGCATCCTTCAAGTTTTTTTTAAACCATTAGAAAAAATAATTTTAGAAGTTCCTCAAAATAGCCATTTGTTTGTGTTATGACGTTCTCGTTCGAGATGAATCGTTGTCCGGCAAGAGACTCTTTTAAGTTTGGGAATAAAAAAAGTCACTAGGGGCCAAATCTAGTGAATAAGATGGATGGTCTACTAATTCGAACTTTAATTCCTTAATTTTAGCCATTGAAACTTATCAAGTGTGCACTCATGCATTATATTAATGAAACAGTTTTTTTTTGTTCTAATCAGGACGTTTTTTTTATCCTTTATTTTCTCGCTTAACTGGTTCAACAACGACGCATAATACTCTCCAATAATTGTTTGTCATTTTTCTAAATAGACGACCAAAATTTCATCTGCATAACAAAAAATAGTGGCTATAACCTTGCCGGCCGATTTCACTGTCTTCCCCTTCTTTGGTGCTGGTTGACCTTTCACAATCCACTATTTTGACTGTTACTGTAGTGGTGTATCCACTTTTTGTACAAAGTTATGAATCAACATAGAAAGTCGTCCAGATTACGGTGGATGCGCGCCAAGAGGGCATCAGCGGCCACCACTCGATTGCATCTATTCTCGACTAAGAGCAAACGCGGCACCCATCTTGCCGAAATTTTTCTCATGTCTAATTTCTCATGCAAATCACTGTACCATTTGGAACCTCTGTGGTCTCAATTTTATTTATTTATTTATTTATTTAATTATTTATTAATTTATTTATTTATTTATTTATTTATTTATTTATTTATTTATTTATTTATTTATTTATTTATTTATTTATTTATTTATTTATTTATTTATTTATTTATTTATTTTGCACAATTTTATTCTTCGGTCACTCAACACAATGTCGTGGATTTTATTGATCATTTCCGGAGTACTTACGTCCACAGGACAGCCCGAATAATGTACGGCCATGTTTAAATTCATTTACCCAATTGCAAACAGTTGCAAACACAGGGGCAGATACACCATGAACTGCATCTAACTCTTGACTCTAAGCTTTGACTTCTTTCAGTGTAAGGCCTTTTAAATAGAAATGTTTTATCATCGCTCGAAACTCATTTTTTTTCCATTATTAACAAGAAACAAAAGTTGTTCACTTTGATCAAAGATAAAAATAGAACTATTTAAAGGATTTGGCTGAAACTTCGGCAGAACTCTATTGAATAGTGAGGCTTGCTGGTGCAACATAAGTTGGAATGCTTTGAGCGCCATCTTTTCGATTTTTTAAGTATTTATTGATTCAACTTCGTAAATAAAACGAAGCAAAAGAAGTCAAAAGAAGAAAATATAAATGCAAAATAGATGAAACGTTAGCAATAACACAATGTAGCACTCACAACATATGTAATTGTCATTAAAATCGCACTATTTTACATCAGAAGAAAGACCACACGCAAGGCATACTGATTGTCGCAGGTGAATATTATTCATGGATTGGTTTGATGAAGCTGAGATCTTTGAAGGAGTTAAATTGACGTGGCTGCATTAATCGAAAACAAGGTTTATGCACGTGGCAACATTGTTAGTTGGCAACATGGTTTAGTAATGTGACTAACATGCAAATGCACTGTGTTCCATACAGTTAATACCACTCGATACATATGCACTCTGTTCTATGCAACTAACACCAATTAATGCTAAATACCCTAAACAACATACATATTGTACTGTTGGTGCACTATTCTACTAGTTAGTGGAAAATCTGAAAGGATAAAAAGACAGATAAAACACTGAATTTGTCTGCTCTGGTGTTGTCTCCACGACGTTGGCTGGTCAGATTCTTTACCATATTATAAGTCTTGAAAATAGGTATATATATATTACAATATTAAGTATTGATTTTTGCTTATATCAATATTCAGATTATTGTACAGATAGCACTTTTTAAGAATTGAGATAGATATTGTGATCATATTGACTGGCATTAGCATTTTTAAGATTTTTTCCATCAGTTTAAAAGGCTAATATAACAAATCTTAGATTTTCCAATTGATTAGCTGTTTATACTGTCAAAATGTAATTCGTATTCTGAAAAAGTATTGAATACTTATAAAGTTCTCAACGGCGGAAACGCAATGAGATACTTTTTTCTTTCTTCAGAAAATCAAATAAATGAATTTTCTCTGCATCTGATGCAGTTATGTATAGCATCAACAATTCGATACTTGTTCTATTAACCTTGAAATCATTGTATACACAGCCGCTCATGTACAAATGTCTATTACACCTTTCCGAGCAAAATTGTTTTATATATTCCTAAAAAAACTAACATACAGAGACGAACGGCAGCGCATTTGAAAGCTCTTTCCAAAAGATACAAGTAAATGTAATTTCTAATTTTTTCAAACGATTATTCATTAATGAAAATTCCAAAATTTTAAGTACATTTTTCATCTCTTGCTAATTGGGAAGAAATCGTAGGAAAATTTTGAGCACGGGATTTTCTTCCTCTTTCCAAATCCTATCTAAATCACTCATTCAAAAATTATTTACATTAAATATGACCCGCGTTTGAGCATTTTTCTTGAAAATTTAGGTTTTCTTTCAAATATTTATAACTTTCTAAGTTTAAATCATGGAAAAAAGTGCAGATAAATATGTTCCTTTTTCTATGTAGATACTGTGGAATTTTCTCAAATTTTTTTTCGACAAAAAAAAAATTTTTATCTTTTTTATGTTGGGTAATTCAATATGATGCTTTATCGATTTCTTTTCTTATTTTAAGAGAACTAGCTCATTTTTATCTATATGTAAATCTTATCTTAAAAGTAAACAAGAACACCTCATGTTTCAGACAATTTTTCCATTTTGTTGTATCGACTATATGGGGAAATCCACGGAACCGTTAATTTTCTGACACTCGACTTCTTATCTTGGAAAAAATATTTTCAAGTGAATATAAAGTATGTAGCCCTTTAGTTTTGATGTTATTCTAGTCGATTCAATGATAATTTACGGTCAAAAAATTATCTATCGTATCTGAAAGACTTTAGAAAATAAAATTATAGAGAATCCGCATCGTTTTCAAGCATCACTATTACATTTTTTAGACTTTTATCTACAATTTTTTTATACCATCATTAATCGATTTGAAAATTTCCGGAAATATTCCTCTTATTACGGTTTTTTAAGTGTTCACAGTCGTATTAGTGTGCAATTCAATGTCTTAGTTATCTACACTTTAATGAGTGTCACTCTGTTTTGGATAATTAATTTCATTTTTTACATTTTCATCCAGAACTTTCTGATGCCTTTAAAATTTAGAATTTCAATTTCATGACGTTGTAGCTTTCCGAAAAACAAAAAAAAAAATTGCACCTTCAAAAGTTATGTATCATCAAAATTCATGAAACTAGAAAGCAAAGTTTTCGAAGATATACCCGCGTAACTTTTTTCAAAATGATATTTTGTCATCGGCACAGTTCCATTTTTTATCTTATACGTCAAAAATCGCTTAATCCGTGTACGTTCATTGCAGAAGTCTACTATCTAAAGCTTCACATAAGATTTTGAGTTCTATGAAAGTTACAAGACTTTGTTGATCAAATTTATCAAGATTATGACGTATTCGAAAAAAAATTCGAATCATAAAACTTTTCGAATCTCATCGATATAAATGCTATATCATATCGTATATAAATGAGAAAAAAAGAAATTAAAGCAGAAAAATTGATATTTTATAAATTATGTTGGTAAAAGCTGCAATTTTATAATATTATCGAACAAATATATACGACGCATCAACAGGTGTGAAATTTTTTCGATAGAGTCCGTACTACTAACTAGAAAACAGAGTTTTGTTTACATATTTTTCTGATTGATTCGATGAATATTAATATACAGCCGCGCGATCTGAGAACTGAAAAATAGTGTTAGTATAAAATCAATGGTTACAGGTAAATCATTATGTATTTTACAATCCTGAAAAGTGTACATGATTCGAGATTGAGAGTAGACTTTTGAAGACTTAATCTTTTATTCAATTCTTCTATTCTTCAGAACCCTTTGATCATTAGATTTTTACAATGACGTAACAAGTATTAAATTACCATCTGTTATCACTATGTAAACAAGAGATATTTTTTCGACGAATAGCTAAGTTATCAATTTTTTAGGATAACGCAGTGATGCCTCCATATAAATGACTATATTTTTCAGTTTTAGTCATTGCAACGATTGCCGAAAATCGTTTAGACTCGTGTGAGTTACTAAGCGGCTGAGCGTAACAGCCGCGATCGGTTTGAGAGAGAGAGAGAGAGAGAGGGCGCGTTAGGGGCAATGACCGAGAGGGGAGAGTTAGCTAGCCAGTATGACTGTGTCCTTCAGTCTAGCTACATCGCATCCGAGTTAGAGGCAACAGAGAGTAAGAGTGTTTTTTACGAGTGAGATCCAGGGAGCAGTGCACGTTGTTAGCGAGTCGTGAGGTAGAAGGGTACACCGCGCAACGTGTGCATCGGCGACCGACAACAACGATCGGCACGGTAGTACGAGGACACGCACTGCATGACGTGTATGGCACCGTCGCCGTTAGTGACAATTGTGTGTGGAGTGTCGAGTGCGCGCATTGTTGAACGTGCGCGACCTCGGCTCCAGCGAGCTCAACCTCTACGTCTCCTGCAGCCACGCAACAACAACAGCAGAGCAGCAACCGCAGAGGCAGTTCAACAGCAGTGTGTTAGTCGGATACGGTTGGCCACCGTATCCTCGTCAACTTAGCGATAGGTGCATTGCACTATTTGTTGATATTTGCGTGCGATCCCGCACAGCGAGCGCGGCGAGTTTATCGATAGCGAGCGTGCGAATAATCCGCGCCGTCCCCGATATTCATTCCTTCTCTCTTCGTTTGAATTGTCATATCGAAATAGCGTGCGTGAGTCTCTCGGCAAATCCCTCCCTTATACTAGTTTTGAGTCAATAAAGTGGTTAGAGATTAACACGAAACGATCTCGTTATTTTGTCTTCCCTTTGTTCGAAATCGGTGTGGTTGTTTACGTTTGATCCGAACGCGCCGGTAATTTAGCAAGAATCACGAAAGCAACGAGAGAAGCTGCCCGCCAACCGAGTTGTCAGCAGTGGCCGACGGAGCGCTGTAAAGCAGGCGTAACAGCGCCCCTGGCGGAGAAATCGTGAACCCAGGTTGGATCGGTAAGAGAACTCAGCGCGGGTGCACACCGGGACCAGGTAAACAAGTGTGCTAGGAGCACACAGTTAACAGGGGACCGTCTGGCTGTATTTAGGATTGTTATTACCCGAGGTTTGCGGCTAGGCGGCAGCCTGTTACATGGCGCCCAACAAGTTTTAGAACTCACACAAGGGAATTAGATTTGCGCGTAGAGAGGGAGAGACGCACGGGAGAGAGAGACGTTTGCGCGCGTGCGTGTTAAGGTGTGAGCGGGTGAAGCACACGTGGCTCGTTCGGCACGTGCTCTGCAGAGGGGAAAAGACGCCTCTTCGACCTAGTAGCGATTGCTTTTGTAAGCCGAGAGCACACTAACCCCAGGGGTCGAAGAGACGTCCTGAGTCGCCCCAACGGAAATAAAAGAGGTGACAAATTGTTTTTTTTCGAGTGGTTATCCACACCTTAGAGCATTTAGGTGGGGGGTTGGTCACAGAGCGACAATATCTGCAGAGCACGCAATTTGGGTGTGTGCGGAGTTAGTTTTACTAACCCGGTGGAACTAGCAAACAGTTAGTCTCCACCTATAGGCAGGTAGTTGCGAGTGGAAGTTCTTACTTCCTTAGGGTACGCGGCACCTGCACACACCCACGAGCCTCGTGGGTTGTTGCCTTGTGATTAAAGACGTATTAGTATAGTTTCCGGTAGAAATTGCAACACCCCGCTCACGCCTTGGGCGATAGGAGGCGGTAGTGGTCGAATAGGTAAAATAACCTCAACCGTCACCTACGCCCGAGTGTAAGCGGTATGAAAGATACCGCCGACGCGATAACTCGATGGGCATCAGAACTGCCTTCGACACAGCTTGACAGGTACCTGACGCAGCTGGAGTTGCGTACAGATGGTCCCAAGCTAATGCAAGCGGTTCGGCTTGCGTATTGGCTATTAGGCGAGTACATCGACCTGGATTTCCAAGGAGCAGCGTTGGATAGAGATGCGGCACAACGCAGACGAAGAAGCCGAGAGAGGTGGCTCGAGACCAGGCGACAAGAGCTAGAGGCAGCTGATGCCGAGGATCTCGTCGCCCACCCACTCATGCTGTTATGCAGCGATGAGGCAGTGGAGGCGAACCTGACGCGGACTCTCGCGGTCTTCGACAACCTTGAGGAGGATAGTCGAAGCGAGACGGGGGAGCGAGAGCCCGTCGAGGAAGCGGAGACCGGCGTGGCCAGTGGACCCCCGGAAGGGGTCGGTAGTGAACGTAAGGGTTCCACCGGATCGCCAGATAGGCGAAGGGCTCGTCGCTTCGAGAACGAGGAGCTACACCCTCAAGAAGACGAGGAGGAACGGTGCGTGACCGAGCGGTTGAAAGAGGAAATCGAGCGCATCCGCGTCGGGATCAATCGCATACTGGAGATGCTAGAGAGGCACGACCAAGTATGCACGCGGTGGAGCGACCAGGTGACCGCCCTACAGGTGGAGTTCCAGCAGCTGAGGAGCATGGACCCCATGAATCGACGAAGTGTCGCACCGGAGCGGCCCAGGAGAACAGTGGACTTCAAGTCCACATATACGTGTCACTACGATCCGAGGGTACCAGGAAGTACCCCGGAACCCACGAGACCAGCCCCTGGTGAGCCTCGAGATGCCCCTCAAAGGCAGGCGCCTCTGCGGACGGAGCAGCCGCCGCGGAGAGGACCAATAGACGCCAACATTGGTGAAGGGCAGGCGATCCCGGATAGATCGGCCTGGAACGATACCAATGTGGCGTCAGGATGTTACACGATTTGGGATGCGGGTAGAATAGTCCGAGGGTGGAAGCTGCGATATTCGGGTGCGGCTTCAGACTGCGTGGACACCTTCCTGTCAAGACTAGAGGATCTACGAGCGGGTTCTGGGCTAACCGACGGCGAAGTTTTGTGCTCTGTATCAGAACTCCTCGAAGGCGTTGCGAGGACATGGTACGAGCTTAATAAGCTTAAGTGGAGGAGTTATGCCGACTTCGTAGCTGGTGCTCGCCGTTGGTTCAGGTCAAGCGAATTGCAGCAACAGAGATTGCTACAAGAGGCCCAAGCTCGGTACCAGGAAAAGGGAGAGTTGGTAAGAGAGTACGCCTGCCACCTCCTCTTCATGCTGGCCCAACTACGCCCGCCGTTACCAGAGAAGCGACAACTAGATTTGTTGTACGCAAATCTTCTACCCGCCATCCGTATGCAGCTGCGAAGAAACTCGTTCTCCAACGAATTTCATGCCCGGGCGACTGAGATCGAGACCGCTATGCGGGACGACGAGCGCCCGACGACCAGGCTGGAGCCGACGTCCACATTATACCCCGAGCACATGGGTGTGTCAATAAAGGCACCGCCGCCCAGGGCAGGAGTCCGAACCGCGGCCATGTCGAACAAGAATCGGGGTATGGAGCAGCTGCAACCCGAGTCACCGGTGAAGAGCCAGGCTAGGAAACCCGAGGACCGATCTTCAATCTCCGCGACGCAGGCGACAGACCGTTTCGAAGACTTGTCGTCTCAGGTAGCGACCCTGCGACGAGAAATGGACCGGTACTTCAGGGAGAGGAAAGCTAACTCCCCCAAGCGGCCAAGGGGTCGGCCGCAGGATAAGGGGAGGAGTAAAACCCCCCCTGGGTCTCCTGGCCAGCGGCGAGAGGATCAGAGGAGGAAGATAGATTTCTCCCAATCCGTTAAGTGCTCGTCCTGTGGCAAGCTGGGCTTTACGAGGAGGTACTGCCCGGATTGCAATAAGGGAAACGGGCAGGGAAGCGGAGGACGGAGGTCCCCTCCGCGTTCCCAACAGAGGTGACCTCTCGCCGCGGGTCGCTCGAACGTGGCGGTAGCCCGTCGGCGACCCCAGGGTTCAGACAGGTTTCGGAAGGGCCATTGAGTCCTACGAGACCCAGCAGTGCAGTGGCAGACGAGGCGACACACACCGTGCCGGGGCCTCACCTGGGCAATAGGGCGTTCTGTATCCTCGAAGGGTATGGAGGTCGGATTCAAGTGGTGGAGCACGGGTACGAATGGGCCGGAGAGGAGACCGTCGGCCCCAAAAGCTCCCGGAAACCACCCGACGCTCCGGAGGATGCGCCTAGGACCCAGGAATTAGCGGGTGAGAGTACGGCGACGCGAGTAGCGGCTGCCCAAGGCAGGAAGAGTCGCGAAAGCCTCCGGAACACAGAGAAGAAAGGGACGGAGGAAACTCCCCGTAGTTATAAGCCCGAGGATAAGACTAGACGGTGGCTCCAGGTGGACATAGGTGCCTATAGGTTGAGGGCACTCTACGATACAGGAGCCTCATCGACGGTAATGGGTCAGCTCGGGCTAAGGTTGGCATCGGACATGGGGCTAGGCCTTGATGTGACGCGTGCCGGCGAAGCCAAGCTCGCCGACGGTCGTCCATGCCCCATATTGGGTCATATGATTTTCCCCTTCACGGTAGGGGGAATCACCAAGGATGTCCGAGTTACCATAACGCCATTGCTGTCGGATGACTGCTATGTAGGCGCGAATTTCGTAAGGGAATTCAGCGCCAACCTGAATCCTGACACGGACCAGCTGTACTTGGCGAAAGCCAAAGTGGCGGTACCGTTGGAGGTGGCAAGTGTCACAGGTACGTCGTGCCTCGCATCCGTGGACCTGATAGAAGCCACGGAAGCACAGCGCCAAGAAGTGGCTAGCCTCGTCGATGGATTGATTCCAGACGCAGGCGAGAGTTTAGGCTGTGCTATAGGGGTCGAGCATGAGATAGACATCGGAGACGCTCGACCCTGTAAACAAAAGTACTATCCGGTCTCAGATAGGGTGCGAGACGAGATGCACGCGCTGGTCAAGGCCATGCTGGACAACGACGTCATTGAACCAGCAACCAGCGGATGGTCAAGCCCAGTGGTGATGGTGAAGAAGGCAGATGGCAAGTATCGGTTCTGCGTAAATTACCAGAAGGTAAACGCAGTAACCAAGCCTGACGCCTATCCATTGCCCTTCATGAACGACATCCTGTGAAGGATCAGGGATGCCAAGTTCATCTCTACACTAGACTTGAGTAGCGCGTACCACCAGATTCCTCTTAAAAAGGAGTCGCGCCCCACTACGACGTTCACAGTCCCTGGCCTGGGGCATTTTCAGTTTAAGAGAATACCTTTCGGATTGTCATACGCAGGCGCGACCTTCCAGAGGTTGATGGACAAAGTTATTGGCCCGGACTTAGATCCTTTCGCTTTTGCTTACCTCGACGACGTGATCATTATTTCGCCGTCCTTTGAGGAGCATAAGCGACACCTGGAATTGGTTTTACAACGAATTCTGGGTGCGGGCCTCACTGTAAATAAGACCAAGAACCACTTCTGTAAATCGGAAGTCAAGTATCTAGGGGTCCTTGTGAACCGTGAAGGAGTGAGGCCAGATCCGGAGAAGATCAAGCCTATTATGGAGTACCCAACACCACGGATCATCAAGCAGGTGAAGCGATTTATGGGGATGATGTCATGGTATCGTCGCTTTATACCCGACTTCGCAGCAATCGCTGAGCCGATAAACCGCCTGATGAAAAAAAGCGTCCAATTTGCGTGGCAGCGGGAACAAGAGCAAGCTTTCGAAAGGCTACGAGACGCAATGGTCTCTGCACCAATCTTGCAGTCGCCGGATCCCAGCGGACAGTTTGTGTTGCAAACGGACGCGAGCGATAGCGGGATCGGCGCCGTACTGACGCAGGAAATCGATGGACAGGAGCGCGTCATAGAGTACGCCAGTCGCTCCTTAAATAGTGCGGAAAGGAATTACACAGTCTCCGAGCGAGAGTGCCTGGCCGTGGTATGGGCTATCGGGAAGTTCCGGCCTTACGAGGGGCACCACTTCAAAGTCATTACCGATCATAGTTGCCTTAGGTGGCTCCACAGTATGAGGAATCCTACAGGAAGGCTAGCGCGTTGGGCGCTAGCACTGCAGGGACATGTTTTCGATATAGAGTATCGAAAGGGAGACCTTAACGTGCTGCCAGACGCTTTGTCTAGGGCCTATGAGGAAGGGGTGGTAGAAGTGTGTGCCATGACGCATCAACCGGAAACTGCCGATGCCTGGTATTTACAGAAGTACCGAGAAGTATGCCAGGATCCCCACTCTCAGCCTACCTGGAAAGTAGTTGGAGGGAGGCTGTACCATTACAATCCGACAGAAGAGAGCGAAGGGTCCATCGATAATGAGGAAGCCTGGAAGCTTGCGGTTCCCGCTGAGAAAAGGCACCAAGTGTTGGAAGAGGTACATGATGCACCAGCCGCGGGCCATCAGGGTAGAGAACGGACGTTCTCTAGGGCTAAGCGCCTGTACTTCTGGCCTAAGATGTACGAGCAGGTCAGAGAGTACGTGAGGAATTGCCTGGTTTGTCAACAATGCAAGGCGGAACAAAGGCCGCCTTGCGGGGTAATGGATCGTCGAGAGGTCTCGCGACCCTGGCAGGTGGTGGCCAGCGATATTACGGGCCCATTCCCAAAGAGCTCAAGAGGGTTTGAGTATATCTTGGTCTTTTTAGATCTGTTTACTCGGAGGGTTGAGTGCGTACCTATACGCAAGGCCAATGGAAGGACCATTGTGCGGGAGTTCCACGAGAGAGTGGTAACCAGGTTCGGCGCGCCCGAGATATTCCTTTCGGACAGCTAGTGTTTGCGTTGTTTCAAGCTTATCCGATTTGAGGGGGTATAGCGTCTTCAAGACATTACCACCCTTCTCTCTGGGCGCCAATAGGTTGGCATAGCCCACTGTCTTTCACTCCTTCGCTTTCAAACATTTTTGGAGATCCGGAAGTCAAGTTTGCTGCGACATCCCTGGCGCAACTCAGCGAGTCGGAACCTTTTTAATCTAAGGCGGCGACCTCCTCGAAAGGAGTACCGATCTTTTCACGGTTCGACGCTCAAGGAGAGCGGAACTAAAGGCTTGACCCTCGGTTTGAGCGCGACGGGACTCTAGTTGCCCCAACGTCTACTGCGTCGGAAGCACGCAGCGTACAAATCTTACGAGATTTGCTTGACCTGGTACCACTACCCCGCAGAGGCCAACCCAAATTGGGATGTCGGAAGGGAGATTCAGCCAGGACAGTCAGAGGAAGATTCCTAAGACGATCGACCAACTAAGTTCCCCTCCTGGGCTCGCGTTCGAAAAACATTCCACCCTGCGTACCTGTATTAAGGGATTTTTCCCGCGACTCACAGGTCCATCGCTTCGACATACCGAAGTACGTCTCCCCATTGCGTTTCGGTCATCGCCGCTCACGCTGGTGGGTATCCGTCATTCGAAAGGTTGTTGTTACCCCGTTTTGTCCCAAAGTCAGATCTCGCTTTCTAAAGAATGGTTTTATGGCTTGGCTGATACTGATGTTTGCTCTTTCGATTTGATTCTCGACTGTTATGTCAGGGCGGGGTTTCGTCTAGCCGACAAGGCGACTCCCCAGGCAGTTTTCAGTATTCTTGCCTGTTGTGCCACGCATTCAGTTCAAAACTCTGTCGTTGGGTCAGAACGGGGTTCATCGCGTTCAAGTATTCAAACTTCAGAATTTAGTTCTGAAGTTGATGTTCAAAATTTTCGTTCAAAAATTTCAAGCTTTATGAGCTTGTCTGGGTTCAAAAATTAGGTTATTGTGCGAGTTTTTGTCCTTTGGTTAGGGACCTTGTAAGAGGCGGCGTCTTTCTACCGTAGTTTGTAGCTACATTTCTTCGCTTCCTCCTTTTTATGGGTGTTCCTTCCCTGGGCTCTATAACTTTTCTGGCAAAGTCTCCAAAGGCTTTGTAGATTTTCCTGCTGGATACTAGGGCTGATTCTGGGCAAGGCCATATGTGACCTTCTTCTTCAACAGCCTCTATTAATGGCTTTCTTAGTTCCCTTAATTCTTCGCAGTTAAAGAGAATGTGGCTTTCGCTTTCTATTTCTCCACAGCTACACAGTTGGTCTTCGCATTTATGGAAGGTATGACTTAAAAGCACCATGTCCAGTCATGAACTGTACTATGTAGTGGTTGGGGTTTAGCCACCTCTTCTTTAATCTATCCTTGATTACTAGGAAATAGCAGTACGTTCTCCTGCCATTTGTGGCTGACTGCCATCTCTCTTGCCATACCCTTTCGATTTCATCGTTGATGAGTTGTATGGCTTTCGAGATTTTTAGTTGCCCGATCGAAGTTCTTCCGATGTAATTCGGATGCCGTGCATTTTAATCGATCTCCCTTTCCTGACGCAGTACTTTGCAACTCTCGCGTCAAGCTCTAGAGCTATCAGTCGGGAGGCTGCAAGCACGTGTGCTGCTTCATGAGAGATCGATCTGTAGGCTTTGAGTGTTTTGCAGAGGACCGATCGTTGCAATCCTTCTAAAGCAGATTGCTGTTTGGTGTTGGTCCTTTGCCACCAGCCCGCAGCAGCATATGTAACTTTCGATACTAAGAAGCCATTATATATCTCTTTCAAAGAATTGAATTTTAGGCCCCAATTTACCCTTGCTATTTTGCTTAGCTCGAAGTAGGTACTGTTGCAGTCTTGAATCACGTTTCGAATATGTTCTTCCAATCGGAAGCCTTTCGAGATTGTGATTCCTAGGTACTTGACTGTTTTGTGCGTTCTAATGTTGTCTATCCCAATTTTGACTGTAGGGTTCCTATTCTCGCTTAGTTGGCCTTTTAGCCATATTAGTGCTGACTTTTGTACTGCCAAGTTCATTTTGTCAGACTTGCACCAGTCCATCATTATATTAATGATTTCTTGGGCTTGTCTTTCAAAGTCAATGCGCGTTTTTGCCTTAATGATAGGAAGCACATCGTCTGCATAGGCTAGTACTTCGTATCCTGCGTCCCTGATTGACCGGAGTGGTTTGTCAAAGATGACGTTCCAGCCTACCGGTCCGAAAACTGAACCCTGGGGGCACCCCTTCGTCACTGTTTTCAGTGTTTCTTCGAAGTGGGCATATATGCCCACTTCTCTATCACTGAAGTAACTCTGGAGGAGCTTATAGATATTTCTTGGGCAGTTTCTTTCTTTCAATTGGGAGAGCAGGCTTGGCCACCATAAAGCATCGAATGCTCCTGAGACGTCTAGTGGAATAGCGGCTACGTACTTAATCGACGGATGTCGACTGCCTCTTCTACTATTTCATATAGTCTTCTGATGGCGTCCTCTGTGGATCTGTTTGCCTTGAAGCCAAATTGATCCTCCGAAGACCAGTCCGAGCTGTTTAGAATGTTGGAAATTCTTCGAATCACAAGCCTCTCGAGTGTCTTCCCGGCTATGGGGAGTAGACATACGGGTCTTTATGATTTAATCTCGTTCTCGGGTTTTTCAACCCCTTTGAGCAACGTGATTAGCATTCCACTTTTCCATCTTCTGGGGAACACTCCGCATTTTAGGCAGGCGTTGAAAAGTCGTGTCAGTTCCTGGTGTAATGGTTTTGCGTTAACAAGCATTTCCGACTCTATTCTATCTTTGCCTGGTGATTTCCCTGCCTTGTTCGCTTTAAGGGCCATTTCTACTTCCCTTATCAGGAAAGGCTTTGCGTTGCCGGTTACTGGAACCTCCCGCATATCTCTGCGAATCTCTGCATGTGTATCGTTTTCGCAGCTTGGGTCGTCATCAGGCATTAATCCTTCTAGTAGAGCCGTACTTGTTTCTTTCCAGTCTTTTGTGACTGAACCATTACGGTTAACCGTGCACATTGCTTTCGAGATTCTGACTTTGTTGGATGCTCGTTTGTATGGATACGCCCAAGCATTCTTTTTGCTTTCGATAGTGCAGAAGTCTCTCCAGCTGTTGCGTTTGGCTTTTTTAATAGCCAATGCATATTCAGATTTCATTTGACTCAATTTTTCAAGTGATCTCTGGAGGGCTTTTCTTTGTTTCCTATTCGGTCCTTCCTTGTCTTTCAGAGCGACGATTTTGCGTTCTCTTTGTATCGCTCGCCTCTTACTTCGCAAGTCAGGGTTCCACCAGGGTAGAGAGCGCGTTCTTCTCTTTTTGGGTGGAATAGAGTTCCTTGCTGCCCTTACTAAGACCTCTTCAAGTTTTGAAACATATGTTTCAATGTCTTCGGAGGTTTTCAAAGGGAGTTTAGCTAGGTTCTCTTTCTCGAATTTACAAAGTTTACCGAATTTCTCCCAATCAGCTTTTCTCGTGTTAAACCTTGGTTCTAATGTTTCTTCGGTTCGTATGAGTCTGGCTGGTTGTGAGGCAAAATCCAGTTCGATCACTATGGGCCTGTGGTCACTGGTGGTCCATTCTTTCACCGCCCAGCTAGCCAAGAGGTTTGACAGGTTCGACGTGTGTAAAGTTACATCGATATTCGTCTCGCCTCTCGTGCTACGGCACGTTGGAAGTTGGTCTCTTCTATTGGCCACTATTAGCCCAAATTGGTCTATGAATTCTTCAATGACTGTTCCATTCTTGTCCTGTGTGTTAGACCAGATCTTCGACTTGGCATTTGCATCCATTCCAATTAAGACTCTTTTGCCTTTCAATTGCTTTAGAGTCCTAGCTAGTTTGTCAAGATAGGTCTTCCTGCTGTGGCTGAACTGGCAATAGATGCTTATGAAATAAATTTCACCAAAGGCTCCGATTATTTGTGCGCAAACACAATGGGAGTCACACAGATTAGAGATCTTGGTAGCGGTGACTTTGTGCGGATTGTAAAGTATCGCAGCTTGAATTCTTTCGCCTTCTTTGGCGCCATGAATAGCTGCGATGCTGCCCATACCTGAAATCGCGTTATTCCAGTGATATGGTTCTTGCACCAGTGCCACCTGTATGTCAAGATTTCTGTCTGTCATGATTTCTCCCAGCTCATCGTTGGCTACTTGCCTTTTGTTGAGGTTCAATTGTATGATCCTCAATTTCGGGCCCAGTTCGGGGTTATGTTTTGCGTTCAATTTAAACCTTTTAACTGGTGGGCAATCGTCTTTGCTTTCGTCTTTGATTGGTTGCGAGGGAAACTGAGTTGACACCGGAGTGTTAGAGCAGTGCTCTGGTTTCTCAACGGTCGTCTCCTGCTTACGTTTCCTCGCCTTATTATACCTAGAGTGGTTGACCATTTCGCTTTCGAGGTACAACACAATGTCTAGTTATATCTCCTCCTTAGAATCGCTAATGGCGTTTCCGGAGTCTGGCTTTCGATCGTTCGTTTTAGCGTTAACGTGCGCGTTCAAGATTAAGCGAGTGGCGTTCGAGCGGCGTTCAAGTGCGAGCAGTGAGTATGTTTGTGTGTGTTGACTTTGAGCTTTGGTTGTTACCTTATCGGGTTTCTCCATGGTTTTCATGGCTCTAGTATATTTACAGTTGATTGTGCTAGTTATTTTTCTAGCTTTCTAACTTTTGTTAGTTCTTTTGTGTGTTTTGATCTTTGTTTGATTTAATTTGTTTGATTTCTTTTATTTCGATTTTGATTTTAATTTTAAATTTTGATTCTTGTTTTGATTTTGGTTTTTAATTTTGATTTTTGATTTATCGGTAACTTTCTTATTCTTATACTACTGCTTAAGATTATTGCTTAATTAATAGTTAACGGCTTAGAACTAATTTAATTATGATATAACTTAGAACTACTTACGAATGTACAGGCGTGTTTAATTCCACGCTAGGTTTGATATTGCTCAAACCTTGTCTTGGTCAGGGTTAGGTATTTGACGAGTTGCAACCAAAGTAGCATTTGAATGAGCATATCGGGCTTCCGCCTTTACTATCATCTTAGCCTGTGTTCGCCATTAGCAGCACTGGATCTGATGGACTTGCAGTGCATGGTTTTCGCTTTCGAAAGGAGCTGACAGCCACTAATTTCGCTTTCAATTGCAAAATTGCTTTAGTTATTAGGGCTCAAAACAATTCCTTAGCAGGAAGGATGCTGCCCTTCTGTGGAAACATTTTTCCTAAGGGTTTTAGCATCCGTAGTGCGTTCTAGTCATCGAGAGTTACTCGGCCCAATGGACTGTTCTCTCGCACAATTTGGTGTCGGGCCTTACTCCGGGAGCTCGAGGCAAAGAACTTTGGGTGGCTGCTATGACCACGGCCGCGACTCTTTACCCACAGTAGTGGCACCTACCGATTGCCAGTCGATAGGGGGAAATTTGTTATCTACCCGAATATTCGGATTGCCGGGACCATTGGCCCTTTGCAACTAGCTCCCGGAGCGGTCTCCCGTCCTCTAAGAGGGCGCGCGGTACCACAATCCCAAGAGATTTCCCCTCAAGTGACTCCCGGATTTTGGCTTTTCTGGGCTCGAGTTGAGCTCTTGAGGTGTGGTAGACTCCGCGATGAATGTTTGGGCGTTTGCAGGCCGCACCTCACCACGTATTGTCATGGTCCGTGTTGTTATATTTTGTTTGGCCGGTTGGCCTGTAGCCCTGAGGGCAAGCGTTGTGTGTTTTGCCTACTGTTTCTTTGCAGAGACAGCGTTTTCAGCCCCACCACGTGAAGGTACACACATCCGCACTTGTGATTGCAAGTCTTCGTTCAAATATACATTGCATTCACTTCGGGTCGACTAGCATTAGTTGCTTGTCGAGGGCAATCGGTGACGCATTTTGTACTTCAGCATTTGTTTATGCCCGTACACAAAAGAGAGAAGTTTCGACGTCCTCGCCCAAAACAACGAGTTGTTTGTTTGAGGAGTCTCCGTTCTCTACTAAGGAAGACAACTACGGCCAAGGCTCCTGCCAAGCCCTCGAAGCAGGCTCAACCGAAGAGACCCTCGGGGGCCCCCGGAGCCGGGCAAGAGTTCACGGTCCACGTGGACGGGTCGAAGGTTTCCGACCCTACCGTGGAGGTGCGCACGCATGGCGTGCGCACCTCCGCCACGGTGGGCGGCGTGACATTTACCGCCGCCCCGGGAACCTCGACCCCGCAGCCCCCTCCGCAGGTGGGGAGCCACGGGCAAGGATTGGCGCCCGGCTCCTCCAGGTCACAGCGGAGGGGCTGTTACATTTGCGGACACCCCGGCATCACCACCAACTCCAAGTGTCCGAACAAGGCGGAACTCTGGCGCTACCCCCGGCACAAGGCACCAGGAGGCGCCGATAAATGAGGTGGGAGGGTGATGGCCCGGGTGAGGGCAATAAAAGCGTTTTTTTGTAAGAATGATGTGTGATGATTTCTCCCCTTCCCTCTCCTGTCCTTAGGGTCGCGAGTCAGCGAAATAGTTCGGCCCGGTAGTCCGAAGCTAGGAGGGGGCTGCAACGATTGCAGAAAATCGTTTAGACTCGCGTGGGTTACTAAGCGGCTGAGCGTAACAGCCGCGATCGGTTTGAGAGAGAGAGAGAGAGGGCGCGTTAGGGGAAATGACCGGGAGGGGAGAGTTAGCTAGCCAGTATGACTGTGTCCTTCAGTCTAGCTACATCGCATCCGAGTTAGAGGCAACAGAGAGTACGAGTGTTTTTTACGAGTGAGATCCAGGGAGCAGTGCACGTTGTTAGCGAGTCGTGAGGTAAGAGGGTACACCGCGCAACGTGTGCATCGGCGACCGACAACAACGATCGTCACGGTAGTACGAGGACACGCACTGCATGACGTGTATGGCACCGTCGCCGTTAGTGACAATTGTGTGTGGAGTGTCGAGTGCGCGCATTGTTGAACGTGCGCGACCTCGGCTCCAGCGAGCTCAACCTCTGCGTCTCCTGCAGCCACGCAACAACAACAGCAGAGCAGCAACCGCAGAGGCAGTTCAACAGCAGTGTGTTAGTCGGATACGGTTGGCCACCGTATCCTCGTCAACTTAGCGATAGGTGCATTGCACTATTTGTTGATATTTGCGTGCGATCCCGCGCAGCGAGCGCGGCGAGTTTATCGATAGCGAGCGTGCGAATAGTCCGCGCCGTCCCCGATATTCATTCCTTTTCTCTCCGTTTGAATTGTCATATCGAAATAGCGTGCATGAGTCTCTCGGCAAATCCCTCCCTTATACTAGTTTTGAGTCAATAAAGTGGTTAGAGATTAACACGAAACGATCTCGTTATTTTGTCTTCCCTTTGTTCGAAATCGGTGTGATTGTTTACGTTTGATCCGAACGCGCCGGTAATTTAGCACGAATCACGAAAGCAACGAGAGAAGCTGCCCGCCAACCGAGTTGTCAGCAGTGGCCGACGGAGCGCTGTAAATCAGGCGTAACAGCGCCCCTGGCGGAGAGATCGTGAACCCAGGTTAGATCGGTAAGAGAACTCGGCGCGGGTGTACACCGGGACAAGGTGAGCAAGTGTGCTAGGAGCACACAGTTAACAGGGCACCGTCTGGCTGTATTTAGGATTGTTATTACCCGAAGTTTACGGCTAGGCGGCAGCCTGTTACATCATCTAGAATCATGTCTAAATAAATTTAACTAGTGTGCTTCAAAATAAAAAAATTAATTACACTTCGAAATAAAATTGAAAGTTCCACGGTCTTCCTCATTGCCTCTCTTCCCCGCCCAAAATAATTGGTAACGAGCCGTACTATCTCATTACAACATAAACTTCATTTACAATAGGAATTTACAATAGGAAATCTGTGAAAATATCAATATTGTTATTACAGTGAAATAATGCAAAGTCAAGTGGATTCTTAATTGCCATACAGTTTGCTGTAAAAATAGAAGCATTATTGTTTATACACCTTGTTTTGACAAATTCAAGTTCTGGACATACTGCCAACTGATTATAGCTTTTATTGCCGACTGTATATATTTCAATGTTCTCAGTTGAAGCTAAAAGTTCTTGAAATAGTTCTTGAAGTATTTCACTTTTTTGCAGTTTTCTTCTTAATTCATAATTTCTCGCGACTTGGGCTTTCAAGATTGAATAATCGTACGAGGGTCATTTGAAAAGTCGGTGCAAAAATAAAAACTGTTTGATTTTTTTTAATAAATCTTTTTTATTTTTCAACATAGTCTCCTTTTAGGGTTATACACTTCATCCAACGCTGCTCTAGTTTGTTAATCCCTTCCAAATAAGAGGATTTGTCCAAGTCTGTAAAATAGGCATTCGTTTCTGCAATCACCTCCTCGTTTGAATAAAATCTTTTCCCCGCCAGCCATTTTTTCATATTAGGGAACAAATAGTAGTCCGACGGAGCTAAGTCTGGAGAATAGGGGGGATGTGAAACGAGTTGGAACCCTATCTCCATCAGTTTTGCGGCCACAACTGCTCAGGCGTGAGCTGGCGCATTGTCGTGATGGAAGAGGACTTTTTTGTGGGCTAATCGTGGACGTTTCTCTAGCAACTCGGTTTACAAATGATCGAATAACGATGAATCATATTGGCCTGTAATGGTTTTACCCTTTTCCAGATAGTCGATGAAGATTATTCCTTGCGAATCCCAAAAGACAGTCGCCATAACCTTCCCGGCCGAAGGAATTGTCTTCGCCTTTTTCGGAGCAGATTCCCCCTTGGTAACCCATTGTTTAGACTATTCTTTGGTCTCAGGAGTGTAGTGATGTATCCATGTTTCATCTACAGTGATGAAACGACGCTTAAAGTCTTGCGGCGGATTTTGCTGGAACAGCTGCAAACCATTCTTGCAACACTTCACACGATCTCGTTTTTGGTTAATCGTGAGCAATGGCGGCATCCATCTAGCGGATAGCTTTTTCATGTCCAAATGTTGGTGCAAAATATTATGTACCTGTTCGCTCGAGATACCTACAGTACTAGCAATCTCACGCACCTTCACTTTTCTGTCAGCCATCACCATATCATGGATTTGATCAATGATTTCTGAAGTGGTAACCTTAACAGGGCGTCCAGAACGTTCAGCGTCTTTTGTGCTCATATGGCCACTTTGAAAATTTTGAAACCACTTATAAACCATTCTAGTCGAAGGTGCACAATCACCATAATGTTTATCAAGCTTCTGTTTAATCTCCTGAGGCGTTTTGCCTTTGAAAAAGTAATGTTTAATCAATACAGGAAATTCTTTTTCGTCCATTTTTTTACAACCACTCGATTTCTTTGATTGAAACGAATGTAAAACGCAAAGTAATTGGCCGATCTGGCTGAAACTTGGTGTGTGCTCTTCCAAGATATGCCACTAACTAAAAATAACCTTGATACGCACTAGTATCGCCATCTCTCTGACTTTGCACGGACTTTTCAAACGACCCTCGTAATTGAATAACCGGATCAGCGCTCGGGCCAAGCCAAACAGTCCCTGAAACTAAGCAATTGACGCTTAACACAGAACAAACTTTTATTATTGAAAAAACATTGATAAATCATATACTCGTAAATAACTGTCAGCAAGAAAGTTGTCTATAATGGTTCAAAGTACGTGTTTATTAATTTCCGAAAATCTACATTCATTATTTTCGAAGATTTGCGAGAAAATGTATAGGCACTGTTTATGCACATCACGGTAAAACTTCGATTAGTATTTAAAAAAAAAATAGAGACGTTATCTCTCTATCGAAAGTAATTGTGTAAATGTAATAATTACTGTTATTTTCATTGTATAATTAGGAAAGTATGAGTAATAATTATAGCTCTGGCTTTATCAATGTCGGCTAACACGAGTATCTAATAGTAAATTCATTTATAAAAATAAACTCATTGTTATATATTGACCAATATTTTAATTATGAACATCTGTAATATTAGAAAGCGACGATAGGTTTCCGGTGAAAGATGAGAAGAAAAATAGTTGACAATTGTAAACCCTATTTCAACACCATCGTTTTATTTAAATACATTGACTTATATTTTAAAAAGAGCTGATGCACGATCACTTTGGTATATGTAGTCCGAGGAAAAAAATCACGATGAGTTTATAAAAGTTAATTTAAGTAAAATACCATCTATATACAAAATATTAGGCGATAGTATTTCTTAGATATTTATAAAAGTTATTACAATTTTATTGTAAATTATTTATTATTTATTGAATATTAAATATGTTTAATAAATAACTATTTCGATAACTTATATCGTCTCGATAATGTTTTCTTCAAAGAAAATACTAACCGAAGCTTCGCCGCGATGTGCATAAGCAGCGCCTGTACTATGACATTACGCATTTTCTCGCAAATTTTCAAAAACATTGAATGTAGATTTTCGGGAATTGATAGACACGTACTTTGAACTATCATAAATAACTTTCTCACTTATCTCTGAATACATGATTTATTCATGTTTTTTCATTAAGAAAAGGTTGTTGATGTGTGCTAAGCGCCGATTGCATAGTTTCAGGGACTATTTGGCTTGGTCCAAGCGCTGATCCGGTTATTCGATGTGTATGCGTTTAAATAGTGTGTTGCGATATTGATCACTTGATGACGAATGTTTTTAATAAGAAGTCTGTACATAGTATTTTGGATTTATGTTCGAACGCTATTAATTTGGATTCATCTAGAATTAACCGATTTTTTTCTAGGTGTGCATTTAGTAACCGCGTTTTTGATTGTTTCAACAAATAAATCATATTTCATAATTTTTTTCAACAAAATTCGTTGATATAGTTGTTGATTGATGCGTTTTGACTGAATTTAAAAAGTTTTTTGATAATACGAGGTCTGACGGGAAAGTATCGGGCCTACCTATACATTTTCGTGCTAGCGTTATTCTTTATCATCTGGTGGGTGGCATTCTTCAAAGTAATCCTCACTTGATTGAATAACACGGTTCCATCGATGTTTCCACTTTTCAGAACAGTCTTGGAAGTTACTTTTAGCCTTAAGTACACTCGTCGCATTGTTTTCAACCGTTGTTTTGTCATCGAATCGGTGTCCTTTGAGTGGTTTTTTTAGTTTTGGAAACAGCCAAAAGTCACAAGAGGCTATGTTGGGACTGTATGGAGGTTGTCGAAGCAATGCGATATTGTGTTTGCTCAAAAACTGCTGCACAAGATTGGATGAATGCGCTGGCACATTATGGTGATGAAGGAGCCAGTCACCACTTTCCTAAAAGTACGGCCGTTTTCTTCTTACTGCATCACGCAAACGTTTCAAAATTTGAACGTAGTATTCTTTATTGATTGTTTGACCTGTTGATGCATATTCGTGATGTACAACACCTTCACAATCGAAAAAAACAATCAACATTGACTTAACATTGCTCCGACTTTGACGTGCTTTTTTTGGTCTTGGCGATTCAGAATGCTTCCACTGTGAAGATTGTTATTTTATTTCAGGATCATAACCATAAACCCATGATTCATCACCTTAAATAACTTTTCTAAGCACGTTATCATCTCATTATTGACCATTTCCAGATTGTCCTGAGCGATTTCTAAGCGAATGTTCTTCTGCTCTGCTGTAAGCAATTTTGGGATGAATTTCGCACACACGCGTTTCATTCCTAAATTTTCGGTTAAAATTTCTGAAATGATAGTTTTTGGTATTCCAAGGTCTTCTTCTAGTTCTTGCACAGTCAACGACGATCTTATTCGATTGCAAGTCGCACCCGCTCAATATTATCTGCGGTTTTTGTCGTCGAAGGTCGGCCGGAACGAGAATCACTATTGACAGAAGTGCGACCATCCTTGAACCGTTTATACCACCCCTTTTTTCATGTTTTGCTTATACACTCGCTTGCTAAGACCTTTTGCATCATTTCAATAGTTTTCGAACTCGTTTTTCGGAGTTGAAAGCAAAATTTGATGCAAATCGTTGATCTTGTTTTTCAGTCATTTTTGACAATATCAAAATCCGATGAACGCGAAAAAGGCACTGTAAACAAAGACATGCTGCGCATGAACTATACATCCGGCAGGTGTCAGTAAGTAACCAATAGATTCGTGAGGCTTTACTGTTGACGTTTCTGTCCGGTAGAGATCGCTCGAACACTATGGCGCGAAGATATAAACGTAGGCCCGAAACTTTCCGGACAGACCTCGTATAACTTTTTTCCATAAAAATGTTTCCTACCGTTACATTACAAAGTAAATTCTTTTTCTTTCGAATAGAAATTCCTATATTGTGTTCCGGATGAAGGGACAGTTTTTTTCAGACTTAGGGAGCTACGAGTTTTGAAAATTTCTAAATCCTGCTCTGCCTCTGAGAGTACGTACAATTTTACTCTTTTAATAGAGCATTTGATACTCTGATACCAATAGCGCAGTTTTTCGTTTAGACAGGAAATTTTCCAGATAAGGGGTAGTTTTCTGTAGACTTTGGGGGTTGCGAATTTTGAAAACCTATAAAAGATGCTCTGCACCTGAGTTTACGTGCAACTTTATTCTCTAAGCTTGGCACCGGATACTCCGATTCCGTCAATCCCCGCAATTTTTTGCCGTGACAAGAATTTTTCCGTATTAGGGATGGTCGCATGCAGACTTAGGGGGTTGCATGGCTCTAACGCCTCAAAATTCAACTTCAGCCTATTAAAACACAAAACTGCAGTTGTACATATTACACCGGGGTCCAACTTATCTATGAAAATGTATAAACGGAAGAATTCAAGTTTAGAAGGGATTTTCCGAATTTAAGGGGTAGTTTACCCCGATTACGAATAACTAAAGGATGTAGGGCCAATTCTGATGGTGGATTCCGATTTAGCGCACCAAAAAACATAAGGATACATAGGTGCCATCTTTGGAACTGCCTACTTTTTTTTGTGTGCCTGTGTAATTTTTGTATTGTCAAAATTAACACTACTATAAGAATTTTCAATATGTTTCGGAACAGGAAGTAGTTGTATATTATTAATTATGAATATTTTAATTTTGCGTGGATTTTCTATTGATGTTTTACGTTCCTGTATGCGTGTTTATAACGTCCTCTTACTTTCACCAATGTAGCAATTACCCCCAATTTTTATTCTAAATTCAAAATGAGGGGGCAATTTTACGTTTAACCCTTTGAAGCATACATTTTTCTCTCCAGGATATTTAGATGAAAATTTATATATAGGGGTTTTTGAGGTCGCTGATCATGAATCTGATATTAGATTGTTCGAATTTTGCATCTAAGATGGCGGATTCAGAATGGCGGACATAGATTTTTTTCTATATTCGCTTGAAAACTTTAAAATTCATAACTAATGAGTTTTAGGAGTCACTGATAACGAATCTGATATCAGGTTTCCTAAATGATGTATCGAAAATGGCGAATTCAAAATGGCGGACAGGCATTTATTTTCTATATTGGCCTGAATACTTCAAAATTCAATGTAAAGGCTTTTAGGGCTCGCTGATAACGAATCTGATATCAGATTTCCGAAATAATATATCCAAAATGGCGGATCCAAAAATTCGGATATCAAATTTCATTTTTAGGGACTTCATTTTCATGAAACGTAATTTCTAAGGGTTTTCGGTCGTGCTGATAACAAATCTAATAATATAATTTAGTATTCTGTTTCAAATATTCTAGTATTTTGTTTTCTGATTAGGTGAATGAATCTCTCAAAAAAACAAAAATATATATATATATGGCCCTCAGACCCATGGAGAGTACATTCAATACAAAGTGTTTGGTGCTCATACAAATCGCCAAAAGGCCCTCAACCCCCGACCTACGAAAAATAAATAAAGATCGGCTCTTTGCTTCTGGAGTCATCCATATATTTGTTGACACTCATTGACTAAAATAAAACATAAAAAATGCAGAAAACAATATATAAAAAATAAAAAATAATATAAAATATAAAAAATAAAAAATAATATAAAATATAAAAAATAAAAAATAATATAAAATATAAAAAATAAAAAAAATATATAAAATATAAAAAATACAAAAAAAATATAAAATATGAAAAATACAAAAAAAAACGTAAATGGAGCTTGAACTCATAACGTCCTCGTCGTAAGCTCCGGGTAATGCCGAGAATGAGTGAAAGAAGTATCCACTATTCTGAGATATACTTTCAAGTCATGCAAATAAGCATGTACATCAATCATATCCTTTGGCCATCTTGGCTGCAGAATTTCAGAAAACTAGTATGATATTGATTATCACTGAGATTGAGGCACTTTAGATATGAGTTTGAGAGTATTCAAGCCAATATAAAAATATACATATCCGCCATTTTGAAAGCATTATTTCGGAAACCTGATATCAGAATCGTTATCTGCGACCCCTAAAACCCTTTAGATATGAATTTTAGAGTATTGGTATCAATATAGGAAATCTTCTTGCCCGCCATTTTAGATCCGCCATCTTGGATACACAAATTTTGAAATCTGATGTCAAATTATTATTCAGCGACCCCAAAAACCTTTGTATACCAAATTTGAAAGGGATACTCTCATTATTCGCGTCAATAATGAATTTCTCCCCAAAAATTCAATTTTTTTCTTCTTTGTTCATTTAAAAATATTAAAAAATAACCCAATATATTGATTTCAACTGCAAAATTATGTTTTTGAACTATTAATGAACTGAAAGAATGCAAAAGACCCTGTTGAAATCTATAATGTTGTTCTAAAATGGCAAAAGAAGCAATAAATCAATGTGTCCATCAGGATGGACACTGTGCTTCAAAGGGTTAAATGATGTATTATGTATGGGATCCGGTAAACCCCCAAGTTATCTCTCGAGATAACGTAAAGTTCAGTTTCATTTCTTTCTACTAAGTTTTCGTCCGATTAGTCCGATAACGAATGATATAACAAAAAATGCTTCAGACAAAAATTACGAGCTTGTAGGGGGGTCATTTTTTCGTAACTTGGACTTTGACCTTGGAGGTCATATCTAAGGTCATTCCACGATCAACCTTGATTTTCTTACTTAAATTTTTATTCTTGATTTTGGACATGAACTTTATACAACTTTCACATAACATTGACACAAAATTTAATGTCAGATGATCTTCGAATAACGTCTGAACTTTTGCCAGTGGGTTCAAGAAAGAATTCGACAAGATTCGAATTTTTTTCGACTTGTTATGTTTTAAGATGAAGCTACTTTTAAAAACAATGGCGAATTGAACAGGCATAATAGCCATTATTAGTCAGATACGAATCCTCATTGGCACAGGCATCTAGACAACCAAAACTATTGGAGTTTGAATCTTTGGTGCGGGATATAAATGGACGTTTAATAGATGCACATTTTTTTGATAGAAACTTGAATGGTGAAAGATTTTTTGAATTTTTTAGGAATTATTTATCTGTAGTGATGATGATCAAGTATTGATGAAGTAGAATTACAGGCAAGGATGAGAATGTGGATTTAAATGGACGGAGCTCCAGTACACAACTCCAGACAGGTTCGGGAGTATCTAAACAATCATTACCACGATAAATCGATTGGCTTACATGAATCGGTATTGTAGCCAGCAAGATCACCCGATCTTACATATTCAGATTTTTATTTATGAGTTTTTTTGAAAAATATAGTCTTCGCATGTGAACTCACTACAAGAGAAGATATGATGGAGAGGATTCAAATTGCATACATACAAATTCAACGTGATGTTTTATTGAAAACAGATAAAGAATTTTCAAGAAGAATTGAAATATGCATTCAAGAACAAGGACATGTATTTGAACATATGTTATTATCTTTTTCATAAATCCGTTCATAATTTTGAAATAAGTTACATTGTAATTCCTGATTACTTTATATTTTCTTTCATAATAAATATGATCAATTTGTTTACTGTACATCTTAATGTGATTGATATACCCTATAAAATTTCCCCCTCGTTTCGAATGTGATGTTCGTATCACTTATAAATAAAACAATTCGAACTCTCGTAATCTAGCTAATGAGTAAGAATTTGTTTCCAATGATTTTACTCTAATTGTCAAGAAAATAGATAAATAAATCAAATGTAATAAATAAGCAAATCAAATATACATAAGTAAGTATTTTTTAGCAAAACATTCAAAGTTTTCTCAATATCTACCATTATTTATAATTCTATCCTGATCAATCACTAAAAATCTATATTTGTCATCCAACCGACATTTTGCGCATAGTTCTTTAAATTGATTGTAAGACACGTCCAAATTTACATGATCGTCAAATACATTGCCGGTCAGTCACTTTTACCCCCCTCGAGCAAAATTGCTTGAACTTGGAAGTTTTATATTTTTGGTCAGAATCAACGTACAGAAACGAGCGAGAGCGCATTTGAAAGCTCTTTCCAAGAGCTTTCGAATAATATGCGTCGCAAAATTTATGGAATCGGTTTTCTAATTTTTTCAATCGAATATCCATCCATCAATGAAAATTCCGAAATTTTCAGTCTATCTTTGATAACTTGCCAATTCTAGGGAAAAAATCCCACGTAAATTTTAAGCACATCATTTTCTTCCTTTTCCCAAACCCTTTTTTTCCCCAAAAAATTTTTTCCTTCAAATATGATCTTTGTATGAGAAATTTTCTTGAAATTTGACACGTTTTTTCAACTTTTTATAACTTTGTAAATGAAAATCGTAGAAAAAAGTATACATGAAAGAAAATGTTTCTTTTTTCACGTAGAATACTGTAAAATTATTTCAGATTAAAAAAAAGTATTTTTTTTTATCCATCTTGCTATGGTCGTTCAAAAAATAAAAAAGTAAAATATTCATCTGCAACGTGACATTGTCTTCTTGTAAAATAAAATTTGTAGATTTCAAAAACTGGTTGTTACCATTTTTTTTCCTCACAAGAACGTTGTTTTTCAATTATTTTTCATCGCTGTTTTTGTAGCTGGTGCAAAAAAAATATATATATTGTACAGGAAACGATAGTGAATATACGTGTGTGTTCACACCCGATAATCACAGGCTTATTTAGTAGGTACCCAATGCGCTGTATACTCAGGTGTTTACAAATAAAGTTTTATACCAACGCTCACCGTATGAAATGTGGTATCATCTTAAATATTTCTGTGTCTACGATTATGAGCAAACTAGTCGATCGCGAGCGTTTCAAATGTGAACAACTGTTTGTGTAATGTGTAGTGAACATGGCAAAATCGAAAAATTTGTCCGTGCGTGAACGTAATAAGATCATTGCCCTTCATGAACTGCAAATGAGTAGTCACGCTATTTCAAAGCAGTTGAAAATAGACAGGCGCACAGTGGCTTATAATATTAAAAAGTTCTGTACATCTGGAAGTGTCGAAAATAGGCAACGCAAACCAAGAAGAAAAACTACTGCCAAAGAAGATGACTACATTTGTCGAACAAGTTTGCGTATTCGAAAAGGCACTGCCTCTGAACTTACCGCAGATATCAACAAACATTTAGAAAAACCTGTGAGTGTGAGTACGGCAAAGAGACGTTTGCGAGAGAAAGGACTTTTTGGTCGAGTTGTCGTTAAGAAGCCACTTCTACGATGTGTAAATAAAAAGAAACGCTTACAGTGGACAAAAAGTTATAAAAATTGGACTTTTTCTGATTGGAAAAATGTTCTGTGGTCTGACGAGTCAAAATTTGAAATTTTTGGAAGTAGAAGGAGAATGTATGTAAGAAGACGGGTTGGTGAGAAATATAATAGTGATTGTTTAGTTCCAAGTGTGAAGCATGGTGGTGGTTCAGCTATGGTATGGGGTTGTTTTGCTGGATCAAAAGTAGGTGATATTGTGAAAATTGATGGAAACTTAAAGAAAAAAAGTTACAAAAACATTCTACAAACGCACGCTGTAACATCAGGAATTCGACTAGTGGGAGCACAATTTGTGTTTCAGCAAGATAACGATCCAAAACATACATCCAAATTATGTAAAAATTATCTCTCCAATTTAGAAAAGAAAAAAAATTGAAAGTTATGCAATGGCCAGCCAAGTCACCTGATTTGAGTCCCATCGAACTGCTATGGGAAAAGCTCGATCGACCAGTGAGAAAATCTTGCCCAAGCTCTGCAACTAATTTATGGGAAATTTCACAAAGAGAATGGAACAATCTCTAAGAAACAACATTGGACAAACTAGTCGCAAGGATGCCAAGAATATGCAAAGCTGTTATCAAGCATAAAGAAGGGCACTTTGATGAAAAATAAGTTTAATTTGTGTGATACAAGTTCTAATTATCGCAAGTTAATGTTTGTTAATTACAAAGTCACTATTGTTACGTGTTATTGTTATGACACGGTGCATTTATTTATTCAATATTTAGCAAAAAATTTGGTTCATCGTCCTATCGCATTTGGTTACTTTTGTCTATTTTTTGTTATCTATTTTTTGTTGTCTATTTCTATGTTATCACATTCTACTAAAAACACGCTAGAATCCAGAGTGAAATAGCAGATAATCTTCAAGTTTTAGGCTCAATGAAACTAATGTAAAGTTATTATTTCAAATAAATAACGTTCCAGATTAAGCATGTATTTTCATTTGAATCATGACATATCATTATTGTTATTGAAAAACAGTGTTCTTGTGAGGAAAAAAAATGGGAATAACAAGTTTTTGAAATCTACAATTTTTATTTTACAAGAAGACAATTTCACATTGCAGATGAATATTTTACTTTTTTATTTTTTGAACGACCATAGCAAGATGGATAAAAAAAAATACTTTTTTTTAATCTGAATTAATTTTACAGTATTCTACGTGAAAAAAGAAACATTTTCTTTCATGTATACTTTTTTCTACGGTTTTCATTTACAAAGTTATAAAAAGTTGAAAAAACGTGTCAAATTTCAAGAAAATTTCTCATACAAAGGTCATATTTGAAGGAAATAATTTTTTAGGGAAAAAAAGGGTTTGGGAAAAGAAAGAAAATGATCTGCTCAAAATTTACGTGGGATTTTTTCCCTAGAATTGGCAAGTTATCAAAGATAGACTGAAAATTTCGGAATTTTCATTGATGAATATTCGATTGAAAAAATTAGAAACCCGATTTCATAAATTTTGTGATGCATACTATTCGAAAGCTCTTGAAAAGAGCTTCCAAATGCGCTCCCGCTCGTCTCTGTACGTTGATTCTGACCAAAAATATGAAACTTCCAAGTTCAAGTAATTTTACTCGAGGGGGGGTAAAAGTGACTGACCGGCAGTGTATGTTTCATATTTGCTTCATCTTATCGAAAATCACCGATAAATTGTCATTGTCTCTTACGAAATATTTAGGAATGCGAGCATATGTATGCGAGAGATATAAGCAATCGACTCTTCTATGCCTGCCCATATAAAAGAAAGTATGTACGTCGTTTTGCTTCCCGCATCCGATATCGCCAAATATCATTATCGAATTAGGCAATATATGCCCAGGATTAATCACTGACTCATGTTCTCTAAACAGAAAATACTTTACTCCATCTATAGATTACACCATCTCTTCCTGTAATTTATATTTTGATTAATTGAAAGATTTCGAATAAGTAGTAGGGGCTAAGGGGATCCTGAGCCACTTACCATGTGAGTTTTCGATGCCTACTCTACCGACGATCGGTAACGTTATAAATCCTCATGTTGGCGATCTATGAGTTGCTTTATCATCAGATTTTTATCAACCTGCTTGACTGAAATCGTTTGTGACCAACTGTGTACCGACGTGCAGACCCCATGGGTCCCGCCGGCAATTACCGACTCTTGTATCGACATATAGACCCCATGCCCCCCGCCGACAGTTATCGATTCTTGTATCTACGTGCATGCCCCATGCCCCTTGTTCCATGCCAAAATTTAAAAAAATGTTTGCTTTATGTTGATTGATTGTGATTGAGTAGAAAGTATAGGTGGGAGTTTCATGATGTCAGTCAAAATGAATGAAAAAATATGTAGGTCTGTGTAAGTATAAAAGCTTTTTTATTATCAAATTTCAATTCTCTATATAAATTCAATTAAACATCCACCGAGAGATTTTAATTTTATATCCTGCTCTGTCACTTCTCTCTTAAAATTCTCATATGGAGATTCGTTCTCGACGAGAAGTTCGTTGACTTTATTGGGAAGAAAAATATCAAATGATGCATCCAATTCTAGAATGATCTCCACAGCGTCCATGGTGTTGGATCTGTGAACCGATCAAAGGAAGAGAAAACGTAAGTTGTATGTATTACAAAAATAACGTATTGAATATTTAAGTATTGTAGTTATAAAGTTAAAGTTTTTACATACATATTCTTTTTAATATTGAATGAATATAATTATGCTTGATACTACACACGATGTGGAAAACTGAATGAATGCTCACCTTATCGATGCTGCGTATATAACCTTGTCTCCACTCCTAGTTCACGGTGTTATACCTCTCCTCTTCATTCTGTAAAGATAATCTATCCATCACATCAATATACACTTCATCGTCACTATTGGATGCTAAAGTCACTGAAGTACTTTCTGATGTATAATATGCTTCATCAATATAAGCATCATCGTCGTCATCAGAAGTGTTACTCTGCGATGATAAGATTTGTTCTTCCTCATCATCAGTATCTGACAGCATATGTTGTAAATGGAAAGAAGGTTTTAGTCATCTTTTAAGTGCCATCACATTTTCAAGTACACAATTTTCTGATCAACCAGGTTGATGGTAAGAACAGACAACGGGTCTTTGAAATTCTAGTTCGTATAAAGAAGGACAACCCATTTCCTCTAAATCAAATATTTAAGCCACGTATCGCGAGAGCCACTTTACCTTCTACCGTCCCTTAACATAGATTCTGACTGAATCATCGTCAGAATCTGAACGACTTAAGTTCTCTATAATTTGAGGATGTTGATCGTACGGTATATTGCTTGCATTCCAATCGATTCCATGGAAGCTTTGCATGAGCCAGGAGTTCTCTCTTTTCGAATGACTGGGAAAATCTTCCCAAAGACATGGTGGTGAAAAAATAAAATGAGATGGTGTCAAATGGTCATTGTTGAGATTGATAGCTGCAAGCTCTTTGAACACAGGTTCATCATTTAACTTGAAAGCTTGTACGTCAACGATAATTTCCATAGCGAATCTACAATGAAATAGCGGAAAAAATGAGTCCTTTCTATGAAATGAAGAGTTAGAGTATGTATTGAATTTTTTTTTACTGTTTAAAAGGAAGACAACGTGCCATGATTAATATGCTCAATCGAATGAATTAATGATTAATAAGTCAATGAAATTTATATATTTTTCCCCTACTCAATCTATAACCCCTACTACAGTACTTGGCTATATCCTTTTTTACGTATGAAAACATAAGAAAAAAATCCAAATTCTTATTATAGTGCTCGTTATGATAAGTAGTACAGCGCTAATCACTTTGTGCGCGCATAATACAAAGTTATTTTCAGTGCACACTCTTCGTCGAAGCGACTAAGATCTTATTATATTTAACGCGTATGCGGTCAACTGCCTTTACGCGTAGGAGAGTCGATCTCGTATTCTGATGACTAAGCCTCGCTCTACACCGCTCCCTGTGTTGACGAAGTACTACAACGTTAATTAGCTTGCGTGCGCGCAGAGTTCACATTTCATCTTAACGACTAAGACCATATCTAATTCATCCGCAGCTAAGTCTTTTAGACATATGAGAGTCTATCGCATGCTCTGATGACTAAGTATTGACGAGTGTGAGATAGCAGTTGTATCACAGCTTTATATTAACCCCTCCCCCCGCCCCACTTTCACATTTTTTACACTTTTTCAAGATAGTTTGTCCTGCAAGAAAAACAATTTTTTCGAAAATGTATCAAGGTTTTATATGAGACCCACAGAAAAAAATTTACATGCGCACGCGGTTAAGTAAAAATTAACACTTAATTTCTTTAACATATACACGGTCACTTCGACTGTTGAGCTCGTCCTGTACGGACGTGTGATGAAACGCTCGTGAAAAATCTGAGAAATTCTAAGTTTATTCTAAGTTTATTCTAAGATTATTTTAAAACACATTTATTCTCGAAATTAAACAAAACGCAGCCAGTATGGCTGAAAATAACCAAATAGTGCAAAAAGAAAAAACAACCGAAGAAACAACAGTATGGAAAACAGTGCAAAACAAAAGATTAAGAAGTAGCCCAGAAGAAAATCGTTTATTCAAGAAAAGGCAAATTTATATTAAAGACTATTGGCTTGGTAATTCCAATGACACAGTTACACTGAACAACCAATTTGAAGTGCTGGAAGTAACGGAAAATAACAAAAACAATGAAAAGGAAAACGTAAACGTAAACACACCAACGTCATCACAGGTAGTTAGAAAACCAGCAAAATCACCGCCGATATTCGTAAGTGGCGTATTAAATATTAGTCCCCTAAAAGCCCTTTTAGATCAGGTTACAAAAAATGAATACACCCTAAAAGTATTGCCAAATAATGAAATTAAAATTCAAATAGAAAATCCGGAATTATTTACCCCTACAATAACTGAACTAGAGAGAAAAAACACCAACTTTTATACATTCCAAAAGAAAGAAAACAAACCATATAAAGCGGTACTTAAAAACATTCATCCGTCGGTTGATTTACAAGAACTTAAAAAAGAAATAGAATCGTATAACCACAGCGTAATTAGAATTTCGAACATTAAACACAGAATAACAAAGCAACCATTACCTATTTTTTTCGTTGAAATTAAAACCAATGTAAACAATAAAGAAATATATGAAATCAATAAATTAATGAACCAAATCATTAGCTTCGAGCCCCCGCGTAAAAAGCGAGACATTCTGCAATGCATGCGATGCCAAGAATATGGCCATACGAAAAACTATTGCCATAGGTTGCCTGTTTGCGTGAAATGTGCGAAAAATCATTTCACGGCAGACTGCCCAATACACGCAAAAATAAAAGAAGTCAAATGCGCAAACTGTGGCGGAAATCATGTAGCTAGCTACAAAGGATGCAACGCAAGAAAAATTCTACAACAAAAATTGTTTCCGGCATTAAGACCAAAACAAATAGAAATTAACACGGAAAATATCATAAGACCAACCGTCTCATATGCACAAGCTGCACGAGGTAACATAAACACAGCGCAAGAAGAATCAAAACAAACACAGACACCACACACACCTCAACTAATAGAAAACCAAAACAATAACAGTCAACTTGAAAACATGATGACACAGTTGATGAATCGAATGGACACAATGCTAAATCTACTTACGACGCTCATAAACAAAATCAAATGAACACAGAAATAAAAATAGCAATTTGGAACGCTAACGGTTTAGCGCAAAGAAGTATAGAATTAAAACCTTTTCTCATAGAAAATAACATAGATGTCATGTTAATATCTGAAACACATTTTACACATAAAAACTATCTTAAAATCCCACAGTACACACTATACAGCACAAATCATCCCGACGGCAAGGCACACGGAGGAACAGCTATAGTAATTAAAAATACAATAAATCATCATGAAGTAGAACCATACAAATACGACTACTTACAAGCAACAAATGTAGCAATTTCAGATAATACCGGCCAAATAGTTCTATCTGCATTATACTGCCCTCCAAGACACACAATAACAAAAGAAAAATATAAAAAATTCTTTGATAGCCTAGGAAATCGCTTCCTTGCTGGCGGAGACTATAATGCTAAACATACATGGTGGGGATCAAGGTCGCTAAATCCAAATCCTAAAGGAGCAATACTATACGCAGTGATGAAAAACGAAAACTTAACACCAATATCAACAGGCGAACCGACTTACTGGCCTTCTGACATAAATAAATTACCAGACCTAATAGATTTTGCAATTATAAAAGGCTTATGCCCTAAATATTTTACAGCTAAAACATGCCTTGATTTAACTTCTGATCATTCCCCAATTATTATTAAATTTAATTCAACAATTAAAACAACTTCAAAAAATATCCCACTGTATAATAAAAAAACAGACTGGAAACTTTACAGAGAAATAATAGATGAAAAACTTACATGTAATATACCACTAAAGACCAAGCAGGATATCGATATCGCGATTGAAAAACTAAATAAAAATATATATCAAGCTGCCAAAAATGCAACTCCTATAAACATATCAAAACAAAACATAAATCAAACTATTTCTAAAACAGTAATGGATAAAATTAAAGAAAAAAGAAAGCTAAGAAAAATATGGCAGCAAACTAAATTACAAGTACATAAAACGCAATATAATCGATCTATTAAAGAACTTAAAAAAATTTTATATGAAGAAAAAAATGAAAATATAAATAATTATCTTACTAACCTAACTGCAACTGACGCTACTGACTATTCACTCTGGAAAGCAACTAAAAAAATTGATCAACCGCAAAAATTCTCACCTCCCATATTAAAAAATAATATGACCTGGGCTAGAACTAATATGGATAAAGCTAACACATTCGCTAAACACCTACAAAATGTATTTAATCCCTCCCAACGGAAAATAACAGAAGTAGAAGAACAAAACTTATTAAATAATATACAAAATAACAATGATAATGAACAATTAAATAAAAATATTAAAGTAAAAGAAATAAATTTTATAATACGCAATTTCAAAAATAAAAAGAGCCCTGGTCATGATAATATTAATGCAAAACTACTGAAAGAACTACCCATAAAAGCCATAAGGTACATAACTATTGTAATAAATTCAATTTTTCGCTTAAGTTACTTCCCCACTGTATGGAAAATAGCAACAATGATACTCATCCCAAAACCAGGTAAACCGCCCCAAAACGTCGCGTCTTACAGGCCAATCAGCTTATTACCCACCTTATCTAAAATCTGTGAAAAAGTAATAAGTAAAAGATTAAACAAAATATTAACAGAACAAAATATAATACCTGAACATCAATTCGGTTTCCGTAACAATCACGCCACAATAGAATAAATAAACAGAGTCATTAATAAAATAAGAAAAACTTTTGAGAAGAATGAATACTGCAATGCTGTATTTCTTGATGTAGCGCAAGCATTTGATAAGGTATGGCACGAAGGACTTTTATATAAACTTAATAAAATAGTACCAAAAAATCTCTATTCATTACTAAAATCATATTTAAACTTTAGAACTTTCAAGGTAAAAATTAATAATGAAATAACTGGATTATACCAAATAAAAGCCGGAGTTCCCCAAGGAAGCGTACTCGGTCCTATATTATATTTAATATATACACACGATTTGCCAATTGTAGATAAGGTCAACATAGCCACATACGCAGACGACACAGCAATAATGATATCACATGCTAATGAAATAGAAGCTTCAAACAATATGCAAAAATACTTGGATATAGCACTAAAATGGTTCAATAACTGGAGGATTACAATAAATGAAACGAAGTCAATCCAAGTAACCTACACAAAAAAAAAAGGAATATGCCCACCAGTATATATAAATAATAAACTGATCCCACAAGGAGACTCAGCAAAATATCTAGGAATGCACCTGGACCGAAGACTAACATGGAGAGACCACATATGGACAAAAAGAAAGCAATTAAATTTACAGACGAGAAAATACTACTGGTTACTCGGAAGGAAATTCAAACTATCAATAAAAAATAAACTATTAATTTACAAAGCAATAATTAAACCAGTATGGACGTACGGCATTCAATTATGGGGCACTGCTACAAAATCAAACATAGATATAATAGAAAGATTCCAAAATAAAATATTACGATACATCACTGACGCACCATGGTTTGTCACAAACGAATACATAAGGAAGGACGTAAACATAGTAACCGTACGAGAAGAAATAGAAGCATTCTGCAAAAAATATACAAATAGAATCTCGGTACATCCAAACCAACTCGCCAAGGAACTAATAAATACAACGCCAACAGTTTCAAGATTTAAAAAATATAAAACACCATTTTTAATGTAAATTAAGTAAATACGGTAATTAACGTACAGGTACTGAGCAACGGTGAAGTACCTTCATGTAATCATAACAAATTTATTGTAACCGATGTATGTATTGTTTAATAACATTTACTTATTGTCCTCGGACAGATTGTAATTTTTATTGGAAATAAAAAAAAAAAAATATACACGGTCGAAAGAAAAAACTTAAGTACGTGCCTATAAAACGGCAACCCAACCTTTCTAAAGTGATACACTAATTCTATGCACTCAGAATACAGCAAAGTCCCTTTAAATGCGTTTGAATGGCGCATCGTTAGTTAGTCGCGGCTAGGTCAGAATGGACTTAGCTCGTGCGCCACTCATAAGAAAACTTAGTCGCGCGAGTCTAATATAGTGTTAGCCGTAAAGCAGTGTAGGCTCTGCTTCCCCTATATTACAAAAGCTGTCTATGTAGCTATGAGCCACGTGCTCATGTTTACATCCCCACCCCTACACATACACACATTAATAAATTATTATAAATGAATGCACATCATGCGTACACGTCAATTGATGGTCGAACAGCCTCACGTCTGCACTATATCGACTGTATGGTCAGCGCGCTTAATTTGACTTTGAAAATTTTAAAAAGACCATAAGCATTGGTACTTATAACTTAGCAGTTAGATTACACCTTGATGATTATAAGTATCAATGCACTCGATATAAAAGACTTTCTCTTGAAAATTTTTTGAAGTTCATGAGAAACTTCTAATTTGAAAAAAGGTAATTAATCTTATTAGGACGTAGCACGTACATGCATAAAAATAAAAAGGTCTTAGTCGCGTACGAGTATAAGTGTGTATAGTCGCGAGAGTATAAGTGGTTTTAGTTGTGTATCAGTATATAGCCATAGTACTTTACACATGAAAATTTTCTAAGTCCACGAATGGATGACGTCTTCCTCTCGCTGCGGGAGCTGAGATCTGAATGACTCTGAGTGCAACTACGCGCTATGAAGTAGCCTTTTACCTTCTATATATATATATGCTGCACACGCAAACTCACACATGTTTGCACCAGTGCAAGCGCGTATAGTTTGAAACTCTAAAGTCATAAAAATTTGAGACGCTGCGCTATAGCTCGAGTATTCTAATATTTTCAAAACAAAAATAAAATACTCCATGCAGTTTGATTTGAAAAAAATATAAATCTAGCGTCAATATAAAGTAGTTCATTGTGCAGTTCAAACGTTTGTGAAAGACAGAAAGAAAGAAAAAAATGCTGTGTTTCTTTATTACTGATATACGAGGTGTGTTCAAAAAGTAAGGTGACTTTTCAAATTTCACGGGCAACGTACTTTCGATTATCTATTTTTTTGTTTTGTTATGTTGGTACACTCTTCCCGAACATCTGTACCAAGTTTCAAGTGTATAGCATTTTTTGTTTGGTTGTGAGAGGCGTTAAGGTTATAAGTGTTTTGCGTGCTCGGCGATTTCTTGCTATCAAAAAATATGGATCAAAGGATTTGCATCAAATTTTGTGTAAAAAATAAAATAAAGTGCTCCGAAACACTTGAAATGTTGACGGTGGCATACGGTGAAACTGTTATGAGTAAAAAAAATGTTTACAAGTGGTACAAACTCTTCCAAAATGGCCGAGAAGATGCCAATGACGAGCCTCGCTCTGGACGCCCAAGCACGCCAACAACTGATGAAAACGTTCAAGCAGTAAAGAAAATTGTTCTGGAAAATCATCGAATCACTATCAGAGAAGTTGCTGAGGATGTTGGTATATCGCTTGGCTCGTGCCATGAAATTTTTTCTAACGTTTTGGGCATGAGACGTGTGTTAGCGAAGTTTGTTCCGAAATTGCTAAATTTTGACCAAAAGAACCGTCGCATGAGCATCGCTCAAGAACTGTTGAATGACGTCAACGACGACCCAGATTTACTCAAAAGGGTTATAACTGGTGACGAATCATGGGTATATGGTTATGATATCGAAACCAAAGTCCAATCGTCCCAATGGAAGAGCCCAGATGAGCCGAGACCGAAAAAAGCACGCCAAGTTCGATCAAATGTCAAAGTTTTGCTCACTGTTTTCTTCGATTACCATGGCGTGGTGCATCAGGAGTTCTTACCATATGGACGTACGGTCAATAAATAGTATTATCTTGAAGTTATGCGCCGTTTGCGAGAAGCAATACGAAGAAAACGCCCAGAATTGTGGAAAAACAATTTATGGCTTTTGCATCACGATAATGCCCCTGCTCACTTATCTTTGCTTCTGAGAGATTTTTTGACCAAAAACAACACCACAATCATGTCTCAGCCACCATATTCACCGGATTTGGCCCCATGTGACTTTTTCTTGTTCCCAAAACTAAAGAGACCTATGAAAGGACGGAGATTTGCAACGATTGAAGAGATAAAGACTGCATCGCTGGAAGAGCTCAAGGCTATACCGAAAAGTGCTTATGAGAAGTGCTTTGATGATTGGAAAAACCGAGGACATAAGTGTATTGTATCTGAGGGGGATTACTTTGAAGGGGACAACATAAATATTGATAAATAAATAAATATTTTTTCTTAAAAATACAGTCACCTTACTTTTTGAACACACCTCGTATGTAAACATGCAAATTGTGAAAGTGTAAGTGAACATAAGATTGATCCAAGAATTCATCATTTGAAGATATCTCCTTTACATTTACGTACTGTAAGTTTTATTCACGAACTAAAAATTTATATTTTGAAGGGTAGTCTTGAACAGCATCATGATTATTTTATATTTTTGAATTCTACCAACGTACATACTATGAGAGCAATGACGTTGGAACTCAAACTGATGAATTCATATGTATGTCAGCGGATCAAACGGTAGAAGTCAGAGTTTTAGAACATGACTTTTTACCAAAATCTGTTGGTGTGCAAGTCGGTGAAGTTGCTACATGTAGCGTCGTTGTAAGTATTAACATGTCAAAATGTGTAAATTAATAGAAGCTTGTGAAGTAAAAACTTTTTTTATTTTAGTATGTATCACAACTTATACTATATTACTACCATTGAATGAATTATAGCTGAAGAAGATCTGCCTTAAGATTGCAATTTGATGCTGTGAACAGTATAGCTGATCATGCTACTTATAGCCAAGTGAGTATCATTGTATATAGTGATAAGGTTACATCTTATTCTTTTTCAAAATTATTCACACATTGATATGCTATTTACAGAATGAATTTAACAAAATGTACTTGGAAGTACAGAACGTAGAACAGTCTGCAGATAGTCAATATACCCCTCTCTCAGATATAATTATTTTTATATTTTCAATCATATCATGTAATATTTCAATATCTTGTATTAATTTTTTGTATTAATAGCGTGAGCAGCAGAGGGAATTTCTGAAATGGAAAAAAAATTGTAAACAGGTAATAGACTGATAATAAATTTCAAGTGTATGTGTGTGTATATATATATTAGGGTGACGCTTATTTCCCAAACGGCTCCAATACTAGCTCCCGTACCGGGGATGGATTATTTATACCTAAAAACTAAGAATTCAGCAATAAAATTCTGTAAAAAGAGCTTTTAACCCGTTTCAATTAAAAAAAAACGCTTTTTCGCATTTTATTGAATCTGTCGCACTTAAACACTCTTCAATTTCAAAACTATCACTTTATTATTTTTTTAATCAGCTTCAAATCTATTCAGATCACCTCTATGAGTGAAAAGAGCATCATCGGTAGTGATTTTAATGCAGAAAAATAATTTTTCACCATGATTTTACTGTTTTATTTATAGAAATTTTAACAAAAACGTACCTTTTTTTCCGGTTTTTCGAGTTTACGGGTAGATGAAAGACCCCGGAGGTCCAAATAAATTCTACTAGAATAAAGTAGAATACATGAGCTTCAATTGCCATTTTTATTTAAGTGTCTAAGTGCTCCCGTTTCCGATTTATGGTCATTCAAAGTTGGAAAAACGAGCTAAGAATGAAATCTGGGGCTACTATTCGAATTTTACGTTTTTCTTGTTTTCAATCGTCGTTGGTATTCAACAATTAGAAAAAAAATAAGCCCCCGCGACCAGTTATATTTTCGCAACTGTAATACAAACTACTATAATTACATTTTTTAAATTATTAGTAATGGAAACATCAAACATTCAAAATACCATTATCAATTTTTACACAGTCAATTTTTAACAAAAATAAATAATATATTTACAAAAATATACAAATAAATACAGAAAATGTACATAATTTGATGTTAATTTCACATGACTGCATTACTCAGTTCTCAATTTTTTTATCAGCTTATTTTTATCAGCACTATCAAGTAAATTTTTTCTGCTTTCATCAATAAACTGAAGTAAATATTGTTTTTGGTCTTCGTCGTATGATCGAGTATTCACATACTCTTGAGTCATGTGAATTGCCCTTTCGGCACAATCATTCACCACAGTAAGATGTTTTAACTTTTCACGACATTCTATATATGAAGGATCATTTTCCCATAGATTGCAATCACGTGTTAAGAAATCTTTGTTCAACTTGAGTCTAGTAAAAAGATTTAAGCTTTGGCTGTTTGTGAAATAATCGAGCGTTTTGTCGTATAACGCTCTGATGCCCTCATCGGATGGATCAAATTTTTTGACAGATTCAACTTCATCATCATATGGTTCGTTTTCTAGTGATTGAACTATTTTTTGTTTTGTGGTGATATCAACATCAGTATCAAAAAGTGAGAGAATGCTGAGTTCTGGAGACAAATACCATAAATGATTTCTAAATTTATGTAAAGTAGCATCTGATATTTTTTTGTCTACGTCTTGAAAATCAACTAATGATCTAATCAGCTTCAAATCATTATTAGGAGCACAAATAGCTAATGGAGCTGTGTACCATGAATTGATGTATTTAAATACAATAAATTTACACACAGCATATAACTTTATTTCATCGCTCTTACTCATTTTGAAAGCCTTTCTGAATAAAAACATTTTTATTGAGTAGATTCCCTTAGCCATCCAACGGGCATGGTGAACTGCTCGTGGTTTTTTGAAAGTAATTCCTTCGCCAGTCCCCAAAAAAATTAAACAGAGCTGTAAAAGTTCCTTGTAATCATCTCGAGGCTACTGTTCTGTCAAATATTTATTTATATTTTGAATGACACGAGGAACTTCATTCCTCAGAGATATCTCGAGCCCAGCCAATCCATTTTCAAAAGAAGTTAAATCAAAATCAGACCATTTTTCTCGAAATCTCTTGAAAATTGGCATATCCGGGCCACTAGTGCCGGGAAATTTTTCTTCAAAAGCTGCTCTTAATAAAAGCTCGAATATATGACGTCGACAAGCTAAATAGAGCAAATCTTTGTCCATCATCAGTTCCAAAAGCATCGCTGCCCCACTTTTACACCCTAGATTTACATTTGTGGTATCACAACACAAAGCGTTCATCAAGTCTATTAGACCCCAATCTTTTAACGATCAGCATAAACTGCTGAAGCTACCGAATTTGACTTTTGGTCTTGCAATGCTGGTACATTGAAAAGCTTGGTGAATTTATCACAAGACACCAAAACTGGCAATCTGTCTACTTTTTTGCAAGAAATATTACCAGGAATAAGTTTGCCGTCCCAATGTACGATCGAAAAAGTTAAAGGCGTATCTTGTAGTAACTGCTTCATTTTTTCGGGTTCTCGCTTCCATACTTCAGCCCTTGAAATATTAATGGATTTACGATTGAGGATTAAAGTCTGAACATTCACGTTCAATGCCTTAGCAATAAGACCGGTTATAAAGACAGCATCCCGGTCGGAAACTTTAGCTTTGTCAAAAGCTGCCACAACGTCTGGAATCATCACATCAATCGTACCTCTTTCGTTTTTACTTTCATAATTTCTTCCGGCAACAGCATAAACTGTACCACTACTATTTTGGGAGCTTGCATTTGTTTCTTCACTAGATGGTATAAGGAGTCGCATTCTCGTTATGTCTCTCTCTCTCCCTGCGGCCAGTTTGTTTATTAATCATATTTATACTTTACCATGCATTATAATAATTTTTAATTTGTAGCGCAGTTGAAATGTCAGCGAACAAGGTAAGAGTCGAGTCCTACGATCTATACTATTGATAGTTCCTAGCGCAGATGTCGCGGAGAGACCGCGATCGCGAAGGAGAGAGAGAAGGAGAGCGCGTAATGAGTCAGTTGGCATGCGAGCAGAGACAAGTACGGACGCTAGCATAGTTTGACAGTAACATCTTTTCTTTTGCGTTACGAGAGATCTCGAAGGAGTGAGCGAGTACGCAGTGGCGATTATACGAGTCCAAAGATCGCCAGCGATAAGCGAAGGCGCATAGCTGATGTTGACAGGAATTCCGTCAGCTATAAGGCTAGGAAGCGAGAACGCCCGCGCGAGTGTAGGACAGGAGTAAGCGTGGTCGCGATCTACTGTTCGTGCGTTGCTGCCGTTCTAATAACCGACGACAACTACTGTAAGTACCTACTCGATTCTCTCTCTCTCTTAGGCTCTCTCTCTCCTATTGCTTGCTAACTGCATTTGTCACTTTAGTTTTTCGCCCGGTTTACGCACTCTGTCATTTTGCTCGGCATCGCGTCTTGCCTCGAGCCACTTTAAGCGAATTCGTTGTCCGATCTTGTTGGGCTGCTGACAAGATCGGCGCGCTGCGTTGCGTCGTCGCCTTGTTCGCTACCGCTCACATTTCGCCACTATGCGCGCTTGTATGTATTCGTAAGTGCCTGAAATACACGATTCGTTTCTACCAAAATCCGCAGCAACTTATTCCGTACACCTGCCCTATTGTATAACTACTTCGCCGCGAGACTCTCTAGGTTGTCCCTCACCAAGTAACCTGTGGCTCACGACACTCTCCGCGGGCCGAATTTCTACGTAAGGAAGGAGGCAAGCTGATGCGGCTGGACCCAAGCACTGTTCGCACTGGCGCACAGGGTTGCTTTGGATAGCGCACTTCGCTTTGTTAAAATATTAATCCGCGAGGACTATTTATTATATAACTGATTTAGCCCGAAAAGAGCACGAGTTAAAACCCCGTTATAATGGTTGCTGTGTTCCAAGTACTAGTTCAGCTTCTGGCCCTAAAAATATTAGGTTTAATGTATAACAATAATGAATATAGATAATTCTTAATTAGTCTATACTTTGATATAAAAATATATTTACTTGTCCTCATTCTCCTTGCTATAATATTTGTATCCTCACTAGATTCAGCTTCGCTAATAAACACATTCTGGCTGAATGACTGACTGAGCCCTCCATCTGGCTCATTTTCTTTTGGAGTTGAAGAATTGCTGAACTGCTCAAAATCATTGTCTGATAAAACATTTTCATCTGTAATTAAATGTGATTATAAAAGAAGAGCACATAGAATAATAATGAAACTGTCTTATATTATAAGTACGTTGTTTTACCCAAGTCTTGAGATTCTATAACAGGTAATTTGAGTTTTATATAATCAACTGGCCTGGACAGAAATTTTTTCTTTACTGCATCATCCATTGAACCTAGTAGTTTAATTCTACTGTCTTGGTAAATGTTAAATGTTTCGGTCATTCCTTCAAGAAAATCATCGACTTTTTTACTGCGCTTGTGCTGAAATTTTCTCACATTTGAATAAGAGTTGTACAATTTCTTTAAGCATTCATTGCAATGATCTATTCTTTTTATTTTTATTGTTGATTCTTCCCATATACTTATCACTTCATCTATTACAATCCTGGTAGCTTCGGCTAATGTAGATTTATCAATTTGAGTTTTATACAATAATCTTTTGAGAACATCTATATTAGTTGGTAAATTATTTTTGTTTAATTCAGAGATCAAGTCATTTGTAACATCTGACAATTGTAAACCTTGCTCAGAAGTCATTCTTGCTCTGATGAAAGAAATTTTTCAAGTTTGAATTTTGTGTAAAAACAACAGTATTTGCAACCTGCAATGTAACGATCACATAACTAAAATTATATATTGCCAGAGGTAATAGCTTAGAAAAGAAAGTAATTTTTATAATTTCTAAATGTGTGTTTCTAGCAAAAGCATAAGAAAGGTTTTATGGAAAATATTGCCTAACATTAAATGTACACAGGATTTTCCTGTCACCTTTTGTAAATTTTTGGATCAATAAATATTACAATATATTACAAAATTACTCTATATTACATTATTTTATACTACGAAGGCAAAAAGGAAATCTTTATGCCCTGTATGAATGGCGCCTAAGGCGAAGCCTCAAAAAAATATGTAAGAATCAAAAACAGTAAACATTTTTCATACCGCCTATCTATACTCATAGTTTTCCTAATCAAAAAATGTCATGTGAGAAATCATGTCATTTTTTTACGAGTCACATCAAGTGAGGTCAAGAAAAATCACGTTAAAACAATAAATAAATAAATAAATATAAAAATAAATAAAAATATAAATATAAATAATATATATATATATATATAATATATATAATATATATATTTATATATATTAATATATAAATACCGGTAACATCCGGTAAACATGACTTATTTTATCAATAATATTTCAATATTATTAGTTTAATTGTTGACAAAAAATACAGTAACTTTATTATTTTATTAGGAATTATGAAATTAGACATGATTCAAAATTGAACAAATATTTATTAAGTGCAACGATTACCGAAAATCGTTCGACTCGCGTAGGTTAATAAGCGGCTGAGCGGAATAGCCGCGATCGGTTCGAGAGAGAGAGAGAGAGAGAGAGAGAGGGCGCGTAGGGGCAATGCCCGGGAGGGGAGAGTTCAGTAGCCAGTATGACTGTGTCACTCAGTCCGGCTAGATCTACGCTACGGTTTTGTGTGCCAAAGTATTGAACATTTTAGCGAGTGAGATCCGGGGAGCAAGTGCTGCAGTGGGTGTGCTCATAGTTAGCGTGTGCAGTGACTACAACCTTAGCGGTTTCAGCGATCCAGGCAGAAACGCACAGCAGCAACACCAGCAACACCAGTAACAACAACAACAACAGAAGCGGCAGAGGAGCGAGCAGGGGAGCAGCGAATCTGCGACTTGCGTATCGGATACGGTTGGCCACCGTATCCTATTCTATCTCGCGGTAGGTGCACAACCTTCTACATTGTTGTTAGCGTGCGATCCCGCGCAGCGCACGCGGAGAAATTGTTTATAGCGTGCGAGCGGTTAGTTCGCGGCGATCGCGATTTTCTCTCTCTCTCCCACCCAGGCGTATTATCATATGTATTCGCGTGCGTGAGTCTCTCGGCAAATCCCCCGTGTTCTTAATTCATTTGAATAGAGTGAAAAACCGTATTCTAAATCGAGTCATTGCTTTGTCTTTCCTTTGTCCGGAATGCATGTTTGTTGATATTCAATTCGAATAAGCCGGTAGCGCAGCACGGATCGCGTGGATATCGGTAGAAGCGAATCGCAAACCTAGTTTCCAGCAGCGGCCGCAGGAGCGCTGCTAAGCAGGAGCGACAGCGCCGCCTAGTGGCGAGTTGGGGAACCCAACTCGGATTGGCGAGGGAACTCTGCGCAGGCGCACTCCCGGACAAGGTAGGTTAACGTGCTTACGGCACGTAGATAACAAGGCGTCGTTTGACCGAAATAACAAACAGGTTTAATAGGTTAACGGTTAAACGGCAGCTTGTTACATGGCGCCCAACAAATATTAGGACTCACACACAAGGGGAGTCAATTTGCACAAAAAGAGAGAGCGACGCACGGGAGAGAGAGACGTTTGCGCGCGTGCGTATTAAGGTGCGAGCGGGTAAAATAACACGTGGCTCGTTCGGCACGTGCTCTGCAGTAGGGAAAAGACGCCTCTCCGACCCAATAACACCTGCTTTTGTAAGCCGAGAGCACACTAACCCCAGGGGTCGAAGAGACGTCCGGAGTCGCTCTAACCTGAATAAAAGAGGTGACAAATTGTGTTTTGGTTTACTTTTTCGCTTTTTTCGAGTGGTTATACACACTTTAAAGTATTTGGGTGGAGGTTAGTCACCGAGCGACAATACCTGCAGAGCACGCAATTCGGGTGTGTGTAGGGTTAGTTTTACTAACCCGGTGGAGCTAGCAAACAGTTAGTCTCCACCTATAGGCAGGTAGTTGCGAGTGGAAGTTCGTACTTCCATAGGGTACGCGGCACCTGCACACACCCACGAGCCCCGTGGGTTGTTGCCTTGTAAGTTAAGGCGTAGAGGAACAGTTGCCGATAAAAATCGCAACACCCCGCTCGCGCCTTGGGCGATAGGAGGCGGTAGTGGTCGACTAGGTAAATTAACCTCAACCGTCACCTACGCCCCAGCATAGGCGATATGGAGGATACCGCCGACGCGATAACCCGGTGGGCATCGGAGCTGCCTTAGACACAACTGGATAGATACCTGACGCAACTGGAGTTGCGTACAGACGGTCCCAAGCTGATGCAGGCAGTTCGGCTAGCGTATTGGTTGTTAGGCGAATATATCGACCTGGACTTCCAAGGAGCGGCGTTGGATGGGGGGCGACACAACGCAGGCGAAGGAGCCGAGAGAGGTGGCTGGAGTCCAGGCGACAGGAGTTAGAAGCAGCTGATGCCGAGGATCTCGTCGCCCACCCACTCATGCTGCTGTATAGAGATAAGGTAGTAGAGGCGAACTTGACGCGGACTCTCGCAGTCTTCGACAACCTTGAGGAAGACAGTCGGAGCGAAAACCGAGGCGACACCCAAGCGACACCTTGAGGAAGCGGAGGAGCGGTGCGTGACCGAGCGATTAAAGGAAGAAATCGAGCGCAACCGTGTCGGGATCAACCGCATATTAGAGATGCTGGAAAGACACGACCAGGTATGCGCGCGGTGGAGCGACCAGGTGACCGCCCTGCAGGTCCAGCAGTTGAGGAACAGGGACCCCACCAATCGACAAACTACGATACCGGAGCGGCCCAGAAGAACCGTGGATTTCCAGTCCACGTATACGTGTCACTACGACCCGAGGGTACCAGGAAGTACCCCGGAACCCCAGCGATCGACCCCTGGCGAACCCCGAGAGGCTCCCCAAAGATAGGTGCCTTTACGGACGGAGCAGCCACTACGAAGAGGACCAAGGGACGCCGACATGGGTGAGGAGCAGGCAATCCCGAAAGGATCCGCCTGGTATGACACCAATGCGGCGTCAGGGTACTATGCGACTCGGGATGCGGGTAGGATAGTCCGAGGATGGAAGCTGCGATACTCAGGTACGGCTTCAGAGTGCGTGGACACCTTCTTGTCAAGACTGGAGGATCTACGCGCGGGCTCCGGGCTAACAGACGGCGAAATCTTGTGCTCGGTATCAGAGCTCCTCGAAGGTGTTGCGAGGACCTGGTACGAGCTTAACAAGTTTAAGTGGAGGAGTTACGCCGATTTCGTGGCTGGTGCTCGACGTTGGTTTGGGTCGAGTGAGCTGCAGCAACAAAGATTGCTGCAAGAGGCTCAAGCACGGTACCAGGAGAAAGGAGAGTTGGTACGAGAGTACGCCTGCCACCTCCTCTTCATGCTGGCCCAGCTACGCCCGCCGTTACCGGAGCAGCGACAATTAGATTTGTTATACGCAAATCTCCTGCCCGCCATCCGTATGCAGCTGCGGAGGAACGCGTTTTCCAACGTGGACGAATTCCACGCCCGGGCGACTGAAATTGAGACCCCTTTGCGGGACGACGAGCGCCCGAGGACCAGGTTGGAGCCTACGTCCACGTTATACCCCGAGCACATGGGGGTGTCAGCAAAGGCACCACCGCCCCGGGCAGGACCCCGAACGGCGGCCATGTCCAACAAACCTCGGGGTAGGGAACAGCTGCAACCCGAGTCACCGGTCAAAACTCAAGCCAGGAAACCCGAGGACCGGTCCACAATTGCCGCAACGCAGGCGACAGACCGCATTGAAGATCTGTCGTCGCAGATTGCGACCCTGCGACGCGAAATGGACCGGTACTTTAAGGAGAGGAAGGCTAACTCTCCCAAGCGGCCGAGGGGTCGGCCGCAAGAAAAGGGGAGGAATAAAACCCCCCCTGGGTCTCCTGGCCAGCGACGAGAGGGTCAGCGGAGAAAAATAGATTTCTCCCAACCAATCAAGTGCTCGTCTTGCGGCAAGCTGGGCTTCACCAGGAGGTACTGCCCGGATTGCAACAAGGAAAACGGGCAGGGAAACGGAGGACGGAGGTCCCCTCCGCGTCCCCAGTAAAGGTGACCTCTCGTCACGGGTCGTTTGAACGTGGCAGGGGCCCGTCAGCGACCCCAGGGTTCAGGAAGGTCTCGCCAGGGATATCAGACCCCACGAGACCTGGCAGTGCGGTGGCGTTGGAAGCGACAGCGACCGAGCAGATGCCTGATCTGGGTAACCGGGCATTTTGTATCCTCGAAGGGTACGGAGGTCGAATTCAGGTGGTGAAGCATGGGTATGAATGGGTCGGAGAGGAGACCGTCAGACCCAAAAGCTCCAGGAGACCACCTGACGCTCCAGAGGATGCCCCGGCGACCCAGAAACCAGCGGGTGAGAGCATGTCGACGCGAGTAGCGGCGACCCAAGGCAAGAGGAGCCGTGAATCCCTCCGGACCATGGAGGAAAAAGGGACGGAGAAAGCTCCCCGCAGGTATAATCCCGAGGATGAGACCAGATGGTGGCTTCAGGTGGACATAGGTGCCTACAAGTTGAGGGCACTCTACGATACCGGGGCCTCATCGACGGTAATGGGTCAACTCGGGCTTAGATTGGCATCGGACATGGGGCTGGGCCTGGATGTGACGCGTGCGGGAGAAGCAAAGCTCGCCGACGGTCGCCCATGTCCCATCTTGGGTCATGTGATTTTCCCCTTCACGGTAGGGGGAATCACAAAGGATGTAAGGGTCGCTATAACGCCACTGCTGTCTGATGACTGCTATGTGGGCGCGAATTTCGTGAGGGAATTCAGCGCCAACCTGAACCCTGACACGGACCAGCTGTACTTGGCGAAGGCCAAAGTGGCGGTACCGTTGGAAGTGGCAAGCGTCACTGGTACGTCGTGCCTCGCACCCGTAGGCCTGGTAGAAGCCACGGAAGCACAGCGTCAAGAAGTGGCTAGCCTCGTCGACGGATTAATTCCCGACGCAGGTGAGAGTTTAGGCTGTGCTGTGGGGGTCGAGCATGAGATAGACATCGGAGACGCTCGACCCTGTAAACAAAAGTACTATCCGGTCTCCGACAGGGTGCGAGACGAAATGCACGCGCTGGTCAAGGCCATGCTGGACAACGACGTCATTGAACCAGCAACCAGCGGGTGGTCAAGTCCAGTGGTAATGGTGAAGAAGGCAGATGGCAAATATCGGTTCTGCGTAAATTACCAGAAGGTAAACGCGGTAACCAAGCCGGACGCCTATCCATTGCCCTTCATGTGCGACATCCTGCGAAGGATCAGGGATGCTAAGTTCATTTCCACACTGGACTTGAGTAGCGCGTATCACCAGATTCCTCTTAAAAAGGAGTCGCGCCCCATTACGGCGTTCACAGTCCCCGGCCTGGGGCATTTTCAGTTCAAGAGAATGCCCTTCGGATTGTCCTACGCAGGCGCGACATTCCAGAGGTTGATGGACAAAGTGATTGGCCCGGATTTAGATCCTTTCGCTTTTGCTTACCTCGACGACGTGATTATTATCTCGCCGTCCTTTGAGGAGCATAAGCGACACCTGGGATTGGTTTTACAACGAATTCTAGGTGCGGGCCTCACAGTGAATAAGACCAAAAGCTACTTCTGTAAATCGGAAGTCAAGTACCTGGGGGTCCTTGTGAACCGTGAAGGGGTAAGGCCGGATCCGGAGAAGGTCAAGCCTATTATGGAGTACCCAGCACCACGGACCATCAAGCAGGTGAAGCGATTTATGGGGATGATGTCGTGGTATCGTCGCTTTATACCCGACTTCGCGACAATCGCTGAGCCGATAAACCGCCTGACGAAGAAGAGTATCCCGTTTGCTTGGCAGCAGGAACAGGAGCAGGCTTTCGAAAGGTTACGAGACGCAATGGTCTCGTAACCTAAACAGTGCGGAAAGGAACTATACAGTCTCCGAACGAGAGTGCCTGGCTGTAGTGTGGGCTATCGGGAAGTTCCGGCCTTATGTTGAGGGGCACCACTTCAAAGTCATCACCGATCATAGTTGCCTTAGGTGGTTCCACAGTATGAGGAATCCTACAGGAAGGCTAGCGCGTTGGGCGTTAGCACTGCAAAGACATGTTTTCGTTATAGAGTATCGAAAGGGAGACCTCAACGTGGTGCCAGACGCTTTCTCTAGGGCCTATGAGGAGGGGGTGGTAGAAGTGAGTGCCATGACTCATCAGCCGGAAACTGCCGATGCCTGGTATCTACAGAAATACCGAGAAGTATGCCAGGATCCACACTCTCAGCCTACCTGGAAGGTAGTTGGAGGGAGATTGTATCACTACAATCTGAGGAGAGCGAGGGGTCCATCGACAATGAGGAAGCCTGGAAACTAGTGGTTCCTGCCGAGAAAAGACCTCAAGTGCTCGAAGAAGTACACGATGCGCCAGCAGTGGGACATCAGGGGAGAGAACGAACGTTCTCCCGGGCTAGGCACCTGTATTTCTGGCCAAAAATGTATGACCAGGTCAGAGAGTACGTTAGGAGTTGCCCGGTATGTCAGCAGTGCATGGCGGAATAGAGGCCGTCTTGCGGGCTGATGGGTCGTCGAGAGGTCTCGCGACCCTGGCAGGTGGTGGCCAGTGATATTACCGGCCCTTTCCTAAAGAGCTCGAGAGGGTTTGAATATATTTTGGTCTTTCTAGACCTGTTCACTCGGTGGGTGGAGTGTGTACCCGTACGCAAGGCCAATGGAAGGACTATCGTGCGGGAATTGCATGAGAGGGTGGTGACCAGGTTCGGCGCGCCCGAGGTATTTCTTTCGGACAACGGGACCGAATTTAAAAATCAGGAGGTCGATGCCTACTTGCCGAGGAACGGCATCCGGCGCGCCCTTACTCCAGTTTACCACCCACAGGCAAACCCTGGACTTAGAGCCGGCGCGTTCCCATCAGTTGGGTAACTGGCGCATGTGCTCACCCCATTCGGTCAGTTCTTGGCCCTCAGTAGCTTCCCGAGCCAACTGATCCTGGGCCCTCAATTAATAGAAATTTTCAAAACAACTATTTCAAAACATTAGAAATTTGAAACTGAACAGGCGCCTTGTGGGTTGGGTTTAGATTTCAAACACACAAATAAACACGATGTTGTGTCTGCTCCAGCCTTAGGGCTTATACAGAACGATTGTGACACTTGAGACATGATACGAATCCGGACACGTGATTTTTGAAAAAAAGGATGTTTTTAGGCTTAAAAACCTCCTGAATGTTTGTCCAAGTGTTTTATTACAATAAAATATTTCAAAAGCTTTCTCGTAGATATCAGTCTTCAATTTGGCGCATGGGGAAAAAACTTGGTTTCCAAAAGTGACCGCTTGGGGAGCGCTGCGATCAAAAAGTGATACATTTTTTCCCGATTCATAGATTTCATTGCTACCTTTTTATACCAACTTTAAATGACCATAATTCGGAAACGGGAGCACTTAGAAACTTGAATAAAAATGGAAATTGAAGCTCATGTATTCTACTTTATTCTAGTAAAATTTATTTAGACCTCCGGGGACTTTCATCTACCCGTAAACTCGCAAAACCGGAAAAAAGGTACGTTTTTGTTAAAATTTCTATAAATAAAACAGTAAAATCGTGGTGAAAAATTACTTTTCTGCATTAAAATCACTACCGATGATGCTCATTTCACTCATAGAGGTGATCTGAATAGATTTGAAGCTGATTAAAAAAATAATAAAGTGATAGTTTTGAAATTAAAGAGGGTTTAAATGCGACAGATTCAATAAAATGCGAAAAAGCGTTTTTTTTAAATTGAAACGGGTTAAAAGCTCTTTTTACAGAATTTTATTGCTGAATTCTTAGTTTTTAGGTATAAATAATCCATCCCCGGTACGGGAGCTAGTATTGGAGCCGTTTGGGAAATAAGCGCCACCCTAATATATATAAATATATATATATATAAATATATACAAGGTGTCAAATAAGTAACGGAACAAGGCTGTAGCTTTTTAGGTACAGATTATTAGACCAAGGTCAAGGTCATTCCTTTAGTAACTTTCAACGCGGAATCCGATGGTGACCTTGGATTTGACCTTGAGATTGACCTTCAAGGTTATTTCAAGGTCAACTTTGTTTTTTTAAATGGGAACCCCTATTTTTGACAATGGTAATCGAAAGAGCGGAAAATTTTACGTCCTAAACGGTATTTTTAAATTTTTTTTCATGGCCTTGAGAAGGTCGATTTAAGGTCAAATGCTTGAAAAACTGGCTAAAAGCGTTTTTTTAATTTTTAAGATATCGAAAAATGACCTTTACAAAATTTGTTCAGAACAGAGTGGGCCACCCAATGCACCAAAAACCTTTGACCTTTAACCTCATTTTGAAGGTCATTTCAAGGTCGAAGTGTTTTTTGTAATGGAAACCCCTCTTTTTGACCCCGGATTAGCACATAGCGCGAAATCCGACGTTTGGATAAGGTATTATGTTGAGTTTCGATTGATCCACGACGTTCATCGCTAAGGTCATGTGAAATTTAGATCCAATATTATTCGCGAAACATTTACAAAATGTTTCGGGCTAAATTTATTAAATTCTACTGAGAGCATATTACAGTGACCTTATCTTTGACCTTTGATTGTTTGAATAATAAAGTAACGGGTTATCCAAACCGAAAGTCAAGTTGTTTTAAATGAGGAGCAAGCAGAGACATAGGTACAGTTTTTTTGCCGGATAAGTTTTTTCCACTCACTGCGTTTTGAATGTTTCTTTCTGATTTCGCGCTATATGCGAATCCGGGGTCAAAAATAGGGGTTTCCATTACAAAAAACACTTCGACCTTGAAATGCCCTTCAAAATGAGGTTAAAGGTCAAAGGTTTTTGGTGCATTGGGTGGCCCACTCTGTTCTGAACAAATTTTGTAGAGGTCATTTTTCGATATCTTAAAAATTAAAAAAACGCTTTTAGGCAGTTTTTCAAGCATTTGACCTTAAATCGACCTTCTCAAGGCCATGAAAAAAAATTTAAAAATACCGTTTTAGACGTAAAATTTTCCGCTCTTTCGCTTGCCGTTGTCAAAAATAGGGGTTCCCATTTAAAAAAACAAAGTTGACCTTGAAATAACCTTGAAGGTCAATCTCAAGGTCAAATCCAAGGTCACCATCGAATTCCGCGTTGAAAGTTACTAAAGGAATGACCTTGACCTTGGTCTAATAATCTGTACCTAAAAAGCTACAGCCTTGTTCCATTACTTATTTGACACCTTGTATATATATATATATATATATATATATATATATATAATACTTTCTCAATTATTTATCAAAAATTTTTTTTTCATAGCTGTGATATAAAAACAGTTGAGGAGTTGGAACCATACGTTCCAAATAATTGTATGACCCTTGTACCTCTTATCCATAAAAAGTCTGGATCACAAAAGAAAATAGTAAAAAAATGTACAAACACATCAAACACAGATTCACATTTACTCATACAAAAAAGTATTCAGAATCAAAAGAAAAACTCAACAAGTAAGAAAACAGATAAAACAAAAAATAGGTGAAACAAAAATTCAAAAAATGACAAGACGGATGAAAAAGATAAATCAAACAAAAACTTAACAAGTAATAAGACGGATGAAAAAAATAGATCAAACAAAAAACACTCAACAAAGACTGATAAAAAACGTACAGAACCCTATAGACAAACAAACAAAACTAGTAAGGGACATTCAAAAATAATTAGTGACAATAAAATAACACGAGACGTGAAAAATAACAAACTAGACAAAAAATCAGACGCTAAAAGTACACATAAATCGAGACCAAGAATTAGAAAGCGAAAACCTCCTCCACGTTCAAAATCAATCATTAGTATGACTTCTAACAGTTCCAATGATGACACAAAAACACATACACAACCAAACACCACCCCTTAGTTAAATCTAAATCGAAAACGCTCGAGTTCATGCTCATCTGTCAGCACAAAACGATCGAGACTTCATGAATTTGAGGGTTGCAAGATTCTCGAATTAAGTGAGTTTCTAACTTTTGAACCAAAAAATGACTAGATTAAGTTGTGATAATTTTGTATGTTTTTATACTGATTTTATAATAAAATGAATTCGTTTTGTGAATAGAATAAATATATATTGTCAGTCCTTTTTTAAATACATTTTTTCTTAATTATGAAAGATAAGCTTCAAATATAGCTATTACTTTCACACAGCAAATCGGACAATTCTCAAATTTGATAGCACATCGCGATATTTGGGGTCACGGTGGCTCAGTGGGTAAGAGTCCAGGCTTCTGTGTAAGAGGTCGGGGGTTCGAGCCCCGGATATGTGAAGATTTTCAGAAATGAAATTTTCATATGTGTGTTAGTGTGATTCCGGTGGTTCGGATTCCACCTTAAACTGTAGGTCCAGTCATGATTGTGTTCAACTTTATCCTCCTACATCATTTAAAAAAATGTTAGAGAAGGTGAGTCTGCATATTCATGACTATAGGGAACCAAGACTAATGCGTACAGGTACTTAGTTTACCTCTACAGCGTTCCACGTGGACGTAGTTCTTGAAGTAATAACAATAACAATAACAATAACATCGCGATATCCCCCCACCCTTTTAAAATATGTGTACATAAAAGAAACTGCTAGTGATAATGAAATCATTCTTTTACAATGTGGTACCCGAAACATGCTCAAGACATTAGTGAAAAGGAAATGCCACATAACCGACCATTAGCAGAGTTTCTTATGGAGTTGGTGATAGAATCAAACGAAGAAATGTTTAGTGAGGATGATGAATTGATCAATAGAGCTTATGATAATTATATTCAAAGTCCAATGGATGAAGACTTGGAATATTTTTCCGATGATGACATATTTGAAGAGTCGTCCGATGAAGATTTAGTTGAGCCTTCGGTTTGTGATGAGTGTGAGGAGGAAGTATATATTTCTGGATCAAGCAGCTGTGAAGAGGACTGATACACACACACATATATATATATATATATATATATATATGACAGTTCACATCGGTGTTAGCTCATAAGTGATTGATCTCTGCTACATTCGTGTGCATACCATAAGAATGGAAATCATAAATGATTGTTTGGAACATTTTCATGCGATTGAAGAAGCTACAAACCTTATTATTTCACAAAATATACATGATGAGAATCTTATAGAGAGATGGAAAAAACAATGTATTTTTTCATCTCGAACTTTGAATAAAATGTTAAAGCAATCATCACTTAGCGTGCAGCAAAAGCAATCACTGCTTAGTGCTATTGGCAAACTTGAATGCATTAACTTACTGTTAGAAAATTGTAAAGTTCGTGGAACAGGTTTGGGTAGTAGCATAAAAACTCGTGTGCAATGGGTTTATTTTGGATAGTGCTTTCGAAAATCGTTTGAAAACTAGTATTATAGCTAACATTCAGCACATTGGTATAAAATCATTTTTGAAAGATGCATGCAGTTTGTTTGTAAGTAATGTTAAAATTTTTTAAAAAAACATAATGTTTGGAAAGTTAATGCTGTGCTTTCAAGCAAATTTTGGAAATATTCGAGCAACCAAGATGAGTTGGAAAAGACATATGACACAAATCACTTCACTACGCAAAACATTGAAATGTATGTTTTATCCCCTCTCAAGCAATGGTTCAATGATAATATCAAAAGTCCATTGCTAATAGAAGTAGAGACATTTGAAAGTAACGAGTCCTGATGGTCTTTGGATTCTATTATCAATCTTCAGATTAATATCAATAAATTCAATCCAATGCGTAGTGAAAGCTCTTATATACTTTTACCAAAATTTTTAAGAAATAAGCATGTATGCATAAATGTGGAAAATAGTGATAACAAATGTTTTGTTTGGTCAATCTTAACAGCCATATGTAAAATTTCACATACAGATCACCCTCAAAGAATAAGTCACTATATATCACACGAGAATAAACTAATTTTGGATGGAATATCATTTCCAGTCTCCCTGAATCAAATAAACAAAATTGAAAAATTAAATGTGTTTGGTTTGGAGGGCAAAAGAATTGTTCCCCTTTATCATACAGAAAATAAAAAATCAAACCATGTGAACCTTTGACTAATTGATCAAAGTGTTTGTGATGATGATGAAATAATTTCAAATAAGTATCACTATGTGTACATAAAAAACCTTGCAAAATTAGTAGGAAGTAGTTTGTTATGTAGTAAAAATAAAAAAGATATTTGTGATCGATGTTTGCATTATTATAATACTGCAGAGAAACTTGTTGCACATGATACGAAGTGTCAATAAAAAAATAAGTGTAGAGTACAGATGCCAAAAAAAGGTCAAGATGTGATTGAATTCAAAAACTATGGATTCAAATTAAAATCGCCATTTATTACACAGCTCCACAAAAAAAATGAAAGTATTTTCCCCGATATCTGACTGTATATTCTTTATGTTTTTGAGGTCACTGAATCCGAATCCGGGGTCCGTTTGACTCCATCACGTCAGGGTTAAGGGCATTTGAAGGTCAAATTGCGAATCGACCCGTTAAAAAATTTTAAAAAATTCATAATATATTTTTGGGATTCCTGATTCCAAATCCAATCTTTTTTGAACCTCAACATGTCAGAATCAAGGTCAAACGGAGGTCAAATCATTCAAATTGGATGATACAATATTTTTGACTCCAGATTCTGAAAGAGCGGAAAATTTTACGTCCGAATACGTAGTAACTTTTTTTTTAAACCGACTTCTGTAGTTCGCGTTGCGGTTATCCAAAATAAGACTTGGATATCTAGTTTTGGCCGGAACATTGAACGCAGATTAGAATTCTGGTTCTTTAGACAGTTGATCTTCATGTTTTTTGAGTCACTGATCACGAAGCTAGTCCTTTTTACTACATCGTAATGTCCGTTTAATTTAATGTCCGTTTGTGATAACGGACTTGCTTTTGTTCAAACGATCTACGTAATGGTTTTCTTTTAGGTGTTACTGGAACTGTTTCTATATCTCGTTTTAAATTCCAGCAGTAGTCTGCCATCATATTTATACCCCATGTTCCTTGATAGCGCTTTTCCATATCTTTCATGTCTTGATAACATCTCTCTCCATGCTCTTCACTGAAATCACCTAATTTTTCTGGAAAGAAATCGAGATGAGAGTCTACAAAATGCAATTTGATGCTCATATTACATCCTAAATTCTTATAGTTTTCAATCATAACACCTACTAGTTTTTTATAATTCGGACTTTTATTGTTCCCTAAAAAATACTTAGAAACTGCATGGAAGCTAGTCCATGCCGCTTTCTCTAAATTTGTCATTTGAGATGTAAAATTGGGATCATTGAAGAGCGTTCGGATCTGTGGACCATCAAAAATGCCTGCCTTTAGCTTGGCTTCACTGAGTTTGGGCATTTTTTTCACTATATATCTAAAGCAATCTCCAACTTTATCTCGAGCTCTGACAAATTACTTCATGAAACCAAGCTTGAGATGCAGTGGAGAAATTAAAATTTTTAATGTATCTACAAAAGGCGGCTGAATGACGTTGGATGATCCAGGCTGCAGAGAATTTCTCGTTAGCCATTCCTTTTTGATGTAGTGATTTTGACGATCCCTGCTGTAAAAAAAGCACAAGAAGCAAGGGTGTTTAATATTCCCGCTTTGCATCCCAAGAAGAATTCCAATGATTTTGAGGTCACCACAGATTCTCCATTGATGTTCTTTGTAATTGATTTTTTCTAAAACAATTTTCATATTTTGGTAAGATTCTTTGAGAAGTGTAGAGTGAGCTATGGGTATTGGAGCCAGTACATTCGTATTGTGGAGCAATATCACTTTCAAACTGCGAATAGAAGAATCTATAAACAGTCTCCACTCATTCGGCTTGTAGACATTAACGTTGAAACTATTTATAAGTCCGTTGATATCATTGCAATACACCAATCCCACTGTATCATCTTTAGTAAAGAAACGTCGAAACTCTTGGTCTCTGTTCCTATAAATTGAAATCTATACACCTTCTTCCAAAAGATTCTTTTGTTTCAGCCTTGAAGTCAAAAGTTCATGAGCTTCCTTTGAAAGTCCTAACTCTCTTCCTAAGTTACTCAATTCATTCTGCGTAAATTTTGCAGGCTCCTTATTCCTTTCATCCTGGTTTTCGTCACTTTCACTTCCTTTGTCTGTCTCTATCTCGCTGTCACTTTCCTCTGTTTGTACTTCTTCGGTACCTATTTCTTCATTGGCCAAGACGTCTACAACAGGATTCTTGGCATTACCACTATTTTTTGAAATCAAAACAGCTGGAATTACTTTATCGGTAAAAATATATTTGATTTTTGATTTATTTTTCCTATTGTATCCGTGAGTAATGGTATTGTAGAAGAAACAGTCTTGTTTTGTCTCTGGCATATTCCATGTCACTGATACAGAGTATTCCAACTTTGAAAGGTCCTTTTTCATATAACATGTCAGCAACATTTTATGACAGCGCAGACAAACGACATGTGGAACCCAATTCTCATCTTGATTCAATATTTCTGATGAAAAACAATAACTGTATGCAGTACGCACAGCACGAGTGATATTTTTCTGGCTATATGGTGGTGCGTATGCAGCACAAACGTAACAAAAATAATTTGGTTTTTCCGGGTTGTCATGCTCATGTCTAGAGGTTCTGGCTATACTTGTAGCTTTATACTTTGGTAAGGCCAAGTTAGCATCCTTAACAAAGCTACGGTCGCACACATGGAAAAAAACGCTGCCAACAGATTCCAAAAATAGATATCTAAGTCTTATTTTGGATAACCGCAACGCGACCTACAGAAGTCGGTTTAAAAAAAAAGTTACTACGTATTCGGACGTAAAATTTTCCGCTCTTTCAGAATCTGGAGTCAAAAATATTGTATCATCCGATTTGAATGATTTGACCTCCGTTTGACCTTGATTCTGACATGTTGAGGTTCAAGAAAGATTGGATTTGGAATCAGGAATCCCAAAAATATATTATGAATTTTTTTTTAATTTTTTAACGGGTCGATTCGCAATTTGACCTTCAAATGCCCTTAACCCTGACGTGATGGAGTCAAACGGACCCCGGATTCGGATTCAGCGACCTCAAAAACATAAAGAATATACAGTCAGATATCGGGGAAAATACTTTCATTTTTTTTTTGTGGAGCTGTGTTATCTATGGAGATTGTGAATGTTTATTGAAGATAACAAATGTTGACCAGCAAGACATTGATAAAAATACTGTCACAACTCAACATCATGAAATGTTTAGTGTAGGCTATTACTTAAAATGTAGCTATAATGACAGTTTATCAAGATATAAATCTTATCGCGGACCAAAGCCATCAAAATGGTTTGCAGAAGAGTTAAAAAATATAGCTTATTACATCAAAAACATATACAATCATCCGAAACCTATGGATGAACTAACACCGCCTGTAGTTTTTCACAATCTCAGTGGTTATGACGCTCATTTTATCATACGTGATATATCTAATCACTTTTCTGAACACATTGAAATTTTACCGTTAACAAAAGAGAAGTATATCGCATTCACAAAGACTGTCGTAGATATTGGAATCAAACTACGATTTATTGATTCATTTAAGTTTATGGCTACATCGCTTGACAAAATAGCTTCTTATTTGAATGATTATAAAATTGTGAACTCGGAATTTCACGATCATGATCAAGAAAAAATCAATTTGTTGACACGTAAAGGAATACTTCCGTATGAATATATCGATAGCTGGGAAAAACTCGAAGAAGATCGACTACCGGAAAAAAATGAATTTTTGAGTAGTCTTAATGATTCTGAAATATCAGATGGTGACTATGATCATGCACTCAAAGTTTTGAATGCATTCGACATAAAAACTTTGGGTGAATATTGTGATTTGTACATGAAAATTGATATTTTATTACTCACAGAAGTTTTTGAACAATTTCGCGAACTGTGTCTATCAGCGTATGATCTTGATCCAGCCTATTATTACACAATTCCAGGCTATTCCTGGGATTCAATGCTCAAGTATACAAAGGTATCATCAAGACTTTTGACAGATATAGATATGCATTTGTTCATAGAATCAGGTATTTGTGGTGGTTTGAGTCAATGCTCAGGTCGATATGGCGCAGCTAACAACAGATATATGAAAGAAAAATTTGATAGTAGCAGGGAGGAGGAGTATCTTTCTTACTTAGATGCTAATAAGTTATATGGTTATGCAATGACGCAATATTTGCCACGAGAGAATATTGAATGGGAAGAAAATTTTTTCAACATCGACTTTTTACAAGTTGCTAATGACGCTCGTTCCGGTTATATTTTGGAAGTTGATGTAGACTATCCGCAATCAATTCATGATGAGCATAATGACTTGCCATTCTGCCCAGAGCACGTAAAACCACCTGGTTTCAAGCATGAAAAATTATGTGCTACTCTCATGAATAAGAAAAATTATGTGATACATTATAGAGCTCTCAGGCAAGCTGTTAAACATGGACTCGAGCTTGTAAAAATTCATAGAGTATTGAAATTTGAGGAATCGGCGTGGTTAAAATCATACATCGACTTGAACAGTTCAATGAGAGCGAAAGCTCAAAATGAGTTTCAAAAAAAATCTTTTTAAACTCATGAATAATAGTATATATGGTAAAACTATGGAAAACGTTCGCAAACATGTTGATGTCAAACTTTTAACAAAGTGGGATGGACGGTACGGTGTGAAAGCTTTTGTTTCAAAACCTAACTTTCATATTAGATCAATTTTTGATGAAAACTTGAAAGCGGTTCAGTTGCGTAAAATTCAAGTATACTTGAATAAATCCATTTATATTGGTCTTACAGTATTAGACGTATCCAAAACATTAATGTACAGTTTTCACTATGATTATATGAAAAAGATGTATGGAAAAAATTATAAACTTCTCTATATGGATACTGATAGTTTTATACACTTGGTAAAGTGTCTGAATTTTTATGCTGATAGGAAAGCTAACATTAATTATTTTGACACTTCTGACTATCCTACTGAAAACGTATTCAATATGCCAAGAGTCAAGGTTGTTGGATTAATGAAGGATGAGTGTAATGGAAATATACTAACAGAATTTATTGGCTTGAGGAGTAAAATGTACTGTACTCGTGTAAATGGTGTTGATGTTTTAAAAGAAGTCAAAGGTGTGAAGGCTTCTCTTGTCAAGAAAACTATTGACTTTGATCATTATTTGGACTGTTTGCAAAATTTAAGTATTCATAAAAGACAGCAATGTATGATCAGATCTAAATTGCAGAATGTTGAAACTATTCGACAGAGAAAGATTGCATTGAGTCCTTATGATGACAAGAGACATCTAATTCCTAACAGTACTGATACATTAACACATGGATCTTACAAAATTGAGTAAGTTGTATATTTATATTTTTAAAACATAGAACAGATATATAATTAGACTTAATCAGTGTTATTTAATTTTAGAGAAACACCATACAAGTCTGTACGTTTTCAAGAAAAAATTCAAATACATCAGATGGTTACGTGGGCATATGCACATCGAACTATTCGACAAGGAGAATGGATGCGGATGGCTTGCGATAGAGAACATTTTAAAATGAGAATTCACCGTTTGAGTGAAATTATTACACCAATACTATTACAGAAATGTAAGGAATTTGAAATAAAGAAACATGAAATATATATTTTATAATCTTTTATTCATTTACTATTCATATATCATCTTTATGAACATAGCTATTATGAGATTCATCAAATCCCAACCATTTAACATAATAATGATCACCACGTTTTTTTACAACTTTTTCTATCAAATAAATATTTGGATATTTTATCCTGAGTAATTCTTCTTCATAAAATCCGCCAGTAATAGGTTTGTCTTGATAATCTTTCAAACGGTAGGTGAATGGAAATGTTTTCATAACTCTATCAATTGTGAAAATTTCTGTTGACTAACTGGGTGTATAACCTTTCTCAAAAATCTGCTTACTTTTGCTGACTCGTACTTTATCACCATCTTTGAATTTTGCACGTTTTTTTAGAGGTCGATGTTTTTTGTAAGACAATCGATTCAATATATCTGGTACTTTGACTGCAGCCACTTCACTGGGCTTCATTCCAATTGTTTGATGTTTAGAATTAATTATTGTATTGTGAAACTAGATCAGGTAGTCCAACCACTTATAATTACCATTTAGCGAGAACTTTTTCCACATCTTATTTTTTAGAGTTTTATTAAATCGTTCACAAATCGACGCTTTCAATTTACTGTATATAGAGTATATATGGATGTTATGTTTGGTCATTAAACTTTTGAAATCTTATAAAATTATTATAAAATTATAAAATTATAAAATTCACGACCTCTGTCGAGACATATCTTCTTTGGCACTCGTCTTTTCACAAATATAGATTCCATAGCCTTTGTAACATCTTTTTCAGTTTTTTGTTTGACTGCAACACACCAAGCATACTTTGAAAAGCTGTCAATAGCAAACAAGATGTACTTATAACTTTTATTCTCTTGTTCATATGGTATCATTTCAACAAGATCTATACACTATCTCATCAATATCACGAATGTCAAATGATCTACGTGGATAATTACGACGAGCTGGCTTATAAAGCTCCTCGACGACTGTTTTACGTTTGTTCTCCATTTTTCTTTAAACTCAAAAGTTCTTGTTCAATAGCACTTAATCTTCAATTCAGTGTTGAAATATTCTTGTTAATACTTATCATTTTTTGTTCTATGTCACCGTATAAAAACTGATTATTCGAACGTATTTCATTAACTTCACGCTTCTGAGCATTTATAACGATGAAAATTTTTTCCGACTCGTCACTGACAACTTTTCATAAAAATTTCACATTGACAGCGTCCAAGTCTGCAGCATCAGCAACTACACAAATTCTTTTATTTTCTATATGAAACTGACCATCGTTTGTAAACTTGAATCTTAAGCCAAGTGGACCGCGAGTGATATCTGTGGATAATGATTTCAAATGACGTCCAAAAAGATCAATGCTCATAACGATAATGAGCTTGAAAGCTAACTAACACTACTAATATATTATTTCAGCCTCTCTCAATTCTTCGATTATAGACTGAATTTCATTCACATGATTTTGATTACCAGCTGATGTTTCAGCAATTAATAATCGAAGACGTTCTACAAGCTCATTGGGATCATCCCAATATACATAATCAGTATGATTATCAAGTCGTGCAATTTTGTACGGTGACTTCAAAGAAAATCCTCGGCCAGATGATGAGTTAACTGGTGTGTCTTCAATCAACTTAGAAATAATATCTCGGAATTTATCGCTTGTTTGATAACGTATATCCTCTTCAGGTTTATAATACTTTTATGCGCATTCGATTTCTTTATAATACGACCATAGGTGTCTAATTCATCTTCAGTTATAATGAAAGTATCAGGTTTTTACTTGAACAATAATTCAATCAATCCAGGTCTTTTTTCATAAGTATCTCTGCCTATGACAATTTTATCACCTTCAAAATTCAATGGTCTATCACCTATCATAAAAGAACCATCTTTCTATTTACGTACTCTATAGATCGTATCCAATGATGTTACTTGATTCCTTTGCAACATTGATAAATACTTGTTAAATGAATCACTTTCAGGTGTGTGAAATTCAACAATATCATCATTTTCCTGAAGTTCATAAGCATTCGATGCTTCATCCAATCCACCATCTTCATCTAATAACTTTTCTAAAGGTTTTTTTTCCTTTTCAAACAATTGTTCTACATCATAACTAACTTTTTCATCGTCATCTTCTTTTTCTTCTTTTATAAGTTACAACAGTTTTTTATTTTTCGATTTTTTCTGCTGAGTAAGTTTTGTTCCATCAACCAACTTCTCAAGTGGTTCAATCATAGCTTTGAAAGTTTCTTTAACAAATTTTTCAGTTTCTAAACTGTCTGACTTCAATAAATTATATTTCTGTTGTATTGCTTCACGAGCTTTTTCCACCTGACGAAGATCACCAATCTCTTGACTTAAATCAACCATGTTGTCTACTTGCAATCCAATTAATCATTACCAGTTTTATGTCGAGTTATTTGCATTTATAATAAACTTATCAAAACCTTTTCTACCAGCATCTATTTTTCGATCTTTGTCTATCACAAGAAAGCAATAATCTTCTTTCCAACATGAAGAACAAATATCTTTGAAACTTTGATATGACATATCAGTATTTACATGATTATTATAGATGTGTCTTAAATTCATATCATCTTATCGAAAAACTATTAAAAATATCACGTTGTCTCTCACTAACAACAAGTGCTTAGCTACTTGAGCATATGACTGACACAAGTAAAAACAATCAACGTTTCTATGTCTTCCCATACAGTAAAATGCTTTCACATTATCTTGTTTCTCACATGCAGTATCATCAAAAATCATGATAGAATTTGGTCGCGCTTCCTTTGGCGATACAATAAGATCATGCTCGCTGAAAGGTAAGTACTCAACACCTTTGATGGGTTCAAGAAGTTGCTCAAGAAATTTATATTTCGGTTGGTTCAGCGCCTTAGAATATATAAATATTTTCAAACTTCAAACCATTGGGATGGGTTAAAAGAGATAGAAGCGCATTTGTCTTTCCACAATTAGACGCACCACAACATACTGCACGTATGCTCTTTGGCAATAGATCTCCATGCTTTTTCGATTTCTTTTCATTTTTTTCTGTCAGAGAGTCAAAATTTATCACGGGAAGCTACAGATACTGCTCCTTTATATCCATTTTACATCAAACTCTGATTAAAATTGATAAATTTTTTATAAAAGAGTTTATATATATAAGTTTTGTGCATTCATTATCAAACGCTCAAACAATGCTCGTCCATGAGAGAAAAAAAAGAGGAAAACGGGTAGAGGGCTAGTGAACAACTTGATAAATAACTTACCTTTTGAAGTTCATATACCTGGTTATCAGTATTGTGGACCTGGAACAAAGCTATATAAACGATTGGTTCGCGAAGACCCTGGCATTAATCCTTTAGACGCTGCATGTAAAGATCACGACATTGCCTACTCTAAAAATAAAGATATTCAAGCACAAAGCGCTGCTGACAAAGTGTTAGCTAATAAAGCTTGGCAACGTGTACGTAGTTCTGACGCTACTTTAGGTGAAAAAGCTGCAGCATATGCTGTTACAAATATTATGAAAGCAAAATCAACCTCTGGAATGGGACTCGGCAAGAAGCATCTCAAGAAAAGGAAGAAGATTTCGAAAAACACGTTCCAAGAAGAGAAAGACTTTAAGTATGAAAAGATTAATCAGTATGACAAAGAAATCCATAACTTCTAGTAATGACTCAAAAATTGTTATTAAAAGTGCTTTGAACGCAGCACGTGAAAATATCAATAGTGTAGGTGGAAAGAAAAATATAAATTTACCACGAATACTTCCAATCTCAAAAGTAGGAGGTTTCTACCTGCACTCGTTCCGGTTTTTGCAGGTCTCAGCGCTCTTGGATCTTTAACAGGTGGTGCAGCGAGGATAGCTCAGGCTGTTAACCGAGCGAGTTCTGTCAAAAAACAATTAGAAGAACAGAAGAGACACAACCAACATGTTCAAGCTTTAGCTATTGGTAATGATCTATATTTGAGACCATATAAACAAGGTTTTGGTCTAGTCTTCAATACAATAAATAAAGTCAAGAAGACTAAAAAAAAAACTTGAAGTAAAACTACCTCATCGTCCTCTAACAGATTGTGATATAAAGAAATATGCTCGCGAATTGCAAATTGCGAACTTTCGCGGTGTTTTTATGAGGAACTTTCTGCCAACGCGTCCACGATTCAACGAGTGCGCTGTTGTAAATCTTGATGATAGTTCAGGACCTGGTACGCATTGGGTAGCATATCGAAAAAGTGGCAAAAATGTTTATTACATTGATAGTTTTGGTGATTTAAGACCACCTCTAGATCTTATGAAATATTTCAAAGTTGATCAAATCAAATACAATTATAAAAAATATCAAAATTATAATACTTATACTTGTGGTCATTTATGTTTGAAATTTTTATGTGGTTTGCTAGATCATCATGCCAAATACCATTTGTATAAATACTGAGAATTGTGAATAAATAATTCAGTTTTGAACGATCACTTAACATGGTTAAATCGTTAACCCTCAGTTTGTCTGGTAGATCATCTATACTAGAAACATACTATTTTCCACCGATAGAACTGGATAGAGATAAAACTTATGTTCTTGGTTTTGTAGAATTACTTACATTCAATTCGATACCAAATGTTGATGTTGGACACAATAAGTTCAAAGTTGGTGACATTGAAATTCAACTACCAACAGGCAGTTATGAAATTGGTGACATAGATAAATATTTAAAAAGTTACTTGAAGTCAACAGGGATAAAACTTGAAATAAAGCTCAACAACAATACTTTATGCAGTGAAATAACTTGTAATGAACTAATCGATTTTTAATCAAATAACTCTATTGAACGTTTGTTAGGTTTCACCAAACGATTGTTGTCCGTAGATATAAATAATGTCTCTCACATGCCTGTTGTCATTCTCAAAGTGAACGTTGTACGCGTCGAATGTAACATAACATCTGGAGCATATGTCAATCAAAATAAGGGACATATCACTCACGAATTCTTTCCATCTGTACCACCAGGATATAAAATCATTGAAGTTCCTAAATAGATCATATATTTGCTTGTAACTGTCAAAGTTATCGATCATTTACAGCTACGTCTAATTGATCAAGATGGAAATTTAATAACCTTTCGTGGTGAAACAATCACGATCCGTTTACACATAAAAAGAGTTTTATGATAGGAATAGTTTATAATCATACAGTAGGCAACGGCTATATAACAACGCCGTCATGCGCTCAGAAAGTCAGTCATCGACGGATAGCCTAAGGTCTAACACGTCGCAACATTCAGTTCCTGAAAAATCTCGGTCTGAACATCGTCGGAAGCGCCGCAATAAAAAGAAGAAGAAACGTGAAAAATTTGAAAAACTAACTTGTATATTTGTGTGTTATTGTCATCTCAAAGATAGAAGAAATACTTAGTGTGCAAGCACCTGTCATTTTTTATGAATCCATAGATATGAAGTTCATGCACATCAACCTTATAATTCACAAACATTCAATAATAGCGATGAAATTGGCATATTGATACAACATCAAGATTTATGTCTTTTACCATCAAAAAGTTCTCTACACATCGTTGGAAAAATAAGAAGACAAGATGGTACTATTGTTACTGAAACAAAGTTCGTCAATAATGCTATATGTCACCTATTCGAAGATAACCGATATGAAATTAATGCCATTGAGATAGACAAATATAAAAATGTTGGACTAACAAGTACGATGAAAGATTTGGTTTCATTGAATCAAAATCAAAGTTGATTTCAGGAAAATGCTGGCTGCCTTGATATTGAAGAAACTAAGAAGATAACTGACAACAATGGTAACTTTGATGCGTCAATACCTCTTTCAATGATTTTAGGATTTGCTGAAGACTATCACAAAATTGTTGTGAATGTAAAGCATGAACTTATTCTTACTCGACCAAGAGATAATTTAAACGCAATCATGCAAGATACTGTTAAATTGATAATGTTGATATATATGAGACTCTTAAAATAGAACTCACAAGAATTGAATGGTTAATGCCGTACGTAATTATGTCCGATAGGCGTAAAACACAGTTGTTCAATTTCATTCAGAAAGATGCACCTATTTCTATGAGTTTTCGGTCGTGGGAATTTTATGAGTATCCAGCATTACCACAAATATCAAAACATTTTTGGACTGTAAAAACATCCAATCAATTGGAAAACCCAAGATATATTATATTAGGTTTTCAAACAAAACGCAAGTCTGATAAAACTAAAAATCTTAGCAGATTTGATCATTGTAATGTAACCAATGTTAAACTTTTTCTGAATTCTAAGCAATATCCATATAGAAATTTGAATCTTGATATAAGTAACAATCAATACTCTGTCTTATATGATATGTATGCTCAATTCCAATTGAACTATTACAATAGAGACTGCATGTTCAATCCACTTTTAGATCGAAAACAATTTATCACACATGCACCGTTAATAGTGATAGATTGTTCAAAGTAAAATGAATCTTTGAAACAAGCTGCTGTTGATGTACGTCTTGAGTTTGAAACCAAAAATGATGTGCCCGCGGAAACAGCTGCATATTGTTTGATTTTACACTATCGTATAGTTAAGTATAATCCTATAAGTGGTCATGTAATCAAACTTGTATAACTCGTATAATAGCTATATATACTTTTTCTGAATACGTAACTCTAATTGAAGAACTTGAGAAAAAAGCACTTGAATTGAGATATCTTGGCAGATATTTACTTGAATTTGTAAAACCATAAAGTTTTTTATCAATGTAACAGAATATTGCATAAATAAAACCCAAATCGAATAAATACTTCAGTCTTTATCATTCATGTCAACGATGAGCATTGATGTGTTTGGACGCAAACTTGGTAGAGCTGACGAATTAAACTCGGAAAATTTACATGGGAATCTGTTAGTCGAACTAAAAAATATTAAAGATACTATATTAAAGTTAAAAGCTAAATTAAAAGAAATGAGTTCATTGATCGATATTCATCGAGAGGAACTTGATATGAAATTTCTAGGGGTATATTCAGATATTCACAAGTTGAAGTAAAGTCAGTTACCCCCACCATGATGTGCTTGCAGCTTATATAAAGAAGCTTGGCTCATGAACCACACCTCATTCACTTTCTGTATCTGCACCACGGCTCGTTCGCCATCTGTAGCAGCACCAGCTCAATCATGACACAATTTATTGATTTCATTCAAGCTAAGGTATTAGCCAGCCAGAATGCACATATTATTTCTATCTTTGATAGTACATACCCTACGATTCAAAAAGAGATGGATTCCTTAGAGTATTACTATGACGAAGGTGTAGAGCTGATAACAGATGCTTATGATTATGAATATTCGGAGAAAGATTGCAGAAGAATCGAATACTCCATAGCCTTATTGAAAGCTCTTTGGTATATGAAAGATTACCAGACGACTCTTGGTCATAAAAATGGTCATATTCATGATTTTAAACTAGATGATATTCCAAGTGCTATTCAAAGTAGGTTAGCTATATAAACATTGACGAATATTCGTTATTCAATAAACAAGGTTTTTTTCAAATATGTGGCTGAATGTGTTCAAGCCATGGGATTTAATTTGCTCAAAAAGTCATTTCTAAGGTAAGTAGACATTGTCTTTACAGCTGTGTATCAAGAACAAATTAGCAATCAATCTCCAGGAAAAGTAAAAGTCAAGCTGTTCAAAGTGGAAACTATTCCTCTTTACTCAACTCAAACCTATTAGAAATGGTTTGAAGAAAAAGTACAAGAAGCTCTGATGACTATGATGGAAAAATTTTAACGTAACTATCTGTCTTACTCTTTCGAATTTATGATAAATGCAATTGTCAGCAATTATAAGTAGCGCAGTTTGAGCATCATCAGATCATTCAGCACCAAACATTCAAATAATATGGACCGCTATCCAAACGTGAAGTACTCTTGTCTTCTGCAAATCAACAGTTTGACAAAAGAAAGAAAAAAACAAATAATCATATGTACATATATAATCATTGTAAGCATATAATCATCATGCTCAACCTCAATAATTGTTCAGTTGTCTATAATTTATGATAATAAATAGATTTTTTTTTTCATGTAAATTATATCTCTGTTTATTTAATAAAGAAAGTTGATAATAAAAAAGCTTTTATACTTACACAGACCTACACTTTCTACTCAATCACAATTAATCAATATAAAGCAAACATTTTTTTTATTTTGGCATGGAACAAGGGGCATGGGGTATGGGGCATGGGGCATGGGGCCGGAACATACACATCGATACAAGAGTCGGTAACTGCCGGCGGGGGGTATGGGGTCTGCACGTCGATACAAGAGTCGGTAATTGCCGGCGGGGCCCATGGGGTCTGCACGTCGGTACACAGTCGGTCACAAACGATTTCAGTCAAGCAGGTCGATAAAAATCTGTCGATAAAACAGCTCACAGATCGCCAACATGAGGATTTATAACGTTACCGATCGTCGGTAGAGTAGGCATCGAAAACTCGCATGGTAAGTGGCTCAGGATCCCCTTAGCCCCTACTACTCGAATAAACGTAAAAATGTTCGAATCTAACACCAATGGGATGAGCATTTACAAACATCAGAGAGCTAAGAAAGAAAAAGGATTACTTAACAAAGTTCTCAATAAAATTCCCTTTCAAATTCATATTCCAAGCTATTAATATTATAAACCGGGAACTAAATTACAGGAATGACTTGCTCGAAGTGATCTTGGCATAAATCCCCTTGATGCAACTTGCAGAGAGTATAATATATATTGATACAAAAATTGTGTAGAATATAGAAATATCTCAGACAGAATTTTAGTTGAAAAAGCATAGAAGCAATTATTTGTTAAAAATTCTGGTATTCATAAAAAAAGCAGCTGTTTACGCTGTAACCAAAGACATGAAATTAAAATATAAATTCAGTATGAAACTTAAGAAAAAAAACCAAGTCAAAAGGTCATAAAAAGAAATGTCAAAAATCAATGGACTTGAAATATATAATTTAAACTGCCAATTTTAAATGGCCAAAAATTAAATGTGCTCCTCGAATAATCATCGGCGCGGCATTAAAAAGGGGGCTCGTAAAGCAGTTCAAAAAAATTGGGGCAAAAACTAACGTCAAGACTCCATGAATTCTGCCAATTTCATAGAAGATGGATGGAGTTTTGTCCTTTCTCATTGCCCTTTTTACTGGTACAAGCGCAATTGGTACTCTAGCTGGTGGAACTGCAGGAATCGCAAAATCTGTAAATGATGCAAAGTCTGCAAAATGACAATTGAAAAAAAGCAAGAAACACAACAAGATAATCAAGGCCATTGCATTAAGAAAAAGATTGTATTTTAAACCATATAAAAAACTCTTTGAACTGTATCTCAAACCTTACTCAGGATCAGGTTGTTATTTATATACAACATTATATTACCTTAATTTTTCAAACTAAACGAATACATTTTTCAAAAGTTAATGTCATCGTATTTCATCATTGGAACATTAGTAATGTGAAACTTTTCCTTAACTCTCAGTATTATCCGTATGGAAATCTTTATATTAATATCCAAATATCAGTTTACAACGTTGAACGATATACATACCAATTTTCAAAAGGCATACTACGGCAAAGACTCTAAATCGATGTTGAAAAAATCTACCTTTAAAAATCATGTATCACTCATTGTCATTGATTGCTCTAATCAAAATGATAAATTAAAGAACTCTGCAATGTATGCGCGTTTAGAGTTTGAAAAAAGAAAAATTATTCTTGAAGAAACTACAGTATTTTGTTTCATTTTGTATGATCGCATAGTTCAATACAATTGAATAAGTAGGGATATCAAGAAACTTATTTAAGGGGCGGAGAGGGGAGAGAGATGAACGAAAAAGTTACGTCTTCACTTAAGTAACTCAGTAGCGGTTTGCTTCCAGTAACTGTCAGGATGTATACGTAGTGAATATGGTGCTTAAAACAACGTATGCTGTAAAGGAGCTAACGATACTTCTGCTTAACTACAATGAAGAGGCCCTCGTACAATTATTTAAACCTTCCCTTCCATTGGAAAGACTAACTGAGAAATATAGCAAAATATATAAAATTTATGGTTGGAATTCTACTACCATGGATTGAAATGGGATTTTGGTGATTTTGAATATTTAGAGCACAAATTTGTAATTCACAATACACTTAAAGATGCGACTAAAATTTTTGTCTCTGGTAATCTAAAGACGGAGTGGTTAGAACGATATGCTTTCACAGTTTTAGACTAGAATGATTGGAGATATTCTTCTTTCGAAAATATAAAATTAGTTACTGTGTGCCCTAATCATAACGGCAAATATACAACCACGTGTACAATCAAAACGTTAAATTAATGAAACAGTTTTACAACAAGAACTGCTACATGAACTGGAAAGAGATAGATGAAATCGTTGAAGAATTTTTGTAATGATTCTGTTAATAAAGATTTTGTAGATAAGATATATTTTTATCAATAAAAACTTTTTTTCTTCATTTGCTGAACGGTAGAATAACTCGGCAGAACTGCATTTTAGCAAAAAATGTTTCAGACAAAAGTTATAGGATTTTTAATGGTGACCTTAATTATGATCTTGACCATGACCTTGCAACAGAATTACCTCACTGTTATTTTTAAAGGGGAAGGGTAATGTTCCGGATAGAAACACGAATACACGTTGCCCAACAATTTTTAGACAGAAATTAAATCTTGTTTTAAGAGATAGTCGTGGCGTGTTTTCTTATCTTTATGTTGTCTTGCCTAGTTTCAAATTTACGGTAATGCGATTGAGTATCGACACGCTGGTGACTAAAATTAGTAAAAGTCAATTTTCGATTTCTCGAATGCACAAAGAAACGCTGCTCGTGATCACATGATTCATCTCGTGTCATATAGCTTTCCTCGGCCTTTTCGACAATCTTGATAATATAATCTTTGCGTAATAATGTAAACGGAAATTTGAGATTAGCTCTTGAAGAATGACGTTAATGTACAAAGGACTGCGAATAGAGATTGTGACGAGAGCAAGCAGTACGCTTGCTCCTCGTCTGCCCTCCTTCTCTCTCTCCCTCTTATCGCTCGGTATGGCGACGTGGTCAGCGTTCGGCGCATATATTTATTGCGCCTAACCACTGGCCTTTATGTTTTTCCAGCCGCCGAAGATTGCCGAGCAAGGTTGAGAGCGCCCGAAGAAGCAAGAGCGCAGCGACTATGAGGTAGAGAGAGACAGAGAGGGACAGAGAGAGAGAGAGAGAGAGAGAGAGAGAGAGAGAGAGAGAGAGAGAGTTAGCGAGCATGCTAGAGTGCGCGTCTATGCACGCACTATGCAGGTTTGGGCCGGCGTGTGACGCGCGACCAATTAGCGCTTTTGTCGCGCGCCGCCTAATGAGTGGGCTTGGTGGGAGAGCCCGGCGAGAGCGCGAATGCTGACCATGCGTCAAGTCGCGTGATCCAGTCCCCGGAAGAAAGTTAAGGAGAGAAGTTGGAAGTAGCAGCGCAATGAGAGAAGAAGTACACGTGCAGGAGTGACCAGACCAGGGCGAGCCGAGGCAACGTGTGGCGGCAACACCTGCAGCAGGGCATTCAGTATCGCCCTCGCCACCATGCACAGCATGACTTCCAGTGGGTTCACCACGGGCTACGCCGAGGAAGACGTCCAGCCAGCGGCCAGGTCAACTCCCCGTTGCCGGCTCATCGCCAAGGACAAAGGTCAGGTTATCTCTCTCTCCCGGTATTTCTCTCTCTCTCATGGTGATACGCGGCCGCGTAGGAACGATAGGTAGCCAGGCGATCACTTGCCGGCTACGCTCATCGTAATGCGGTAGAGAGGTTTCAACGTATTCTTTCCTTTGTAAGGAGGTAAATGGCCAAGGCGATTTAGTCGCCGGGCCATTCGTCCTCCCGCGTTAGTTTAAGTTGTTCTGTATATGTGCGCGTCATGTAAACTTTATTGTAACCGATTTTGTATTTGTTTGTCTGAATAGATTTAAGTTGTATGTTCCAAGTAAGGAAAATTATTTATTCGTTCGACCTATCCTCTCGTTCCCCGATTGTTAAAGAGCGAAAGTGCCTCTCTTACTCTCCCCTTAATAAATTAGTGACGTCAGTGCCGAATAAGGCGCTGCCCCCGTTACAAGATTATTCTAGAAGTTAAGATTTAGCACAATTAGATTATATTACTTGTTTAAGTATATCATACACTTGTTAGTATAATATTAAGTCAGATTACGATCATTTATAGCGTATAGTTCATTAGTTGATAAGTTTATCATCAACGAGAATTAATTTAACTAGAATTTATATATTGAGTACGCGTTATGACGAGATGAGCTGCTGAATTTAATTAAGTCGAACATAGAGAACGTGTTTTAATTGCCATTTACTTTCAACTTCTTTATTTGGTTTGTAAATTTATTTATTATCAAGTTTAAGCTGTTAAGACATATTTCGATCTTGTAAGAAGAGCATACGTCGCTAAAAATTGACGTTAAAATGCACTGTGATATTCAGGAGCTGATTATCGACAATGGATACCGAACATCTATTACCATCTTCTTTGAGCCATACATTGGCACGATCCAAGCTTTCGATCCTCGTTTGAAAAAGCGCGATCAAAGGTAATTTGAATGAGCAAAAAATTGGTATAATCGATTGTATCGGAGAATTCCAGCCGTACCCGTCTGGGTTACTGGCGACCGTCCGCACAAATTATTTTTTCGGGGATTCGGGAAGCAAAAGACGTTCCCACGACTGAATAACGTGTTGAGCGTAACCACGTTAAACGCAAAGATTCGAGATCGGGATGAGGGCGAATAAATACAACAGTGGATTAACACACTGGTCTTTTAATTGTCAACAATCGATTACAATATGGCGACCTCGGACTTATACACTACGAGCGGCACAATAACAAACGCGAACGCGAAGGTGAATTGGTGGCTGGCCAGCCTGCCGATTTCCTTGTGAAAACTAAATATTATAATAAATGCCCGACAAACACTTTCCGCCGATAGACTACCAACGGCTAGCCAGCAGGTCTGCCGTGCTACCAGCCATAAGCTGGCGCCCAAACATGCAAGAGAGAGAGAATCAAGAGAAAAACATGGCACCGACCTCGACCTTCAGCCTCTCCGATGGCTAGAGCGTTCCTCAGTGTGACGTCACTGGTGTGTTCTCCACTAACCGTCTCGCTGATGCTTGTTGTCGTCGCTATTTGTCTTCTCGCTCGTCCTCTTGCTTGCTCCACAGTATTGCCGCCTCAATCCGTTGTTTCACCCGAGAATTGCTGTAGTTGTTTCTGCCGCCTCTTCACACACCTCACCTCTCATCCTTCGGGACACAGCTGGGCGCGACCCAGCCTCACGCTCTATTACTCGTCCGCGCACCGGGCGTGTCTCCGAAAAACGAATAAAACGACGGCGAGGTCGCGGGGCCAACTTGGAAAACCGTGACCTTTCGGTTTTATCCGCGCGTGCGCTTTCTCTGCTTATAGCAGAGACTCCCCGAATTTTCCGCGGCGATCCACAATTGGAGCGCTCTCTCTCTCTCTCTCTCTTTCTTCCTCTGCGCCATCTGCATCGCTCCAGTCGTCACTATTTTGTAATTTTTCGAAAAAAATTAATTTCTATAGTCAATCCGATAGCCACTGTAATACAAAATCTAAAACCATTTTACTTTTTTGTTTCAGATCAACCGTTATAAAGATATCAAACCCACTAGTAGCATACCTACTTTTTGAGGAGTTACGTTTTCCAGCTAGTTTCATAAAATAAAGTGTTAAAAATAATTGAAAAAAAAATTTTTTTTTGTACTTAAATTGTGACGGCTAGCCGTAACTTAGTTTTTTTTATTTAATTATTAAATATGACGAACGGAGTGGGGACCTTCCTGATTTCCCACGATGAAAACGCATTCGAAATATAAACTTTGATAGTGGCCCGAGCCTGCGTACTCAAGCTTACAATCAACGCTCTATCCTGCTTTGTCCCACGCGCATGTGTTGACAGGGGCCTACGATCATCGCGTATACATCGTGAAGTGTTATCACGCTGATAATGGAAGGGGACCATAAAAATGCAATCTATCTTTTTTTTTCCCACCGATTTTTAAGAAAATATCCGTAATATTAAATAGATTTTCATCAATTTTGTAAGCTATTATAATGCGCATCTTTTTGTCATCGAATAACCAATAAATAGAACAATAATGTATTTTATAATAAATCGTAAAAGGTTTGGATTTTTCTGAATGTTTATAATAATCACTATGTATCGTTATAATTAATTAAGTTTAGTACGATTATGTATAAGTAATTATAAACTATAGCGTTACTCTTGCTCTTAAAAGTGGCACTCCGAGAGCCATCTCTGGAGAAAAGGGCCCAAGTTAAAAAGGGACCGCTCTTTCTCTCTCTGAAAATTCACGCCCACAGACCAATAAAGAAATTCTGGATATGATTAGAAAATTTCCCACCAATACAAAATTTGGCCGTTATCGCTTCATGGGCCTGAGGAAAGGGATTTCCACCCAACCACCCACGGGTTATAAAAAGCTCTGTACAAGGCTGGAAAGGAGAGTAGTGGAAGTGGAGTGAGCACCAGGAAGTCCCTAACAAGAAGTGTTTACCAATGAGTGAGTGCCGGAGGAAGCATCAAAGAAGAAAAGTCAGCCAAAATTCAATTAAGAAGTCACCCAAGTATATTCAGAGTATATAGAGAGAGAAAGAGGCCAAAGAGCAGAGAGAGCGCTACCTTAATAATAAGTGATTTGATAAAATAAAAGTAAGTAAAATCTTATATCTGGCTATCCTTTTCTTTCTTTAAACAATCCGCCCTCTTTTTTTGGAAAATTATTAAGCGTGAGTCTGGTGAATTTTCATTAAAGTCCCTTAAGAACACATTAAGCGTGAGTCTGGTGTGTTCGTAATAACATTTGGTTATTACATTCCGCGTTAGCATACAGTTTTCTCAACGCAACAATATTGCTCGTCCCGGCTAATGTGTTACACGATAGCCAAATCAGAGCAACCCTGAGTTTACGCTTACTCCAAGCGTACCTGAGAGTGACCCCGACGTCACAAAATACTTTATTTGTAGAGCCCAATAACTTTTATGTACGTACGTTCAATAATACGCTTAAAAAAAGTTCACAAAAATAGCATTTTTTTTCAGCGTATGAAACAGAATGATCCCTTAATAATTGTAATTCAACAAATCAAACCTCATTATTTACTTACAAAGATAAATAAGCACTTAATCTAATACACAAGCAAAACTTATTCTAATAGACCTTGCAAAGTAGCCGGGGAGTGAACGTCTTGTTACCTGTTTTCAACCTGACGCGGCTATCGGAACATCATAAACATGAGAGAGATTAAAAAGAGAGAGTGAGAAACCTAACCTGACCGTTTGTGATCTTCTGCGGGTAACAACAGTAATCTCAACAGAAAGCCCTCATGCGATGAGAGGAGCCTCAGAGGAAACAGTGCAGGCACGACGGTGGGCGACGGTGAGGGTGTAGCATGAGAATGAAAACGTCTTCGTCGATGGTGTTGATGGGCTGGGGCGAGTTGCACTCTTGAGCGCATGATGTCGAAATAAGAACCACAGATGTACGAGAACTATTAGCTCTCAGAGTCTTTAGTCCGGCGACAGAATAACCAACAGTGACCTCACTCATGTAGCCGTTGGCTGCGGCTGTCGCTAATCCTCCCTACTTAACCTATGTTTTTTTAGGCGGCACCTGACGCAGCTCTTATCGGCCGGGCGCCACGCGACGGCCCGAATTTAACTATACCTATCTATCTATCTATCTCTTTATCTCTTTCTCTTGTTTCTCTCTTTTTATCTATAGACTATTATTCGGTCTCCCTTGGTCGCTCCTTGAGTGATCTTCGGTGGCTGAAAAAGAGGTACAGTATTAGACGTGTCCATGTAGTGCTCATGGATAGAAAATAAATCACTAAACAAGACAGTAAACAACATTCAAAAAAGATCAAAGAAAACTTACTGAAATTGGCTCACTGCCCGCGTCGCGAGTGTGGTTAGACTAAGAGTACTGTTGCAGTGCAAGTGCACCTATATACATGAGATGGCTGAGCAAATTTCGCATCACTATTGAAATTGCGAATTTCCGGAATCAAGAATTTTAACTTAGTTAGAATTCGAATTTGCCATTGAACTTTTCTATTTTTAACGGCCATAAAATGTTGAACTTTAACTTAAATACAGTTTAAAAGTATACAATCAATATAATAAATGTTTGACTAATAATTCATACCTTGCAAACACAATTTTCATCTCATATCAAGTTAAATTTGTTAGCTTTTTTCAGAATTTTAAGTCAATGATTGCATTAATAAGTCTATTATATATTAAACATATAAATTTTATAATTAATTATAGATCATTAAACTTGAATAATTATAGAGTTTTTCTTAATTCATTGTGAATTTCGCTTAAGCTCAAGGCTTATTTACTTTACAATCAATAATAACTTATTTAAATAAAGTTCTTATACTAAATTGTAGATAACATTTATATAAAAATAGTTGTCAAAAATTCAAATTCTTATTCTACATAGTGCATTTTGATAGATAATTTTTATTTCATCCAGAATTGTGCATTAATAGTAATTCATTATTTCAATTATTAATAATATTCGTAATAAACGCATTTAAATTACATATTTTGAATCGTTCGTAGATGTGAAAAGTTAGTTTTGAAAGAAAAATTTTCGCACCTTCCAATTTTCGTCTAGATTCGTTTTGATCATGTTTATTAACTAGTTACTCGTGTTTTCGATCTACTCGCTCTTGAAAATGACATTACGCTCCATATATTTATATATTCGCGAACTAACGCTTGACCGCTGTCGAATTCGAACTTGCGCGAATCTAAACCACGAAAAATAGTAAAGAACCAGATTGTATAAAATTTGTACATATTTTATACATGTTCTTGCACAAATTTTATACACAAGTAGGATTTGAGTCAGCATCAATGGGTACATCGAAGGAAGATGAGTATAAATACGAGGGTGGTCCGATAAGTACTTAGCCTACAAAAGAAAAACGAAAATTTTGGAAAAGTGGCGTTTTATTTTTCAACATAGTCTCCTTTTAGTTCGATACACTTGGCCCAGCGATGCTCCAACTTCGTTAACCCGTCTTAAAAATACGTTTCCTCGAAGTCTGAAAAGTAGGCTTCCGTGGCAGTGATTACATCCTCATTCGTCTCAAATTTCAGCCCGGCGAGTCACTTTTTCAAGTTTGGAAACAAAAAGAAGTCGCACGGGGCTAAATCTGGAGAATACGATGGATGGGGCAGCAGTTCGTAGTCTAATTCGCCTAATTTGGCCATGGCGACGGCGAAGGTGTGAGCCGGTGCGTTGTCATGGTGGAAGAGCACTTTTTGCTTCGTCAAATGTGACCGTTTTTTCTGCAATTCGACGTCGAATCGGCCGAATAATTCGACATAGTACAGCCTTGTGACCGTTTTGCCCCTCTCCAGGTAGTCGATGTAGATCACACCTTGTGAATCCCAGAAAACGGTGGCTATCACCTTTCAGGCCGATGGGGCAGTCTTCGCCTTCTTCGGAGCACTTTCGCTGGGTAAAGTCCACTGTTTCGACTGTTCCTTGGTCTCTGGTGTATATCAGTGGATCCATGTTTCGTCAACTGTCATGAAATGACGCAGAAACTCCTTTGTATTGCGCTTAAACAGCGTCAGACATTGCTCTGAAGTTGTCTCACGGTTGCGCTTGTTGTCCGGAGTGAGCAAACGCGGTACCCATCGCATCGACAGCTTTCTCATGCCCAAAATTTCATGCAGGACATGACCCTCGCGGTCTTTTGAGATGCCTACGATCTTAGCTATCTCGCGCACCTTCAATCGTCGATCTGCCAATACGAGATCGTGAATTTTTGTCACGTTATCCTCCCTGGTAGCCGTTTTCGGAGCACCTGGACGTGGCTCTTCAAAAATCGACGTGCGACCACGTTGAAACTCGTTAAACCAATTTTTGACGGTCGCCATCGAAGGAGAAGAGTCACCGTACACAGCATCCAAGCGCTTTTTGATTTCGCTGCGCGATTTCCCTTCCAAAAACAAGAATCGAATCACCGACCGATACTGCTCTTTTTCCATTTTTCAAAAATCAACGGACACACTTGCTTTCACACGCTCTCAAAAATAAACTACAACTCCGATCCGGCTGAAATCTTGAACAGTAACCATCGAGAAGGTTGTACTACGTGATGGAATATTTCTTTTGCGAGAGTGGCGCCATCGGGCGGTGAGGTTAAGTACTTATCGGACCACCCTCGTATGTAAGAGTCAAACAGCATAGAGTGAAAGTAGAGTGAGAGTCATCGGTTAGAAATCAAAAAGTCAGTTAAGAGAGACTCGGCTGCATGACAACGCACCACGTCACTTGTTAACCGCGAGTGCTAACATAATCGCGTGCACTAGATTTTTAAGTATTAGATTGAATCTGGTAGGAATAATAAATTTGATTTTATTAAATTCGGTTGTTATCATTTTAGTTTGTTTCTATTTTTATAACCCTGATCAATGAATGCCACAAATTGGGGGTTCGTCCGTGATCCAGGGCCGTTAAAAGTGAGCAACTTTTTGGTTTTTTTCTCCGTTTCAAAATTTCGTTCGTGTGCGCAAAATGTGTGTCGTATTGAAAATTATGCATAGGTGATATGTCAGAAGCAATTTTTGTTAACTGTAACCAGAAATTCGAGAAGCTGAAAAACTGTCTGGAATTGTGAGATTTTGTTTAAGATAGGCTGTGCACTAGAACATTCGTTTATTGCGCATGTGAATTTCAAGCAGGTTGCGATAAAATGTAAATCTTCTTGTTATTCCCTGTGTGCGAATACGCTGGATTTTCCTGAATAAAATTGTAGATGAAAGTGGTTATCTCGAAAATTCTTTAAATCACGATTGGTGTTAGGTTAGAAATCTATTAAGTCCAACGATTCGGAAAACTAGCAAATGTGTGAGTTCGTCGAAGTATTTTAGAAATGCGTCTACGGAAAATTGGTGTATTGTGTATTATCGGTATATTCGAAAGTTAAAGGTGCAAGTGCAACTACGAGGGTACCGGAGCCGATAGCTCGCTTTAGTGGATACAGTGCCGATAAAGTGTCAGTTTAATAGTGGCTCTAACTGTTACATTATGCGCAAGAACGTCTACAATCAAATTATCAAGAAGTTGAAGCTTGGTGAATCCATTGGCAAAGATGAGAGGTTGCACAGATAAAAAGCAGACATGCGCACTTTGGAGCGTGTCACTTTCTTGATGATATTAAAAGGGCATCCTTACAATTTAATTTATCCAATTGCGCCGGACGAAAATTCTCCCTTCCCGATGTTGATCAGCGATTCGTTTGTTGATGTTAGGCACATTTGGCTGTGAGAGAACGGACCGGTCTTAGAGCCCATTTTCAACGACTTGTATATCCAGAAAATTCAGCTTTAGAACAAGCATGGTTGAGTCATCGAGTTGATTGAAGAATTTTAACGAGAGAAGAGATCAGAGAGAAGGTCGACAACTACATACCCGTTGTAATCAAATGACACTCTCAAGTTGCATATTACAGTGAAAGATCCACGATCAGTAATCAGTCATCCTCGTCGACTCTCAGAAGATGACGAGGTGCGCAAACGGATTAAGAATTGAGAACAACGAGATGTAGTCAAAAGGGCTTCGTTAGAGTATGCCTATCCAGTGATTGTGACAAGGAAAACCGACGGTAAGGTGAGCATCTACATCGATTATGTGTGCGTTAATAAGCTAATACAAAAAATACTTTTCGTTTACCACTGATCGAAGACACAGTAGACGCAGTCCAGGATTCAGCGATTTATTCAACTTTGGATTTGAAAGACGATTTATTTCATACCTCTGTAGATGAAGGCAGTCAGAAATGAATGTTGTTTGTGACACCTTCGGCGCAGTGTATCCCATCACAAACTTCTTCTGGATTTTTCATACTACTAGTTATTTTCTAAATTCATCTGCAAAGTTTCTGAGGATTTAGTTTTTAAGGAGATTATTATCGTGTATTAAAATGACATCTTTATCAAAGTAGAAACATTGTAGGAGGCTTACGAGCGGTTGTGCACAATGTTGGAAATAGCGTCTAGGAATGGCTTAGTGATTATCTGGAAGAAATGTCAACTGATGTATACCGTAGAATACCTTGGCTACTTATAAGAGAACATTCCCAACCGTTCGCCTTCAATTTTGTTGCAATTGAGATATGTTATACTTTATGAAAAAATAAGAGACAAGTATTTTTTCTTATCGGCGGAAAAAGCTGACTAGGGTTTGAAAACCACCTTCAAAAGTCACCCCTAAAAACAGTTAAACAACAGATACTTTGGGTGCAATGAATCTTTTTTAATGAAACAAAATGGAAAAAATTTCTTACATAAAAAAACAACAAAACCGCATAGTTTTAGACTCAGGGAGTTGCAACCCCTACGATGTACAGGAGAAAAACTACATTTTTGAATGGATTTTTCGTGTACAGAATCACAAAATTATCATAAAAAAATTGAAAAATAAATTTTCATCTAGGAAATAAAATTTACGTGTTTCAGCGTTTTTTCATTTTTGTGTATTTCGAAGGTGAACTACCCTTAATACTATTAATACTATATGAATAGTTGCCGATAACCAATTTTGCTGATTTTCTATATGCTATGACGTTTAAAAGTAGGCTGTACAATGATACTGTTAATCTGTAGGAAATTAAATGTAAGAGCTGAAGACCACCCTCAAAAACTACCTCTAAAACACTATTACTGCAATATCTTCGGTTTATATCAATATTTTTCGACAACAAAAAATTTGAAAAATTTGTTATAAAAAAGAGAATATAATTATATAGGTTTTGTCTCGGGGGGTTGCAACCCCTACGAAGTAAAGGGAAAAAACAACCTTTTTGATTGGACTTTTCGCATAAAAAGTCACGTAATTACCATAAAAATTAAAAAGTAAATTTTCATCTAGAAAATGACAAAATAATATTGACTAGCTTCGTAGTTTTTTCGTTATTTAATATTTTGAGGGTGAACCACCTTTAAACCCTACTATTGCTATATAAATCGTTGCCAATCGCCAATTTCGCTGATTTTTTATTTGCTATGAAAATTGTTGAGAGAATTATACTGTTGTTGTGCTAGAAAAGGAATTTGAGGTCTGGAAAACACCATCAAAAGCCACCCCAAGACCCTGTTACAGCAATATCTTTGGTATTTATGACTATTTTTCGACAAAAAAATTTGAAAAAAACTATATAAAATAGAAACGTAACCATACAATACAGGTTTTGTCACTGGGAGTTGCTAACCCTACGTTGTACAGAGGTGATACTGTATTTAGAGTATGTATTTTTGCTGTTCAAATTCAAAAACGCATCATAAAAAAATTAAAAATACGATCTATCTTGTGAAAAATAATACGAAAAGCGTTCTGGTATATATCTTGAACTCAGTGATTAACTCTAACAATCTAATCTAAAGGCTTTGGCACGTTTACGTTACGGTATCTCATCTCGAAAGCGTGATGTGACGTTTTTTTAACTCAAAACATATATATATATATATATTTTGTTAAGATTTTTGTTAACATCGTATAATTTTTTTGAATACCAATATTGTATGATAATGGCAATCGAAATTCACAATGTCATGCAAAGTTTATTAAAAACATTCCATTGACTGAAATAGTGGAAAATATATCAAAATTGAACGACGCAGAGAAACAGCTACACGATTATATCGAAGATGTCTTGAAAAAAAGTATTGAAGGTAATTATTCAGACGTTGAGTATGAAGCAAGTGACAATTTATGTGATGGATTAATTCTCAGGATAGATTCAAATTTTACGCATAAAATTGCTTCAGAAATTACTTCCAGTCTTACTAGAATATCTACAATCCCGTTTTTTCCTAGATCCCATTGTTCCTTTACTATTGTCCTATTGTTCCTTTCCCATTGTTTCCTAGGCAAAGATTTTGATATCAATCCATAAGTAATTCACGATGGTTTTGAGGAAATACATGCTGAAGATTATGCTAAGGTTCCTAATTGTATTATAAGTAATACAACAGTCGATGATGGATACAAAAGAAAAGCTGCTGAATACTAGGAAAGTGGAAAAAAAAAGTTATCTTTAATTTCCGTTCAAAGTGAGTATAAATTAGTCATGTCAGAACGTCAGTTAAGAATATCGAAACAGCAAATTTCCGCAGGCGGAACTAGAAGAGATAATTTGTTTAAAATTTCAGAGTATACTCTACAAAAAATTAAAGATGCTTTAAACCGGAAGTTAGCAGTTTATGATTTAGATCTTAAAAGATGGGCTTTAGAAAAGTAGCATGAATGGAATGTGCCTTGGTTTAAAGCATCATCAAAGTGGATATTGTTATTTAAAAGAAAACATAAAATTGTATCGAGGTCTGTTTATAACGTATCCCGAATTTTGTATGTTTTCAAAAATTATTTATTTATTCATGAATATCTATTTTATCTCCTTTAAAGTAATCCTCCACGGATATAATGCACTTGTGCTAATGATTTTTCCAATCCTTGAAGCACTTAAAAAAATCATTTTTTGCGATCTTGTTCAGCTCCACCTTCGATGCTATCTCTATCTCCTCAATCGTGGTGTAGCGTCGTCCTTTCATGAGCCTCTTCAGTTTTGGGAACAGGAAAAAGTCACAGGGAATCAGGTCTGGGGAATACTTGGGCTGAAGCACGATTACTGTGTTGTTTTTGGCCAAATATTCGTGCACAAGCAAAGATGTGTGAGCAGGGGCGTTATCATGGGGCAATAGTCAGTTTTTGTTCTTCCACAAATCCAAACATTTCTGACGGATTGTTTCGCGCAAATTGCTCATAACTTGCAGATAATCTTCCTTATTAACCATACTACCCTGTGGCAAGAACTCATGATACACCATGCCCCTGTAATTGAAGACAACTGTGAGCAAAACCTTCACGTTCGACCGAACTTGGCCCGCTTATTTCGGTCTTGGCTCATGCGGCAGCTTCCATTGGGATGATTGAGCTTTGGTTTCCACATCATGACCATAAACCCACGATTCATCACCAGTTGTGGTCTTCTGGAGCATATTTGGGTCGTCACGGACCAAGTCCAACATCTCCTGAGCAATGTTAACGCGATGCTGTTTTTGGTCGAAATTGAGCAGTTTTGGCACGAATGTCGCGTCAACCCGACTCATGCCCAAATCATTGGTTACAATCAAATGGCATGAGCCAATCGATATGTTTAGATTCTCACAAACTTCTCTAACGGTGATTCGACGATTGGCCAATACTATTTTCTTCACTTTGTCAATGTTTTCGTCTGTTGTTGACGTGCTCGGGCGTCCAGCACGTTGTTCGTCGTTCACATCTTCTCGGTCCTCTAAGAACATTTTGTACCATCGATAAACGTTGCTTTGGTCCAAGGTAAATTCACCATATGCCATAGTCAACATTCGGAATATATCACCGCAGTTTATTTTGTTTTTTGATACAGATACTTTGATCCATTTTTTAGAATAAGGAAGAATTAAGACGAGCCAAATCTCAGTGCGCTGGCGCCTGTAACGATGGGACAGTCCTTAGGTTGTCACCTGTGCCCCCGGTATTCCTCTGGGTCTTGGTGTTGGGGTTTTGCTGCAGTGTAGGCTGCATCGGACTGCTCGCCGCACACTGTTGCCCCCCCCCCTCCCGAGTCTCTATCAGATGAGCGTACGGTTGTAACAGCACCGGAGATTTTCCCCTTCCTTTTCTTCTTCTTGGCCTCTTCTGCCACGGATGTCTTCACTGGGGCGGCTACGGCGTTGGCTGCCTCTCGGCGACGCTTGTGGAGCTCCATGCGCTCCCCTCGTCCGACTCCGAGAAGCTCACCCGCACCGGCGTAGTCGCGTTCGATACGGCTCGCAGGACGACTTCGGCGACGACGCCAGAAAGTCGTGGGTTGGTGTCGGCCTGGGTCGACGTTCGCCTCCACTCGTGCTCGAGGCGGCTATCAGTCGCTCGAGTCGGTCTGCTAGACCACCAGAGCTCAAACGCCCGGGGGATCGGGCCCGAGTCTCCGGCTGCCTCGTTATGGTCACTGTGCGCGTTGGTAACGCCCGAGAAACCGGTAGGCCAGTCGGGGCTTGCAGTGGTAGAGCCTCACGCGTTATTGTAATTTGACCCTCCGCGCCAAATCCCAACGCCTGCAGGATTAGGGCCAGCTGATCCAGGACTGCTGGGTCGATCTGAGCGAGACTAGGAGACAAGGCAGGGTTCGACGGTGCAGGGCCTGAGGTTATTACTCAGGTCTAGTGTCTCAACGCGACAATAGATCTTTGCACGACACCTGTGCAACAGGAACCTGTTACTACGCAGCCAACCAACCACTGCGCACCAATTTAGCTCTGTGCGCTCAGCTCTGCACCCTCAGGGAAGCCAACAAGTTCTCAGGCGTACCGCTGGAGCTCACCAAATGACGAAGTAGCCTACGCCTATCTACCAGCAGACACGGCGCACACACATATAACCCATGGGCGTACAACACTAGCAGGTCGCCAACAATCATTCCTGATCAAATACTCGAAAGAAAAATAGACAAACTCGCGTATGCGTCGCTAAATCGCCACAAGGGATGCCATGTAACGGTGAATCACAGTCATAGATATAGCCTCTGAGTGTGTGTGTGTGTGTGTTTGAACTGGAGATCGTCGAACGTGTGTGTGTGTGTGTGTGTGTGTGTGTAGATCGCACCGAATCTCGTCCCCCGAGATGAACTGGCGAGAAGATCGCACTCACCGTGGCACAGAAAAATGGCCGCACGCGCGCACAAGCCCGCGTCACCTCGCCGGTCGCCCACGTGCACCGGCGCCGGCCTCGCTACACTCGCGGAAAACACACAAAAGAAACTGTCACTCCGCGCACAGGGCACGTATCCTGGAAAAATCTTCGGCGAGCGCGCGGGAACTTAGAACACATAAAATGCAGGCGAAAAACGAAAAGGTGTGATTTCTCCTTTCTTCGCCAGCGAGATGCGCGTGCAGGTCTGCCGACGACTCGCTGGCTCTCTCCTATCTTCCGTTTCTCTCTCTCTCACTGCGCTCTTCTCGCCGGCTCCCTCCAATCACCGCCGCTGCCGTCTCACCTCAAGAAAGGGAGTAAGAAAGACAGAACGATTAAAGTGTGCTCAACTAGCGCACACTCTCAGCTCGGCAAGGCGCACGGGGATCAGTGAGAGCTTGACGGAGAGCAACGGCCGAGCTGTGATTCTCCGTTACAAACGATATAGCGACCCAACTGTACATTCCTGTAAAATTAGTGAAAACGATTGTTATCCAATCGTCGATTTTATATTTTTAAAAGAAATAATTTGCATTTTTGTTATTGCATTATTATTCAAATTCTGTTTGTTAAATTGGAAATTTTGATTTTGGATAATGTTCAGTGTATCATAGATGATTTTTTAATGTAAACAATTCCTATAATTTTATTGTAAATTTTATTCTATTCACTTCATTAAATTTATATATTTATAACTTCAGAAGGCGATTTTTCCTTAAGAAACGATCTACATTATAAAATTCAGCATTTTCAACTCAGTTTTTCAAATCACAAACTTTTCAGTTCCCGTATAAAATTTCGCGATAAAGCTTGTTTGAAGTTTGTGCAAATTCGAAAAACAGCTCTGTAGGGAAAATTCGGCGTAAAAAGGAATTCTTTTCGGAAGTATAAATTCGCTCGTCATTATGGCAAGTGGGATTACAATTTAACCTTGCTTAGTAGCGCGAACACTGTACATATGAAATAAAGTCTCAGTCATTTCCTAAGATCCGTTTGATTATTTAGTGGTTAACATTGCTACTTTCCTCTCTAAGGAGTCTCCTCTCTAGTCTAAAAGATCAACTTATAAGACCCTTTCTCTTATAAAAAAAGCAGCCTTAGACTATCTCCTCTAAGAATTATATTATTATAGCTTAGAAATTCAAATAAGTTTTTATTGCGGCGTTGTCTCGTCTTTCCTTGATGGATGTTACAATATTTAGCAGAATTTCAAACTGCACATCGAAATAGTGAACCTTTTTTTTACTGTTTTCGAAATTCACTTACTTTCCGTCATAAGCCACCAAGGACTGTTATACTTGTAGCTCCACTTTGAATAGTGAATTTCTGAAGGTTTCAGTAGTGATTGTTGATATTCGTGTAAGAACACCTCAATCATTACAAGTCACTGACAACTAACATTTGTATTATTTCGAGTATATATTACTATATGTCAACTTCTTGCTTGATTTTGGAAATATAATTGATAAATCTATCTTAAAGTTCGAACATGATTTTTTATATGTCAGTATAGCAAATTTGATCCTTAACTTGCACACCTCATTTTGGCCACGTAACTGCTCGGTGGGGTAAATCTATCCCAGCCTGAAAAACATCGAATAAATCAGAGAATTTTAGATATTTTTCTATGAAAATTTTTTCTAGCATATTTCAAACCTTTAACTACAAAAAAAATATTCAGGTTAACAATTTTTAATGTTACACACACTGAAAAAAATTGTTGAAAAAAAAAAAAAATTTTATTTATTGTTAAAAATTGTCTGGGGTAAATTTACCCTACATAGCAGTTAAGGGCTAACGAAGAGGTATAATCAGACCCTGAAAATGATGATTATCTCTCATATAAAGGGGTACCATCTTAACTAAGACGAAAACTTGGAGAAGGTCGCATTCGATTTGAGCACGGCAGTGCATAGTACGACCAAGTTGAACTTTGCCATGTTAATTTACAGTTGTCAACCAATTCTGCCCGACTTCACAAAAAGTTTGTAGATTTTGACAAAATCGTGTGTATTAGAATTTTCTGTGGCTAGTGAATTATTAATTTATGATTAAGTTTTGCATATTTAAGATGAAAAATGGAGGATTTAACTTGTAATGTAGAGCCATCATACAAAAACTGTCACACTGCATACTTACCCATACGGAAACCAATTCGTGATACAACTGATGCTCACGCAACGAAATACGACGGGGGGTCAATAAGTCTCTACAAAATCCAAAAGATGGCACTCGTCACGCAGTCATTATAGCATATTATTACAGCATATCACTTAAATTATGATGTTTTTGGCAAGCAATACTACTAACTAGATATTGTACAAACTTTCAGCTCGATTCATTAAGTCGTTTTTTTGTGAGCATTGGTTGAACAAAAAGTTATTGATTTATTTGAAAAATGGAAAAAACAGATTTTCGAGCGGTGATAAAACAATTTCATTTGAAAGGTCTTACACCAAAAGAAATCACAGTTGAGTTGAACGCCGTTCGTGGCAAGTCTGCCCCTGTGTTTAAGACTGTTTATAACTGGGTAAATAAATTTAAACGCAGCCGTACAACAAAAGATGAACCTCGTTCAGGACGCCCCGTAGAAGTGAGTACGCCCGAAATGGTCAACAAAATCCACGATATGGAGTTGAGTGATAGAAAATGAAAATTGCGAGAATTAGTTGAGGTCACAGGGGTATCAAAGGGTATAATCATTTCAATTTAGCATGAAAAATTGGGGATGAAAAAAATATCAGCAAGATGGGTGCCGCATTTGCTCACTGTTGAAAACAAATGAACCCGCGTGGTCATCTCTGAGGCTCTTTTGGCACGCATACGTCGTAATCCGGAAGACTTTTGGCGTCGACTCGTAACTGTAGACGAAACATGGGTACACCACTACATTTCTGAAATCAAAGAACAGTCCAAACAATGGATTACCGCAGGAGAACCAGCCCCAAAGAAGGCAAAGACAGTAAAGTTAGCTGGCAAGATTATGGCCACGGTTTTCTGGGATGCGTATAGAATCATCTACATCGACTACTTGGAAAAGAGCCAAACGATCACTGGACAATATTATGCGTCATTATTAGGTTAGCTGAAAGAAAAAATCAGAGAAAAACGTCCTCACTTGAAAAAAAGGCCTCTTTCTTCAAGACAATGCTTGAGTTCACACGTGTGCAGTTTCGATGGCAAAAATTAACGATTTAAAGTTCGAATTAATAGACCATCCACCATATTCGCCTGATTTGGCTCCCAGTGACTTTTTCTTATTTCCTAACCTCAAAAAATGGCTTGCCGGACAACGATTCACGTCGAATGAAGAAGTCATCGCCGAAACAAATGCCTATTTTGAGGATTTTCAGAAATCATTTTTCTGATGGCTTAAAAGAACTGGGAGGCCGTTTAATTAAAGGTGTCGACCTACAAGAAGATTATGTTGAAAAATAAAAAAAAATTACATATGCAAAACTTTTTTTTCCTTCTTTTTGTAAAGACTTATTGACCCCCCCTCGTAGAACTTTCTAACTCAGGTAGGAACGAATAAACTGTAACGTTTGATCTTTATCCTACGTTATCTAAATAAATAGTTCGGACTCTAAGTAAGATATATTGGTAATCGCGTTTCCGAGAATAAGCAAGAAGTTGACATGTAACTGTACTTTGAGTTTTGATCTTGTTGCGATCATCGAATAGCGAACACAGTGTTATCCACGTAGTTCACTGCTTCGATGGGCAGTTTGAAATACAACAAAGTACTGTTGCACCTATCGATGAAAAGCCCGACAGTGCTACAACGAATACTCAGTTTAATTTCTAGGCAATATTAATTTTGTAAGAGGAGATAATCTAAGGCTGCTTTTTTCTCATAAGAAAAAGAGTCTTATGAGTTGAGCGCTTAGATTATCATATAGAAAAGGAATAGTAGGCTTTCCACTGAATAATGGAATTCGATCTTAGGAAATAGGTGAATCTTCATTTCAAACAGTGCTCGCGCTGCTAGGCAAGGCAGGATTGTAAATCCTCTTGCCGCAGTGACGAGCGAATTTATACTTGCGATAACAGCTCCTTTCTACGCTTGGTAGTCCCTACGACGCTATTTTTGATATTCGCATAAACTTTGTACAGATTTTGTCCCAAAATGGCTCGCTCCAAATTAAAAATTAGTGACTTAAAAATTCAATTTGAAGATAACGAATTTTTTAGTATAAATCGTTTTTCAAAGAAAAATCGCCTCTTATAATTATAAGTGATTTATATTAAATAAGTGAATAACACGAAATTTGCAAGAAATTTATGGAAGATTTTTACATTAAAAAATCACTCATGATAAGCGGAATATTATTCAAAATAAAAACTATTAAATTAACAAACCGTTTTTAAATAATAATTAAATAATGAATTCGTAAATTCCTCTTTTAGCCATTATAAAATCAACAAACGAGTAACAATCGTTATCAATAATTTTATATGTATGTACAGTTGGATTGCTATCTTGCAACGCAATTGTAATTGTTTAAATAAATTATAAATTTTTTATTTCTTGATAACTCAATCAAAAATCAGAGATTTCGAAGTGTCAAATTCTTGCTTTTCTTTCTTAAGGTGCTAGGATTGCTGTTGTATATTCGAATTTGCATCATATTTATTTGTTGCAAAACTATTAGCAATATTTACTTGTAAATTAAATTAAGTTAACAAATACATATTGAATGATTATAATAACTCGAGTTTCGAGATTAGCGCATGAAATTTGACTGAAAAAATGTTTTTGTTCCTTAAAAAAACTTTGTAATTATTGATTTTAAATCGTAAACAGTAAATTTCTCATGCTCGTGATGTCACGCTCCTTATACAGGGTGTCCCATTTTAACTTTCGGATGAAGATTACTCGGAGATTTCATGGGTATCGGAAAAAATGTTTCAGATGAATGTTTCTCAACTTTGAGGGGGCCATATTCTGGTGACCTTTTCGTGACCTTGAAGGCCATTTTAAGGTCATTTCAAGGTTAAATTAATTTTTTTAAATGGCAACCTCTATTTTTGACACCGGATTCGGAAAGAGCGGAAAATTTTACATCTAAAACGGTATTTCAAAATTTTTTTCATGACCTTGAGAAGGTCGATTTAAGGTCAATTACTTGAGGGTATCAACAACTTTGACCTTGAACTATATCTACAAGGTCATTTCAAGGTCAATGTGTTTTTTTTAATGGGGAGCCCTATTTTTGACATTGAATTTGAAAAAAGCGAAAAGTTTGAAATGTAAACTTACATTTTAAACTTTTTACAATTACCTTTAGAAGATTAAATCAAGGGTAAATACTAAAAATTCGCTAAAAATCGTTTACTTTAAGCTTTTAAAGTTTATGAACGAGTAAATATTAAGATGAACTCGTGAACCAATGAACTTGAGTATTTTGTTCTTGAATGCAGTTTTCAAGATTATTTTAAGATCAAAGTAATATTTTTTATGGCAACGCCTATCTCTGACACCGGATTACCACGATTGAAAACAATAATCATTTTTAGGGTCTAAATAACTAAATTATTATTTTTAAATTGTAACAAAATAATGTAAAATTGAACATGAAATAATTATCAAAAAATAATTATCTATGGCTATTAATTAATAATAATTAATATTACTAAACTAATATTTTAAAATTATAAATTTGACTCGAGTGTATAGTAGTTCAATGTGTTTACGACGGTACGTGTTTATTTTCACTGTCAGTGCTTTTCGTTAATAATAATTTTTACTCAATCAACTGTCAAGAATTGAGTTGGTATCCTTTATTAGAAAATTTGCTATGACTAGTATTGTTATGTGCGCTTCATGCAATCTTTCTTAGGAAGCATGATTCTTTCGGCGTGTCTTAGTTTCTACGATACTATTTTGTTCGTCATTATTAAAATATGACTTCCGCAAGTTTTTGAATTTGCGATATTTTGAAAAAATATGGCAAATTATTCAGCAAATGAATGCGTTGAAATACTACTAATTCTTGGAGAATGCCGTCGTTACTATACTGCTGCTGCTCGGCTGTATGCCGAACGTTTTCCCAACCAGCGTCATCCGAGCGATGTGCAAATAAGAAATATTGAAAGACGCTCTCGTACAAATAAGCTACATCGACAGAGACGTAGACAAAGAAATTTAAATAGTAATGATGGAAGACTTATTACCGTATTGGCTATGGTTCATTTAAACCCTCATATAAGTACAAGAACAATTGAACGTCAAATCGGAATTCCTCATTCTACAGCTCATCGTATGTTAAGATCAGTGCGTTACCACCCATATCATATTACACTGCATCAGGAGTTGAATGAAAATGGCTATTTACTCAGAATGGATTTCTGTAGATGGGCGCTTAATCAACTAAATGAGGATCCAGATTTTTTTTGGAATGTTTGTTTTGGTGATGAGGTTACCTTTAAAAGTGATGGTACCCTTAATAGACATAATTCTCACTACTGGTCTCTTGTTAATCCTCATTGGCATCGTGAAGTAATTAATCAACATCGCTGGAACGTTAATGTTTGGGTCGGAATCTGTAATGGACAGATCGTTGGCTCGCATTTTTTTAATGGCACTGTCAACGCTAATAGATATATCGACTTTCTGGAAAATGATCTACCTGGATATTTGGAAAACATTCCGCTGAATGTTTGACAGCAAATGTGGTGGCTACAAGATGGTGCTCCAGCTCATTTTGAAAGAAACGTAAGAGCATTTATAAATAATCCATTCCCAAATCGTTGGATAGGTCGTGCTGGACCAGTTCCCTGGCCATAAAGGTCACCAGACCTTAATCCATTAGATAGTTATTTCTAGGGATATTCTAAAAATGTTGTTTACGAAGACGCGCCTACGACTAGATTAGATATGATCGCGAGGATCAGAAGAGCTTGTGCAGCAGTCACTCCCAAAATACTTGAAAATGTTATGAATAATTATCGACGCAGACTGGAAATTTGCTTGGCGAACAATGCAGGACCATTTGAGCATCTTATGTAATTAAATTTTTCAAATATTATTAGTTCATTTAATTCTAATTGAAAGTTTTTTGTCGATTTGAAAAATAGTGTTTAGTTAAATAATTATCATTATTCGTTAAATAAAATCGTTATCGTAATTTTAAGTTTTTTTAGAAACCAAAATTACTGTAAATTTAATAAAGTTACCTTATTCTAAAATCTCTATCAACATTTATTTTTTTCTACCCATCCAACTTTTCTAATTACGAAATCAGAAATTAAAAAGATCGTTTTATGCAATAATAACCTAAGTGATAACATTATGATTTGAAGAATTTTCACGCAAATAAAATAACCCAATAATAATTTACCTTAAAAGGTTAAATAGTCCCACAGTAAAATTTATAATTTTATAATATTAGTTTAGTAATATTAAAAGACCTTGCTCTTGAAATGACCTTGTAGATACAGTTCAAGGTCAAAGTTGTTGATACCCTCAAGGGCCCGACTCTGTTATGTACAAATTTTGTAGAGGTCATTTTCCGATATCTTAAATATTAAAAAAAATCACCCGTAGCCAGTTTATCAAGTAATTGACCTTAAATCGACCTTCTCAAGGTCATGAAAAAAATTTTGAAATACCGTTTTAAACGTAAAATTTCCCGCTCTTTCCGAATCCGGTGTCAAAAATAGGGGTTGCCATTTAAAAAAATTGATTTAACCTTGAAATGACTTTAAAAATGGCCTTCAAGGTCACGAAAAGGTCACCAGAATATGGCTCCCTCAAAGTTGAGAAACATTCATCTGAAACATTTTTTCCGATACCCATGAAATCTCCTTTTCCTTTCGAACGCCATTTTGTGTTCGCCATTTTGAATTTCGGAAAAATCCAACGGCATTTGAAAGAAAAGACATCTATAACACCGATAACAGTGTTTCCAATGGTGTGTACAAACTTTTTCCATTTCAAAATATACTTTTTTTAGAAAAAAAAAGGCGAAAAATTTGTGAATTTTCCGGAAAACCGGCCTATAACGTTTCCGGCTTACAATTGAGGTAAATTTTGTCAACGGCATTCGAAAGAGGAGGTCAAAATCTACAAGATGTGACGCTTGATAAATTTTTCATACGATTTTTTCATTAAAAGATATGAGGATGAAAGTTAAGAAAAAATTTGTGTTATTTGGGAGGAAAAGGGTTAAGTGTACAATCCTTTAAAATAATTGTTGGCCTTCTCCCTCCTCCCCCGCTCGATTGCGTAGAAGGGCCAAAATGGTAGTGCCTCAATAAATAGGAAACCAAGTGTGAATGTGTGGAAAACAAACACAATCCCACGGCTCGGTTGGGATGCGCGAATGGGAGGAATGAGCGCAAATGTCGAATCCAAAGCTCCATTTCAGCTAATATATAAGCTAAACGTTTCTATGTAAGATCTAGTGCCTACTTTTTTTCAATGTTTAAAAACTTGCAAACATAATACATCAGATATAGTTATATGTACTATTTCAATAAAAAGCTTATTACAAATGTCTACTTATTAAGTTACATTGGAAGACAAGAGGTTTTCATAATAATCGAATAACTGTTTTAAAAGCCAAGTTCGTCTGAAATTTGAAACGCTCAACAATCAAAGAACAACAATCAAAATGAAAAGCACTAATAGGAACTGTTAGTATATCATTTTTTTTTCTATACAAGAAGGAGTAACATTCAGTAATATGATATTCGTGTATACTTTTATACTGATCATATTAGAGTACTATATGCAATTATTTGGTTCGTTTTAACAAATTAATTGGAGAAAATAAAACTTGAACAAATAATTTAATTTAATTTTTAATCTTATTAAATTTATAACATAAAATTTATTAAACGAAGCGTAATTTTAAAACAAATATTTCTTTTAATTTTCAACATACAATTATTTCGGTATCGTCTGAAAATTTTTCTTGAAATTTCGATAATTCAATTGAACTCAGCAGTAACCACATAAAATATTTGTTGACAAGCTCCAACTTAAGATTTACTAACTTTTGATTCGGTAATTTATTTAGGAAATTATGAACTGACAGGAGCTATTTAAGATTTCTCTGTTTATAATTTGCCTGTTTGAAATACTTCTTTCTGTTTTGCTAGTTGAACACGTAATGCACGTCTCTGAAATGATTAAGTATACATATATATATTGACATACATATATTTGAACATACACACATGCACGCGCACACACACATGAGTAGTTTCATGGTCATCAGATTAACATTTTTTTTTAATTTTCTTTCATATATTTAATCTATTTTAATCATATAGTACAAGTGTGTGTGCTCATGAATAAAATAGAAATATACACATTCAGATTCTAAAAATCATGGATCTTAGTTTTGAGCCGTTGACAAGTAGTCAATGCAAGTGGCGTCAAAACATGGGCGATCCCGATATTCTATATAAAAGGGTAACTATTTATATTGGGCTGCCCAAAAATTTTTATACATTAACAACGTTTAAACAAAATGTATGACTTAGAAGTTAGGGTTTCTCTTATTAGTAATTAAATTTCTCCCTACTTCATATTAATTTTCTATAAATTATAACATATTATCTATGTACTCTAGCATGTTAAATATTTATTTATTATTTAAAATATGCTTAAAATTATATATATTGAAGAAAGTATAACTTATGCATTCTAAATGAGTATATATAAATAAAAGAGAATAGTTATATAGGCAGTCATATGTTTGTAATTCTATTATTTTATTCAGATAAATTAAAAAATATTGAATATTTTAAATTCTATTATTTAAACGTTACAAGCTACTAACTAAACAACCCTTCATTTTTCAAGCTGGCATCTACTTCCCTTCTACAATTATAAAGCTAACGACATAAACTCATGTGAAACAATGATATAAGTAGACATGTTATGTAACGGATGGTTTGGCCACTCAGATTTGAGTGTTGACCACCACCGCTCTCTTAAAGCCGTTGAGCCCAGCTCATTACTGTGTCCAGCGTTTGCATAATAGACCGATGAATTATGCGAATTCTGTTTATTTGTTCGGCAACTGCGAGCCTTGAAAGCTTAGCAAATCAATGACGGTTACCGATAGGATACGATTTTAACATAGACTACGAGTAATCAAGGTCGCTATTAAAAGATGCCAATCCACCTCAAACAGATATTCACGCACATTTATTTTCTACACCCTACTTCTAAATATCGGAAAACTAGAGTATGAGAGAGAGCGACTTAAAATTATCGAACAACAAGAAAGTTCTATGCTGTGAGAGTGCACGAAAATACTATTGCCTGTGCTACGCCCTTTTTATTTTAAACAATTCATTAATTCTTTAAGTTTTTCTATATTGAAAGTCTAGTAGCATTTATTATACTGCGCGCTGTCTGATTGCACATTTTTTTAACTTGCAAGCGGCCGAGGCGATGCATCACCCTGAGATCGACCCATATTTTTAGTCCATTTAGAAATTTTTCTGAGGACATTTTTCGAAAAGTACGATTTGGGCATATTTTCGGCCGCCTGCAGGTAAAGTTTATAATAACTTTAAATAAGGTAAAGTTTAATAATACATTTGTTAATTTATCTACCTACTGTTGACTGGCTCAAATAAAAGTGTCATTAAAGTTTATGATAAGTAAGATCATCGTAAGATGCGAGAGAGAAAGAGAGAGATCTAGAGAGTAAGCGCGCGTGAAATATAGGCAGGTTCGAATCGGTATGTAACTGTTAGAAGCTGCATCGCGTGACGCCTTAAAAATTAAGCTAAGTGGGGAGGATTAACGAGAGCAGCAGCCAAGGGCTGCATAGAGATGATCATTTTATTGTCGTTAGTGAAGCAACGAGAGTTCAAAACTCTCGTAGGTGCAAGTCTATGTTCGCTTGTTTTGTCCTCGTTTGCATGAGTGTGACTCGTCTCGCCATTTTCATCGACGAGAATCACGATCCAAGAGAAGTAGGGATGAAAGAGCATCTCATCGCCGAAATACCTATTCGGCAATTGCCAGGACTTTATCTGCTTCCCCGAAGAAGAAGCATTGCCCGAAGATTCTTCGCTACAGCTATCTTTAACCCCCATAGGTCACCAAAAGGTCAGGTTCAGTCTCTCTCTCTCTCTCTCTCTCTCTCTCTCTCTTTCCAATAAGTCTCTCTCTATGATATTCCAGTAGCCGCATTAAATTATGTTAGATATAGGTAGCAGAACGCTCGCTTGTCGGCTACCTAAGGTAGTTTATCACCATTTATTATTATTGTATCGCGCTAGTTAGATAGAAAGTTTATGGGAGCAAGTTGTCCATCCGCCGGCTATCGTACGAGGTTGCAATACTGAATATACGCGTTTGGAGAATTATCCTATTAATAATTTCCACGAGCCATACAATGGGCCCGTGCCGAGTGCCGTATCACTAATTATTATTTAAAAGGGGAAGGTGCAGGAGGCTCTTTCGCTCCACTGCAACAGTGACGATGGACCTCGTCACAAAGTTGGCATAATGGGTGCTAACTCGAGAGGAAGGGAATGATGAGCGCTCATGATAATTACTGTCAATAACCTTCAACTAATTTTATTACTCATTAATATTTACAACTATAAAGAGAAACGACGCGGATTTGCGTGACGTTCTCTACGGCTACGTGCCTTCACTCGTGAGGAAGAAAGCACGGGGGCACGGTACAATAAAGGTTCAGAGGAATTCAAAGGAGGGTCTCGCCGTTCTCGCAAATGATCGTGACTACTTCGCCGACGCATAGCGCACTCGCGAATGAACAGAGAGAGACGACCTGATCTGACGAAGGCTGCTGGCAGGAACTGCTGCTAGAACTGCTGGCAGGTTGACGGCAGGCTGAGTTGAAATCCTTAATACCTTTGGACGTCAACTGAAGCTTTCTTCTGGCCACAATCCGTTCAGCGTCGTCTCGAACCTTTGTGATTCTGCGGATAGCCGCGGATCACTCGCGCTCGCTCACTCATACGCGACGCATCTATCCCTCTTTATCTTCCTCGTTGCAGCCGCTGTCGCTCCCAATTAGCTCCCAATGACGTTGTTCGGCACAGGTATTGGCCCTGAAATAAAGCGTTGCGGGCATCGGTAATGGCTTTTGATTTCCACTACACTCACCATGGCCACAGCAAAAGAGCGAGTCGCCATTCCGGCCAGGCCCTGTCACAAGGTTACGTAGCATAAGTTGTTTATGAATTAAGTTAAGTGCGTATTTTGTTTGTACATTTAATATAATAAGGTTTATGTCAAAATTTGAATGATCGAGTGATAACTTATTTTCTCGCGTTCTCAACCGATTGTATTTGGAGCTAAAGCGCCTCTGTTGCCCGTCCCTTTTTAAAATATGTAATCGCTAGACAACTTTGTTATACCTTGATACAGAAGCTATCAAAGCACAGCAAGCATGATATGATGCTGCTTTGAAGAGATTTAAGAAAGCGGATAAGATTGTCAGAAAGTTAATGGTCTCTACGGTTGAAAAAAACCGTTAAATAAATTGCACAACTGCACGATAAATGTGGTCTAAGTTAAATGCTATGTATGAAATGAAGTCTGACGAGAATTTAACGTTACTTCAAAAGCAGTTTTTCAAATTTAAATGAGATGAAAGTGTTATTATGAATTAGTCAAAGATAGAGAACCTCGTGACGGAAATGGAAAATCTGGGAAGCTAAACATCTGAATGGACGGTACTAACACATATTCTGTGTAACCTCCTTTGAACGTATAGTCATTTTCATAGTGCGTGGAAGTCTGAGATAGAAAACAAAAAGACTCTCGGAAATTTAACTACTAGATTGATGATAAAAGAGTAAAGAATGCAAAAATATCGTAGCAATTCAGATAATTCGTCGAATTCATTAGTCACCGAAAAAATAAAAAAGACGAATTCCTAAAAGTCAAGAAGTTTACTCCGAAGAAGTTCAAAAGTTAAGGGAGTCAGTTAGTGTTTCGGGTCAAAAAAATCATTTTTTTTATTATTCTTATAGAAAATTTAACGCGGATAACGATGCCGCCGTCCGATATCACAAATATGTCTTCCCTAAAAAATTGTACGCAATATTGCAAAAAAAACTTCATTCATGAATTTTCGACTTTTCCATTTTGTCGTTATAAATGAATTATTTTTTAATATATTAAACCATTATAGTCTACAATAATAAATTTTATTTAAAGCAAAACAAATAAAATACACGCACATGATGTGCCACATTTTCCAAAAATGTCTTTCTGTCAGTATTACGCTAATATGACTAGTTGCTTTGTTGAGATGTGTGTGGTGTATTTAAAAACGTATTCATGTGTGTAATAATAATAAAATCTGCAATTTTCATTGCAAAATATCGTGTAAAGTCGCGCGTGTATTATATTATTTATTAGTTTATTTATGATTGTCTAAATTTGAGGAAAAATAGTATTTGAATTTTTTTTTTAATTTTGCGGAACTGAATTTTTTGTTTGAGGATACGTGATCATAAGTGAAGTTTTATTACAAAATAAAGCAATTATGGCAAAAATAGTGTACTAGATGATCGTGGACGAGTATTTGGAGGTTAATAATTAAATAAATAAAACATATATACGGTGATCCTGAAACATTGGATGAAATTTATATCACTGGATTCGTCTTGAAAAATTATTTAAAAATATTTTTGGTAATTAGGTAATGAGATAATCAACTTTAAAAAATAGCCAATCAGCGGCCGGCTTTAGAATGTAGAACGCAGCTTGGCGAGCGCGGAGCGGCGTGAGAGCCGACATACGCGCGCCGCAGTCAACTGAAAACGGTGCTCAACTACTCGTACATTTATGTGCGTAATGAATTTTACTTGCTAACTGCAATTTTCGATAATTCAACAATTATATGAATTTACTTATTTTATTTTATTCGATATCAAGTGACGAATTAAGATGATGAATTTAAGTGAGTCGAAAATACTAATGTTTTTAAAAATTATGCTACATAGCGGAATACAAACTGCGCTATTCATAGACAATTTCGAAAAATATCATATATTTTTTCTTTTGTTATTTGCTAATGATTATAAAAATACTTTCAATAAATGGTTCAAACATTTTTTATTTCTAAAAATATTTGGAGTTATTTTTGATCATGATGTTTTAATAATAAAATAATGCACAAAAATAAACTAAAAAGCACAAGTTAATGAATGATATTAAATTAAATGCACTAGCTTGCTATCTCGAGCGTGCGTAAATCAAGTCTTCGCGTACGAATCATCGAAAAAATAGAAGAACGGTACTGCTAACGAATATCATATATAGTGAGCAATATGACAATAGTACAAATATAGCATACTATACTTTATTCACGCGTACGATTCACGCGTATGTATAAATTCTATGGTGTGAATTATGAATGACTAACTAAAATTACAACTCGCTTTATTCCTGATACGGGTATGTTAATAAGCATAATTACGAGTATCAGTACTGTCCGAGACGTTGACTCGAGCAGACGTGTTTATTCGACTCTGTAAACATAACGCTAATTCCAATCTACAATCCGCGGTATAGGTGTGAGTGTGAATTTGCCGTGTCCGTTATTCACGGATCTGGCTCTCAAGCTGCCTCGGCAGTTTAAGTAGCACTACAGATCTGTGACCATGACTTCCGAAAGCGGAAGTCCTCCTATCCCTAAAGTCAACCAAATCCCACAGAAAGTCAATCAACACTCGTACGCCACAATTACCGGAACCTATCGAAGTCCAAAAAAAGACCAAGCTATAGTTACCGAAAAAGTCGATGGCCTTACTATCGATGACTACATCGACGGTCTTGAAAAAATTATTGATACTAAAAACATTTTGTTTATCTCGAAAATATCGGGCGATAGAGTTTGTGTTTTCCTAACAGATCAAAATTCAGTTGCAACACTTGTGGGACGCACCTTGGAGATAAAACAACATAAATTGAAAATCAGACCATTAATGGAAAAAAACAAAAGAGTGGTACTATCTAATGTAAGTCCTGTCATACCCAACGAAATATTGATAAATGCACTGAGAAAGGAAGGAATAAACCCTGTCTCGAATATGAACTACATTCGCGCAGGCCTAAACAAACCTGGTCGCTCGCACATTCTTTCGTTCCGACGCCAAGTGTACATTAAGGAAGAGGACGAATACTCATTACCTGAAACCTTACAAATTCACCACGACGACACTACATACTGGATATATTTGAGTACAGATTCTACAAGCTGTTTCATCTGCCATCAAAAGGGACATACCGCGAAAGTATGCCCTAACCCAAACTATAACAAACAAATTACAACACAATTACAAGTCGACGCCGTGGACAATACAGGCTATGTGAGCAATTACATCAATCTTGAGTCTCCATCGCATCAACAAAAACAATCAACAGAAAACAAGCAAATATGCTCACAAACACTCGACTCGGTAATCGAACCAGTTCTCCCGGTAGTTCTCAATTCAGTTATCGATAGCAAGAAACGCTCACCACCGCCCATTAATAGTTCGTCTTCCTCGGCGCAGTCACTAGACGACTCACCCTTAGAGAAAACTAAAGCAAAAGAAAATGTATATAAAATTCCGCTTAAACCGATAAAAAGGCTAAAATCTAACCATGTCACACTCAATGACTCAACTGCAGATATGAACGAAGCTTTACTTCCAATAAAAGAAACAATGAATCGGAATCCAGACCAATATGTGCTCGATTACGAACAGTTTAAGGCATTCCTAGTTAAAACTTACGGCAAATCGAATATTACTGAAATCGCCAGAGAGACCACTCAAGAATTATTGAAATGCTCGAAAGCTTATACCCCTACTTAATTGACAGCAAGACTAAAAGCAGATTCACGAGAATAAAAAAGAAATTAACAGCAGCCTCAAACAAATCTCTATCGAGTGATAATGAAACGCACTCTCTCTCTGACTCTTCTGAAAAATAACTCTAATCATGAATACAATAATTGAAAAAAACCTTAAAATTGTTTTTTGGAACTGTAAAAGTGTATCTAAAAGAATCGAAGATTTACCGAAAATACTTGCTGATTTGGACATACTCATTTGCGTCGAAAGCTGGCTTTCAGAACTTAGAAGACCTCTTCACTTCGCTGGCTTCAAGACCTTCAGAAAGGATCGCTCACACAAAGGTGGTGGCGGCATCGTAATATTCCTAAAAAACAATCTTGCGTACTGCGAACTGACGAAGCTACAATCTCCCGACTTTTCGGTCGAATTAGCAGGTATTAAAATCACAAATGTACAACCAACAATAGAAATCATAGCGTGTTACAGAGCCCCAGGTATTACTCTTTCACAAACTCAATGGAATGCAATATTTGATAATATAAACCCTAATATTGAGACTATCATAGTTGGCGATTTTAACGCCCTTCATCATGACTGGAATTGCCCAAAGACTGATGAAAATGGCAATAGACTATACGAAAGTTATACAAAATATGACACCTTTTTACATAACCCGAACTCCATTACCTATATTAAGAAACACGAGAACTACACTTCCAACCTGGACTTAGTTTTCTCAACCTTAAATCTTTGTAGTATAATTAATGTCCTTGTGCACGACGAAACTTGGGGCTCTGACCACTTCCCGATTTTTATTGAAATCAGTCTTAAAAAGAACTTGTATCGGAAAAAAACTTTCAAAATCAAATCTGTCCAGACTGACTGGAATAAATTCGAATCGACTCTCGAGGAAAACTATAACGAATTTCTTTCTCTCGATTATGATAATTGTAATGCCTGCGAAAAATATGAAAAATTTGTGAATATTGTCCAAGAAGCGCTGCAAAAAAACACTCCGATAAAGAAAGTAGTTCATGACAAAATTCATAGAAATCCAGTACGATGGTGGGATTCAGACTGTGACAAAGCAAAAAGACTTCGCAGAGCAACTTTTAAAAAATGGCGCTACTCTAAAAAAATAGAAGATTTAATAGAATATAAAAAAGCCAAAGCTATTGCTCGTCGGATCCTTAAGCAGAAAAAAAGAGAGAATTTTGTCAAGTTTGCGGAAAGTATCGACCTGCATACCAATTCTGGCTATGTGTGGAATACTACTAAAACCCTCAAAAATAAATGGGTCTTGATAAAGTCATCTCACAATTCTGAAAACCACCAACAAGATGACAAAATTAATGAAGCTCTTGACAAAATAAGCCCTCCTTAGTGCCCCACTAACCCTGACTCTTTACCTGACTGCAGTGACAACGATTTTCTCAGCTCAAGCTTTAACTTCACTGAATTTAACGTCGCCCTAGGATCTAAGAATGGGCATTCCTCCTGTGGAATGGATGGTATTGACTACGAAGTTTTGCAACATTTAACGATTAAATATAAACTCATACTATTAGACATATTTAACGAAATGTATCAAAATAACTCTTATCCGCTTGATTGGAAAAAATCGTTCATACACTTCATTCCTAAAGCCGATGGCAAAAAGGTCAGACCTATAGCTCTTTCATCTTGCTCATGCAAGCTATTCGAAACGATGCTGAAAAACAAACTACAGTGGTGGGTTGAGAAGAATAACATTCTTCCAAAAAATCAAACTGGCTTTAGAAAAGGACAATCTACCGTTGATAATCTTCTCAATTTAACTCTTAGCATAGAAGATGCATTTAGCGAAAGAAAAGACCTACTTGCTGCTTTTCTTGACATCGTCGGCGCGTTTGACAACGTAATTATCGACATCCTACTGCGAGAACTTTCCACCATTGGTTGTCCTTCAGAATTCGTCAAATTTGTTAATTTTATCTCCTCAAATAGACAAATTTATACTGAACTAACAGGAAATAAACCGAGAATTGTTAATAAGGGAGTTGCCCAAGGAGGCGTGCTTAGTCCGCTGTTATTCTGTATTTATATAGCTAAAATAATAAACAATGTACCCAAAAGCGTCACTGTTTCTAAATTCGCTGACGATTTAGCAGTCTATTGTAAGAGGCCTCCCCTACAGACTTGCAAAAGGTTGATTGAAAAAGCTGTTGGAATTATATACCAAAATTTGCGCAACCTTGGGCTTGATCTTTCACCAAGCAAAACAGTTCTTATGCATTTCAATAATCGACATGTAAAACCCGGCCTAACCGAAATAAATATTAAAGATACGATCATAAAATCTTCTGAGTCTACTCGCTTCCTTGGAATAATCCTGGATTACCAACTAAACTTCAAAAATCACATTAAACAAATTCATAAGAAAGCATCAATGGCTTTAAACATCATCAAGTTTTTGCGAGGTACCTGGTGGGGAGCGCAGCCTGGTACATTACTAACTCTGTATAAAAGTTTTATTCGCGCTATTATCGATTATGGATGTCTTGTATACTATCCCACGCAGGCAAAACTCACCAATGTTTTAGAAAAAATACAGTACTCAGCTATCAGACTATCACTCGGCTACAGAATCAGTACCCCAACAAACATCTTACTCTCTGAATCTAAATTAGTCACAATCGAAAATAGGACCAAGTATCTTTGCCTCAACTACCTCTATAAGATCATGTCAAATAAAAATTTGTTAGTTCACGACAAAATTAAATACATACACAAACATATAAACAATCCGAGAAATAAGCGCAAATTTCGTGACCGTCTCCTAATCAAATGTATTCAAGACCTTAATTTAAATGACAGCAAAGTCTTTTCAAGCTTCCACTTCGGCTTGTATGAATATGATTATTATACCCTTATCGATGATCTCGATATTAACATTGAATTTGGAAAAACTCTGGATAAATCCAAAGATCCCAACTCTGAGCTTGAGAAGCTGAAAAACGAACGAAATCCATTCTTCATATTTACAGATAGAAGTAAGTCAGACAATTCAAACTCGGTAGGATGTGCCTGTATTAGCGAAGATCTAAACATTGAAATAGTCAAAAGTGTCGACAAAAGAGCATCCATATTTACGGCCGAGTCCATCGCTCTACTAGAAGCAACGAAACTTGGCCGTCGATATCCTACGAGAGATGTATACATCTTTACTGATTCCCTCAGCGCCCTGCTAGCACTTAAAAATGTCAAATTCGACATCAAAACTAATCCATATATTTTAGAAACACGCAAAATAGCTCTTGACTTCAAGCTAAAGAGCCCAACCAATTCCGCACTCAAATTTTTCTGGATTCGTTCGCACACCGGATTAAATGGCAACGAAAACGCTGACCTAGCGGCCAAAAATGTCTCTATGTCTGCTCCCTCCGACTTTGTGAAAATCCCTTATACTGATCTGCGCCAATTGTTCAAGAAAGAAGCAATAGTCAATACTCGGGAATTTTTATGCACTGAAGGAAACAATAAAGGAATCAACTTTTTCCAAAACTTCCATAATGAAAAAGACAAACCATGGTTTGCACATGTTAATCTCCCTCGAGCAATTATCACAACCATCAACCGCTGCAGATCAGGACACTACAATCTAGCATATTCTTTAGGGAGAATTGGTCTAAAAAGCTCTACCGATTGCGAATGTGGTCATCCGATACAAGATTTAGACCATATACTTTGTATATGATCAACAACGCTCACAATTCATAAAAGATCTGCGAAAACAAAAAATGTTTCTTCCCATGAATAGCGTAACTTTGTTAGTCAATCCGACTGCCGATCTGTGTACTAGCGTTTACAATTTCGTCTCTAACTGTAAGCTCCAATTTTAAAATACAATTCAATAATGTAATCCAACGTAATACTAAGCGCATACACTATCGATATACTCTACTGCACCTTAATTATTTCTATATGTATATTTACGTTTATAGCATAATAATCTCGCAATGAGGTAATAAATTGCTTACCAATAAAAAAAAAAAAAAAAAAAGCATAATTACAGGAGTAAAGGTAAGTAAAACATTTTTTTAAGTAGAGATTACTTTGCAAAAGAAAGCTTAGTTCGTTTTTACATAAATTATGTTATTTATCTTAACTTTTTTTATTCTTATATAACGTAGCATCATGTAACGGGGGAGGTTATCTGAAAAAATGGGAAATTTATTTAAGCACAAACTCCCACGATGCAGAGTTAACCGCCGCTCCGTTAAACACGTATAGTTGTACGTGTATCCGTCTTTACGTCAGATGATTTCGTTTTGGTGTCTTCTTTCTAACTAACAAGTAACCCTACCCAAGTGTCACTCACCGATTTTAACCAAACTTGGCACATCGTTAGAGCACTAAAAAATATTGAACCCGTGTTTTTTTATTTTGGCCGAATCCACTGTTAAGGGGTAGAAACCACCCCTAATAACCCCTAACCAGGATAACCCACCTAACTCTGGGTAGAGCGAGTTTGATTAATTATTTTTTCACAAGAAAGTTAACTTCTCAACCCGGATAGGCTAACCCATTTATAACCTGATATAACCGATCCCCACAAATCACTATATCCCTTATAAACCATCCCTATCAACCCCTAAGCAGGCTAACTCACCTAGCCCTGGGTAGAGCGAGTTTGATTAATTATTTTTTCACAAGAAAGTTAACTTCTCAACCCGGATAGGCTAACCCATTTATAACCTGATATAACCGATCCCCACAAATCACTATATCCCTTATAAACCATCCCTATCAACCCCTAAGCAGGCTAACCTACCTAGCCCTCGGTAGAGCGAGTTTCATCAGCTGCTTTTCTGTAAAAAAATTAAGATCATAACCACTGATAGGCCAACACAACCTGAACCTTGATGTACCTCATCCGCACAAATCCGCACAATCCTCATAAACCGCCCCTATCAATTTGCAAGTATTAAAATGCCTCTATCTTTCAATACATAAAAAATATAAAAAACTTAATTTAAATTAATCTTTAAGGTGTACTATCCTAAAGCTTCAGTTTGGTACACTGTGGATGTATTTACGGTCTCTTTTACAATTCGTATCTTGATTTAATTTTCTATTTTATTAAATTTAAATATATTTTATATTTTATTAAATATAATATTTTTTAACAAAAGTAAATTTTTCTGGAAATATGACAAACATTTTTTTATTAAAGTATAAATATTATATTTAGAGATTTACAAGATCAAAAGTGAATTTTTCACACATTTTTCAATTTTACATCCGGGTATTTTAGTCCTGTATGTACCTTCAGGGTTAAGTTTACGCGCAATCAGATGATATTAATTGTGTAACAGGCTGCCGTTTAGTCTAATATCACGCAAACGTACCTTTAAATGCGACTAAACGACGCCTTGTTATCTATGTGCTTAGCGCACAGTAACCTACCTTGCCTCGGAGTGCGCCTGCGCAGAGTCTCTTCGATGTTCCGAGTTGGGTTCCCCCAACTCGCCACTTGGCGGCGCTGTCGCTCTTACTAGTAGCGCTCGTGCGGCCGCAGCTGGAACCCAAGTCGTCGATTCGCGTCTACCTATATTAGCGAGCTCCGTGCTACGCTACCGGCGAATTCGAACGAAATGTAAACACTGGCGCGACCTCCGGACAAAGGAAAAACACAATAACGGAAACTCGTTTAAATGGAAACCTAGAGATGATTTATTTAATAAAATCAAATACACGGGGATTTGGCCGAGAGACTGACGCGCGCACGTGTGAATGACAACACACGCTATTTGAGAGAGAGAGAGAAAAAACCGCGATTCCCGCGAACTACCTGCTCGCACGCAATAACAAATTCTTCGCGCTCGCTGCGCGGATTCGCACGCAAATTAACAACAATTAATAACGGGAATTAAGGTGCACCTACCGCGATATCGATGAGGATACGGTGGCCAACCGTATCCGACTAACACGCTGTTGATCGACTGTTCGATGCTCGCTGTGCTGCCTCTCAACTGTTGCCGCTGTTGTTGTTGCTGCCACTAATGCTGTTACTGCTGCTGCTACTGCAATTGCTGCTGCTGCTGCTGCTGCTGCTGCTGCTAGCACACACCCACGCAAGTCGCAATGTCAACGGCAAACAAACACAAAACTTCGAACGACTCGGGAAAATGGAGGTTAGGCGCACGAACTGACTGAGTGGCACAGTCATACTACCGGTCGGACCCTCCCCTACCGGTCATTGCCCCTACGCTCCCTCTCTCTCGCGAACCGAGCGCGGCTACTCCCGTTTAGCCGCTCATTAACCTCGCGCGAGTCCTACGATTTTCGGCAATCGTTGCAATTGATTCTAAGGAATAATATCGAAACGTCAACCTTAAGCATCATTTAAAATACCTATACCAACTAAAAACAGAACATAATTTAAATTTATCTACTATCATTTTTTATATCAACTTATAAGAAATAAATTCAAAGAGAAACAGAAGAACCGTGTGGAATAAATAATTTGATAACTTACGAGTATCTTTTTCTTTCTTTTTATTCAATAATAATTCAAATAGCCCACCATGCTGATGAACCCAAAAAATATTTTGAATTTATTGTATTCTGCATTTAATGACCCAGCATATAATATCCAAAGTCAAATAACAGATGAAGAACGATCTTTTGCTTCGTATTTAACAGACCTAATAAAAGTTTCATCGAATACTAAAATTTTTGTTGAAAATTACGAAACTTTATGTTACTATGATGATAGCGTAGAAGCTAATGCTATAAGCGTGGAAGATGAAGTAGAAGAAGATTTCGATGACTATGAAGAAAAAGAAATTTCTGACCAATCAGAGTATGTCGATTTGGATTATAAACAACGAGCAGTTACTTTTTGGCGTAAAAGTAGTACTAAAAAAAGGAGAAGTTTGGATTCAGTAAAGAAAAATTTTAAGATGGTAAAACATGAGAGAATGCTGTACAGATGGGAAAAAGAAATAGAAGAAGGAGGATCCAGATTAGAAAAGTTACGCAATATTTCAAAATACGTTTTACAGCAATTCAATAATGCTACTGAAAATCGTTTACCTGTTCATGATATCGATTTAAAAAGATGGGGGTTATTGGCAAAAGAAAGTGTACAATTAGCTTCAAAATATTTTAAAGCGTCGCCAAAATGGGTGCATAATTTTAAAGTGAAACATGGAATAGTTTCAAGAAAAATTAATAAGTTTGTTACTACTGCACAGTTGACAAATCAATACGAATTGAAGCAAGCAGCTTCTGAATTTGTAGACGAGGTATGGTCAGAAGTGGAAGCAAGAGGTAAAAAAAATATTTATAATTCTGACCAATCAGGGTTTAATCTAGAGGTTCACGCTGGCCGTACTTTATCAATCATAGGCACCCAAAAAGTAGAATGTCTAGCACAGTCGATAAATTCTTTAACACATAGTTATACAATTCAGCCAATCGTTTCAGCAGATGGAAAACTACATTCACCTTTGTTAATAGTTTTAAAAGAACCTGATCGTAAATTTGGACCATTGGTACAATCTACTATTTATAAAGCAGATAATATTTATGTTTTACCTTCAAAATCAGGAAAACTAACATCTGATATTGTAACTAAATGGTTTAAAAACGTTTTTTTACTTGCAGCTGATACGGATAGTTTGTTAATTTTAGATTCTTGGACTGGACAAAATGAAAAAGTGTTTGAAAAATTGGATACAGGTATGAAAAATATTCAAATTAAAACTATACCTGCTGGAACGACGGGAATGATACAGCCTTTAGATGTCTATGGATTTAGACCTTGGAAAAATTTTGTAAAAAACTTTTCAGATATAGTTATGTTGTACAATTTTAGCATTAACTTACATTTACGTAATAACATTTTAAAATTACAATCTCTTATGCATAACCAGTTTTCTTCACCACGATTTACAAACATGTTCAAATATGGATGGTACAAAAGTGGTTACGTACTTGAAAAACCAAATAGTTGGCAAACCCCTGTTCAGTATTGTTTTCAACATACTGATGTTAAATGCCACTTTTGTATGCTATTTGGGATTGTCACATGTGCATGGTGCACCAAATGTCTTTGTATAAACCACTTTTTTGCTCTTGACAATGTCGATAAACCACACTATTGTAAGCAATACGTTAATTCCACTTAAATATTAAAATAATAATAATAATTTCATTATGAATATTTTATATTTTAAATAATAGTACATTTTTTATTGTTTCGTGTTACTTTTGTCTTCACTAATTTTATGATATTTAAACGAACTCCACTTACTATAAAAAATCTTTTAAAATTCCAAACGGCCCTTTTCATGGCCAAATGATGTGCAAAATCCGATCGATAACCTCCACGCGGTGCACATTGGGTCACGCTAATGTCGACGGTTCTTCAAAAAGTAATTTCAAATCACAGTTACTGTTATTCTCAAAATATTTAAGGTCAAAAGATTTTTTTCAACTTTTTAAACCTTAAAAAAAATACAAAGATAATACAAGAAAAGTATAGTCGTTGTTACAAAAAAAAGCTTGCGAATGAACATTTTATTTGAAGAAGCTTACTTCAAACGAGTTGGCTGCGGTTTTATTTATTTCTATGAAATTTACAGGTTTTAACTCATTTTTTATACAAAAGTTTTATTACAAAGTAAAATTTTGTTGACCTTTCTCTGGTTATGATCTTTATTTTCCTATAGAAAAGCAGCTGATGAAACTCGCTCTACCCAGGGCTAGGTGAGTTAGCCTGCTTAGGGGTTGATAGGGATGGTGTATAAGGGATATAGTGATTTGTGGGGATCGGTTATATCAGGTTATAAATGGGTTAGCCTATCCGGGTTGAGAAGTTAACCTTCTTGTGAAAAAATAATTAATCAAACTCGCTCTACCCAGAGTTAGGTGGGTTAGCCTGGTTAGGGGTTATTAGGGGTGGTTTCTACCCCTTAACAGTGGATTCGGCCAAAATAAAAAAACACGGGTTCAATATTTTTTAGTGCTCTAACGATGTGCCAAGTTTGGTTAAAATCGGTGAGTGACACTTGGGTAGGGTTACTTGTAAGTTGAACTCACCTTAAGTCAATTGACTCGTGACACTCGATGTATCTTAGGTGTGAGTGACTTTATGCCTAATCCACTTAATCCCCTAGATGAAATCGGATTGAAACCTAAGCCTTTATAAATCGGTTAAGCTAATAGGAAATGAAATGACGTAATCGGCGAATAAAACTAACTAACTTTAATCAATGAAAACTACCGTCTTTTATGGGCCGAAAGACTAACACACGCGAATAGAATTTACAATAAATTATTAATATTCGGTAAGTGAGAGAGAGAAAATTCGAAAACTACCGCGAAACTATCGCTCGGTGCGAATACAAAAAAAATCGATATTACGGTTGACAAAATACCGAATGTATTTTGTCACGCAATAATAAAGGGAGGTGCACCTACCCTGCGGTGCAATTAGGGTAATTGTTGTAAATCAACCGTAATTGTTAATGAAGAAAATCAACTGCTGATTCTTCTCCAATTAATCAGTTGCGCTGCCTCGCTCTCCAATCCGCTGCAATTTGCTGCTTCTGTACTGCTGCTGCTTGTTGCTGCGGTAATGCCGGTGCACTCACGCACGTAAAAATCGGCCAAGAAAACTTTGTAAACGGCGAAACACAGTGTAAAATAATTTGGCGGTATTATCGCGAAACCAGCTGAGGCGTAACTGCTTTTTTTGCTGATATCTCTGCTCCAACGTAAACAAAGCAATTTTGTCAATGGAATCTTTCAGCTAGCTTTCAACATCGCTTCACTGTAAATATTTGGGCAGGATTGATAGGCAATAGAATAATCGGTCCATACGAGCTACCGCAACCTCTAAATGGGGAAAATTATTTACATTTTCTTGAAAATGATCTCCCGGGTTTACTAAACGACTACTTGACGCAAAAGCAGCAGAACAACATAATATTCATGCATGCCGGAGCACCAGCACATTTTACTGTAAATGTCCGAAATCATCTCGATCAGGTAAAACACTCACACACATACAACTACATGTAACACACTCATACACGAACACATACATATACAATACACGTTCACACACTCACACATGTAATACTCACACGCAATAAACATAACACACATGCAATACACGCAGAAACACGCACGCAACACATATAGAAGCAAGCACGCGCGCACGCGCCTGTAGCAGATGCGAATACTGAATATTTGGTCTGACACACATAGACTCTCGCACGCTATTTGCAAACATAACACGTAATCTATAAACATAATACCTAATTTATGAATTTCGTAACTGGAACCATGGGAATTGGGTACAGATATATCCCGGACGCTGGATTGGTCGTAATGGTTCAATTGAATGGCCTGCAAGATCCCCGGATAGTAATTCGTACGATTTTTTTTTGTGGGGATCATCGAAGGAGAAAGTATACCATGGCGAAGTACTTCAGAACATTGATGAATTGTGTCTGCGAATAGAGGACTTCGCCGATCATCTTGATCCAGACGTAATCGAGAGAATGACAAGAGACGTAAGGCGAAGAGCAATACATAATGTGTATTCAACAGAACGGAGGCCATTTTGAACAATGCTTAGACAACCCGAACCCGATAGATGAAGATAACGATAACGATGACGATGACGATGACGAAGACATTGACGACGACGATCCTGACTGGGACATGAATGAGTGAATATATACTTGCGAAGGTATTAGTCTGTGAACGAGTAAATGTGTGTGTGTGTATGTGTGTAAATAATTGTTCTATGATCATTTTTATTAATAATTTTTGTATTCTGTTTCATTTTTCATTTCCTACACATTTTATTCTATTAAAATAAATCGTTATCCTCTTAAAAAAATATTCGTTATAAATAAAAAGATTTGTTTTTGTTTCCCTCCCTAAAAAGTCGTGGAAAAGTCGTGGAAAAGTCGTGGAAAAGTCGTGAAAAAGTCGTGGAAAAGTCGTAAAATAGTCGTAGACAATTCATAAAAAAATAAAAAATTAATTTAAATAAATAATGCTCAATAAAATAAATATAACTTTATTGAATAAATAAAGGAAGAAAGAAACAAACAAACAAATCTGTACCTAAAAAATTATTTTTTATTTCTTCGCGCATTGTCGCATAATCGTGTCAGCACAAACCTATACGTTGCTGCCAACATCTTTTCCGCCTCACAAACCTTTTCGTTAACCAACTCTGGAACATAAAAGGAAGAAGGATGTTTTTTTATAATATTATTTTATAAGTTATTTATTTACCTAATACTTTGTCGCAAATAATTTTGGGAATCGCCACCGTGCCGGCTTTCCCAGTTGAAGTCATACGACGGAGCTTTTCCTTCTCGATTAATAATTTTATTAATTTGTTGACCATCTTTTGGTTGTTATATTTTGTAACGGGGTAATACCGTTTAATTATATTTTTATTCGCGCGACTTTGTTGAAAGGGCGAACGTAATAATCTATGCTCAAAATGTAGTCCGGAGAGCATGCGGAGACAGGCTTCAGTCAACCAGTAATTCTAATTAACCTATAATAAAATGAGTGGAAGCTATAAGGAGTAAGCGAGTCGAAAAACACTTGTTAGTAACACGAACTGAATCTTTTATTATTATTCGAATACTATATAAGGTCGGCCCGTGCGTTTGTTTACATCGACGCTCGCTCATCGACAACACGTATTGTCGGGACGCTCGCTGCTCTTTGTTATTAGAGCCGCCACATGCACGCTTCGAATGTCGGAAATTAATTGTTGAACATGCAACCGCGATCGCGAGATTAAGCTGGCCAGCTTACCTTGTTATTGCAGGCGTACGGAGCGGACGAAAAGTAGTCGCACTGCGCGGAACTGTCTTGTTTATTTTTGCCGGTCGCGAATTCGCGCGCACACGGTTTCGCCCTCGATGGCGAAACCTCACACACTCTCCTTCGGCGGCTCGTGCTCCTTCCCTCTGCAGGTGTGTGGCACCACGTCAACGGCGGTTACTGTCCTGGCACTGGGCTGAATGTTCCTCCCTTATTATATTAGGGTTAACGGCACGTGGATCGGCGATAGCAACAACGAAAGCGGGCGGACGCAATGATGGTCAGAGCTTCACTAGTTCGGTTTCAATCGCGCGCGTTCCGTCTGCTCGCGCGCCGAATTCCTTCGTTACGTATTTCGTCCCCCCGGTAGGTGCTGCCCTCCCAGGCAGCAATTAAGTTAGGTTATCAGCGCTAATTTGACGTTTACCGTCACAATTTATATTTCACGGTTATGTTGTTCAACTCAATTGGAATAATTTAATAATTTAATAATGCGCGTCAGGGAATTGTGGTGGACAAACCAATGAAGACCCTGAAGCAGTAGATATATTAGAGAATAGAGAATATTGCGAAGATGATATTGAAACTGTAATGTCTGATGAAAGAATTACTGTCTGATGAAAGCATTAACACTAAAGAGGATAATTATAAAGCTAAATATATTTTTGTAGATTTTTCAGTTATTGTTATAATTGACAACTGCACAATGTTTCGATCACGGAGAGTCTGCTCTTAGATTTGCACTATCCAATGAGCAGCATGGTTTTGCATATAAAATGGTTTTACGTTGTGATTATTGCGAGGTGAGAGGAATATAATGTCCAAAATAAATAATATAATATATAATATAAATCTAACGTAGTACAAAATAGTAGATGGACAGAAAGAGCAGTATTTGACGTAAATTTACATGTAAATATTGCTTTAGCTATATTGATATGGGGAGTTCACTCCCAGTTGCGCGAGCTGGAATCGAACAATTAGCAATGATAATGAGTATGTGCCCACACTTGGAAACTACTTTTGAGGGATATTTAAAATTACTTGAGATTAGCGTAGGAAAATTAATGTAAATAATTTTAAACAAGTATGGAATTGTGATTAAAGAAGCTTACGAGAAACTAGATTCGGAGAAACTCAACAATAGAGACAATGTAAGCAGTAAGCCAAGTAAGATTGAAAACATTGATAAAAATCGAACCGAAAAGAAGAAAAGAGCGTGAATGTTAGTAAATTTGCAGAGATAATTTATTCAAGACATGAGGATAATGATGAAAAGAAAAATGAACTAATAGATACCCGTGACCATAAATCTAAACATAGTTTTGGAAGTGTACTAAATTTGAATCAAGATTTGTCTTTAGTTTTGAAGTGTTATCAAAAGTATATTACGTATTTGCTCAAGCCTTAAAAAATCTGTGTGAATATTATCCACAGTTCTTCTTTTGGTTTGAAGGTCATATTTAAGAATGTCCAATTAATCACTCAGGATATTTTGGAACTATGGAGGCGTGGCATATTTTGGATATGGAGACGCTTAATAAATATTTGCCAATTGACAATGATGATTTCAGATGGAGGTGTAAAATTCTTTAACCATCTCTGCTATTCAGATATTTATGGTCTTGAATATCTTCTTATAAAAGAAGAATGTATCAACCATGTAGGAAAAAGGTAAAATACATTTTTGTATATACAAATAACAATATATATCATTTTATGTATAATTATCAGAGGTAAACTAGAGAGGCGTTAGCTGAGAGGGGTATCAGCTCACTGAGCTGAGATGTCCTCCCTGAGCTGATGCCCATGCATCTTCAGCTCAGTACTGTTAATTCACCCCCCCCCCCCTTACTGAGCCGATGCCCGTGCATTTCACTGTCGACTCACCTTACCTCCCCCCCTTTACTGAGCTGATGCCCGTGCGTTCTATGAACCTTCCCCACCCCTATTGAGCTGATACGCTCTGATGCCCGTACGTTCTGTGTTACGCGCTTTCATTTTATTGCGTGTGTGTGTGTGTGTGTGTGTGTGTGTCTCATCTACCGAAGATGGTTTAATAGAAAAAAAGTGCAAGTACCTGTGAAGACAAAGATGAAAAAAATGCAACACGAAATCCTGCTTATTTTCTTTTATTTGTAGCCTTCGTGGTTCTAAGCTTCGGTAAATAGCACAGTGTAAGAATTATCGAATCATTCATCAACCAGTATTCCAATAAAATGGATCGCTACTCTAAAGTAAAGTACTCTTGTCTTCCACAGGAAGACCCGGACGAAAAGAAGAACAAAGAAATAATTACATGAAAACAAAGTATTTCCAAATTTTCGAGCAATACTAATAATTTTCCTGGACAAAAAGGCTATCAGCAGTTCAATAACGAAAAGAAGGACTAATAATCATATGTACACATGTCATCATTGTACACCACCTCAACAAATATAAATAAACATTTTTTTTCATCTAAATTCTATGTTGTATAAATTTTTTTTGTTCAAAAAAAATACAAAATTTATTATAAAAAGATGAACTGCTGCTACTGCTGTCATCGTCAGAGTCAGCAAAGAATTTCGCATTTTTTTTGGATGATTTAATAAAAAAGTAAAAGAATATTTTTTTTGTATCAATTGAAAAAATTTTTTATTGATAAAAAAATATATCTTATTCTACATGTTCTTAAAAAATACATGTTATTCTATAAATTATTTACTTAAAAAAAACAAAATCACTATATAAATTCTTTAACGACTTCATCGCTCTCTTCCCAATCCATATAACAGCCATCGATGTAAAAATTTTTCATTAATTTAACGTTTTGATGTGCACATGTAGTTACGTATTTGCCGTTATGATTAGGGCACATGGTAACTGATTTTAATTTTTCGAAAGGTGAATAGCCCCAATCATTCAAGTCGAAAACTTTGATACCATATCGTTCTAACCACTTTTTTCAGATCTCCGGAAACAACATTTTTTTGTGGCATCTTTGAGTGTATCTGTGATAATGAATTTATGCTCTTCGTATTTATAATCATCAGAGTTCCATGTTAATCCATGATAGTGAAGTTCTAACCAGAGATTTTCTCGATTATATTTCTCCGTTAGTCTTCGCCATGGAAAGGGAGATTTGAACAAGCGTACGAGTGGTTCTTCATTGTAGTTAAGTGGAAGTATCGATAACTCTTTCACAGCAAAAGTTTTGTCAGGCATCATGAAGCCTACGTACTCCATTGCGATAGAAAGCTACTACTGAGCTGCTTAAGGTAAGAGTCAATTCTTTAATACCCTTCCCCCCTCTCCTAAATAAGTTTCTTCACATCTCCATTTATCGGATTATACTGAACGATGCTATCGTGTAGAATAAGACAATACGCTGTATTCTTTAATTTTCCTCTGTTGTGCAATATTAGAAATTAAAATCAATGGTGTGAGGAATATCCCAAAAATAAATCACAACTACAAAACTTCCAAACTAATTCAACGTTACACATTAATTCATATTGACACAATCAACAGGAAAGAAGATACATATTTTCTCAGTTACCAGTATTCGAGAATTTATACAATTTTAAATAGTCTTAACGGATAAAATTCATTAATAAAAGTTTGGTCATTTATATAATTTCATTTGGTACATCTGGTAAATGGGAGCCTTGTTCATAATCGGATTTGAAATTTTGACGGCATTCCTACTTATATTTCAGTCCTTTCTAAATCATACATCGTGATACACGCAATTGACTCTAATTTCAACAGTTGACAATTTCAGTTTCACTCAAAGAAAATTCATTTTGACAATGTTTAAAAAGCATTTTGAAATTGTGAGTGCAACTATTCTTGTTTTTATTGTTTGATATTTAATAATTTGAATGTATTAATTAATTTTGTATAATTTTTTAATAAAGTATTCCTGAAGAGGCCATGAACTAAATAGCGAAACGTTGAATTAGTTTGGAAGTTTTATAGTTGTGATTTATTTTTGGGATATTCCTCACACCATTGATTTTAATTTCTAATACAATACGCTGTAGTTCTTTCGGGCATATTTTCTCTGGTTTCGAAATCCAACTGATACAACAATCCACTGGAGCAGTCTTTAATGATTCGTTTATTTTCGAACAGTCAATCACTACGAGTGGCATGTAATTTTTGTATTCGAGTTTTTTGAGCATCGGTTCGGCATCCTTACCATAGTATACGTTTTGAAAATTGGCATACATATCGTACAACATTGCGTACTGCTTTCTACAGAAATCAATGTTGAGATTACCGTATGGATAGCACTGAGAGTTGAGGTATCGTTCAGACGGCAATAAAATCAAAGAGAGACGTGGTCGCACGATTGAGGAGTGATCTTGAGCATTTGGATGCAATTATCAAAGAGAAATTACCACGAACAAAGTCAAGTGTTCTAAATTTAGAAAATAGTCGATTAGATGGAAGTGGTGGTGGAGGAATTGCACAAACCAACGAGACGTAATTATCCCCGACGAAAGTACGACGTTCGAGGTATCGATGAGACGTGGCAAGCCGATATCGTCGATATGCAGGCCTATTCTAGACAAAATCGCGGCTACAATTGGCTTCTCACGATAATTGATAATTTTTCCAAGTACGCGAGGACTGTGCCAGTGAAAAGGAAAACCGGTCGCGATGTGTCAGCAGCCATGAAATCTATTTTAGCGAAAGGTAGACGGCCAAAGAATCTTTATACAGATAGAGGCAAGGAATTCTACAATGCAGATTTTCAAGCTCTCGTGAAAAAATATAATATCAATCTGTACTCTACCTATAGTTCGCTCAAAGCTTCGATATGCAAACGATTTAATCGCACATTGAAGAACGCTCCGTGGGAACTACAAATGGTTTGTTACGTGACATCTTATTACGTTATAATTATATTTTATCGAATAATATTTTGCTCTTGAGATTTCCGCTCGGACATAGTATAGCTAGCAGTATTCGTGTGCGCGACTCCGTGGGAATGAGCGGTAGAGGCTGATTCACGCTGCGTCAGCATGCTGCGACAGCATGCTGCAGTCAGCGTGCTTAGCTAGGTAAGACGAGCCGATACGAGGAACGTAAATGTCTAAAGCATATGCGTGAGAGAGAGACGGATGCAAGGGACAAAGACTATATAATAAACCGGCGAAAACAACGCCGTAGAATTAGTCAGTTAGGAGTGAGCGCTCAACTAAGATGCCTGTATTTTTCCTACTGAAGTTAAATCCATAATAAGAGTTTGAGAATATAATTGTTCGAGTTGCGATTAAGTATTAGAAGTGTTGAGTACAATTGTTTTAATAATTTTGTGTAAACGAAAATCATAGGAATTGTCATTTTCTTGTGTGTTGCTACACTATTGGTTAAAAAAATATATTGGACCACGAAAATCATAGGAATTATCATTTTCTTGCGTGTTGCTAAACTATTGGATAAAAAATATATTGGACCAGTTGATCTGATCAGATTCAAAGAAAAAGTGATTGGCCACATCACGAAATAAATAATATTTTGGACCAATTTATATTTACAATATTAATACAAAGTGAGTAATACTTTTATGTAACCATATTGTTCATAGATAATAGACAACGCGAAGCGAAGAACACGCGTCTATATATAGCTCTAATCCTTTTATTATCTCCGCTTTATCATTTATTCATGTACTTAATGTTTATAAAATAAATCTAACAAGTACTATTATAAATATAAACGCCTATACGTGTATCCATATGCTTCCCCATTATATTAAAGAAAATCGCTATTACATTTTTCCTTTTAATAAACAAGCGAAAAACGTTAGAAACGTTCAATTATTTATTTTACAATTGCGATATCGAGTGTCGGATTATAATTAACAGGGATTTCATTATTGACGCGCGAACGGGCCGGGGTGCCGGAAAGCCTGACTGCCGCCCGAGTCTAAGGCCGCTCGGCTGTTAAAAAGGCCTTCGTACGGGACAAACTCGCCTCGCGCGAGTTGTCACCTATCATGGTTCGACGTACTAGCGGAGCTCACAGCTGCTTACAATAATCGCAAACATAAAACTATTGGTATGAAGCCTATCTTTGTTACAGCGACGAATCAAGGTCAAGTATTAACAAAATTTATACAATACGTTGGAAGAAAAAAAAAGAAGAAAGTCAAAGTTCAAAGTTGGCGATAAAGTCAGAGTGAGCAGAGCGATGCAAATATTTGAAAAAGGATATACATCAAATTGGTCAACGGAAATATTTACAATTGTGCGCATGGCACCAACAAATCCAACTATTTATAATTTGAAAGATTATCAAAATAAGCCTATCCTAAGTGGCTTCTATGAACAGGAACTTTAGAAAACCAAATATTCTGACATCTATCTAGTAGAACAGGTTATTAAGAGGCGTGGTAATCAAGTTTTGGTAAAATGGTTAGGATTTGATGATTCGTATAATAGGGAATATTATGTGTTTATAATATTGAAAATATGTACATATTTTTTAAAGCAAAACAAATAAAATATGTATTTTATTTTGTTTTGTCGCGGAACGACTAAGCTATCATGCCTTAGGTGGCATGACGCCTTTATCTTCTTTGAACTTTTTAATTTGTTACACGCGAGTGTTGATGATTGAAGTTGGTAAAGGTGTTGAAATTAATTTACACTCGCGTAATGGGAAAAAGCCGTCTGGCACAAAAAACCCATGATTTATTAAAATCTTAAAAATAACACTAAACTAATACAAAAAAAAGAAAAGGCAAATTACGCATAGAATGAAGATTCCGTGCTTAAAGGAATAAAAGAAAGAACGAGCGAATATTACAAATGATGTCGCGTGCTTACACACACACACACCGCACTACACACTGATGAAATGATATATTGTGGTCGAGAGAAATCTCAGACACACAATTTTGATATAAAGGTGTACTCAATACACCTAAAATGAATTGAGTGATGAAATTGAATGCTTGATTAGCACCTCAAACGCCGAACGGCGAATGAGTATAATGCAATACGTGGTGACTTTAATATATGAACTATTTTTTCACATATAAATTGACTTAAGATTAACTAACTGAACTAACACTCGATAAAAGGTGCGCAATACGTTGGTTTGCGTCTTGACTATTCTGATAAGGGGCGCGAAAGCACACAATGACTTACTTTTAAAAAAATTAAAGCGCTATATTAAGCATGTATTCACGAGCTGAAGGCCGGAACTCTTTGTCGCTATTGACTGGCAACCGCGTAGCGAGCGAGCAATTAGCCGCGTCCGGCATGTGCTGCCGCCACGAGGCGCCCCAATCACTCTCATACACACTTATAAATAAAGCATTGACGTGTGACGACGGAACAATTTTATATTATTATATCCTAGTATACATATCCTAGTAAAAAAATTTCAATATGTGTAAAAAAATTTTTGTCTTTTTTCGGTTAATAAAATAATAATATTGTTAGAATAGTTTTCGGTGACAAAAATTATAGTATCAGGATTTAAATAAAAACACTTGTTTAATTGGGTAACTCGTTTAATTTGCATGAATAAGTAAGTAGGTATCATAATTCAAATAAGATATTCATATGAAATACTCCAATTACTACTTTATATAGACTGTTCATCAAAATTAAAATAAAAGCATAAACTAAATACTTTTTTCACAAAATATTCTTCAAACTAAACAGTTTCAAAATAAGTAGATGCACCAAGTGATGTATCAATAATAAGTAACGAAAGTTAATGAAAAATATACACATGTTGCATAACAAAACTACACTAAGAAAAATGTTGTAATATAATTTACAATATCTATAGATAAAATTACTATTTCGTTAAGGAAAACGTGGACATCTGACATATAGAACAGATATCGCTACATATTAAATAAAATTTATCAAAATACCATGGAAAAAATATAAATACATTAATAAAAATTATTATATTATATAGTAAAAATTAATTCAAGAAAATGTATTGTTTTATATAGTTCTTATTACTACCAACATAATAATTTTTACTCTTTACTTAATAACTTTTACTATTGTATCGAAAGTTTTTACTATATAAAATAGTAAAAATTATATCTTCTAAAAGCTCTGCCTAGTAGTCATGATTTTTCCTACTTTATATAGTAAAATCTACTGGTGGAAGATTTCAGACTTCTAATGGCAGCACCACTGTCGCGACAGATCACTGTTAGCGTTGTTTACTAACAGCGGCAACCATTACCGGCAAAACCGTTGCAGTAATGAACTTGTGACAATAATTCAAGTATTACATTGAATGATAAATATAAAGTGAGTGCACGATAATGAATGACTTGTTCCTATTTTCGGCTGATAATTTTGTCGCATTTTCTGAACAAAATTAGATATACTTAGTTGTATATTCGTGTGCAACTAGTGCTTATTTTTATAACACAAGCGGCGAGACGTGTCCGAGTGATATTCGTTAAATATTTAATAAAAAAAAAAAGACTTCCAATAACATTGACTAAAAGAATAGTCTTTTCAGAAATACACATGGAAGCAGTGATAGCTCAATCAGTAGGGTGTCTGGCTGGTATAGCGAAAGTCGTGGGTTCAAGACCTAGTCACTGCCGAAATTTTTCGAATAAAAAATCTTTATCACTCTCAGTGAATTTATTTGAACTACTATATACTGTAACGGGGTAAACCCGTTTAATTATTTAATTCGCGCAATTACACTAAAAGGACGCGCGTAGTTAATTATGCTCAGAACGTAAATCTGAGGGCATGTGGAAACGTGCATTAGTCAACCAGTAAGTCCTCTTATCTAAGGAAAGTGAGTGGAAGCTATGAGGTATAAGTGAATCGAAAAGCACTTGTTAGTAATACGAACTAGATCTTTTATTATTCCTCATAATCTACAGAAGGTCGGCCCGCGCGTTTGTTTACATTGACGCTCGCTCGTCGGCAACACGTATTGCCGGGACGCTCGCTGCTCTTTGTTGTTAGAGCCGTTACATGCACACATCGAATATTAGAAATTGATTATTAATCACGCAACCGCGATCGCGAAATTAAGCTGGCCAGCTTACCTTATTATTGCAGGCGATCGGAGGAAGCACAAATAACTCGCACAGAGCGGAACAGTTTCTGTTGTCTATTTCGCGAGCCGCGAGTTCGCGCACGTTATGGTTTCGCCCTCGATGGCGAAACCTCACACACTCTCTCTCGTCCTGGTCTCGAGCTGGTGGATATCTAACACCTCGGTGGCGGCTGTCACTGCTATCTGGCACTCAGCTGAATATCGCTGTTTTAGCGTGTGGTTGTCAAGGGCACGTGAATCGGCGGTGGCAATAGCGAAAGCGGGCGGACACAACAATGGTCAATGCTTCACTGGTTTGAATTCTATCGCGCGCGTTTCGTCTGCTCGCGTGCCGAATTCCTTTGTTACGTATTTCGCCCCCCCGGCAGGTGCTGCCCTCACAGGCAGCAATTAAATTAGATTATCAGCGCTAATTTAACGTTTACCGTCACAATACAAATCATAAGTCTTAGCTAGGTTAATTATTTAATTAGTCTTTAATAGGTAAATATAAAGAAATGTTTGTATGTATCGCAACTCAAGCGGAAAAGCGTGTGTATGTATAATCGCTTGTGTGTGATAAGAGTGAAAATATCAGCTGTACAAGAGAAACTGAAGTTGCAAGTGAAGAAGCCGTAGAATCACGGAAGATATATCATATATCTATAAACTAATTAAAAATTTTTGCCTTTTTCTGTCGTAGTAAAAATTGTTTTCTGCGTAATAAAATTTGCTATTTTATATAGTAAAATTTATTCTAGTATCTCCTTTTCACACAACACAGAAATTACTATTTAAAATAGTAAAGATACCTAGACATTGCAGATGTCCACGTTTTCCTTAATTAAATAGACATTTTTATTACATATGTAGTAAATTATATTACAACATTTTTCTCAGTGTATACTTGTATAAAAAAATTAAACTTTTTTTTCATCGAAATGTCCTCCTTTGTGTTTGATTACAGCTTTACATATCCTTGGCATTTTTGCAATCAGTTTATCCAATGTTGAGTGGGAAAGATTTTTCCACTCTTTTTATAAAATTTCCCATAAATCAGTTGCAGATTTTGGACAACACTTTCTTACAGATCGATCAAGTTCTTCCCAAAGTAACTCGATAGGGTTTGAATCAGACGATTGTGGTGACCACCGCATAACTTTCAGCTTTTTCTGTCTTTCTAAATTCGACAAATAATTTTTACATAACATGGAAGTGTGTTTGGGATCATTATCATGTTGAAATTCAAACTGTTGGCCAACTAATCGTAACCCTGCATGCTTCTGTGAAATGTTTTTGTAACTATCTTTTTGCAAAATTCCATCAATTTTAACCAGATCGCCTACTTTCTACCCAGCAAGACAACCCCATACCATGACTGAACCACCAACATGCTTCACATTGGGAACTAAACAATCATCGATATATTTTTCATCAACTCTTCTTCTTACATACACTTTTCTTCTATTTCCAAAAATTTCATACGTTGATTCATCGGACCAAAGCACTTTCTTCCAATCATCAACTTCCCAGTTTCTGTATGTTTTTGCCTACTGTATGCGTTTCTTTTTATTAATTCTTCGTAATAGTGGCTTTTTAACAGCAATTCTACCAAGAAGTCCCTTCTCACGAAGACGCCTTTTCACTGTACTCACACTTACCGATTTTCCTCGTGCATGTTCATTAAAATCGGCGGCAAGTTTCTAAAAATGAGGCGGTCATTTTTCGATTTCGCAAACTCATTTGGTAAATGTATTTATCTTCTTTGGCTGTAGTTTTTCTTCTTTGCTTTCGGCGCCTATTTTCTACACTACCTGTTGCCCTGTACTTTTTAACATTATAAACGACCGTGCGACTATCCATTTTCAATTTTTTTGCAATGGCATAATAACTCATTTGGAGTTCATAAAGGGCAATAATCTTATTACGCTCATGGATACTTAAATTTCTCGATTTCCCCATGATCGCTATACAGTATGGAATTCGTTATTCATGCTCGAAATTTTCACAACAGAATGATACGCTTATAGCCAGAAGTATAGAAATATTTGAAAAGGTATACCTGATTTGATAAGAGTAGGGGTTTTGTAAACACTGTACTTGTAAACACCTTCAGTATTCTTGAGCGTGTTATACTCGTATACTAAGTAGGTAATTATTTTGAAATGAATTTCTGACGTATATTTATGATGACTAGTTATGTTTTGTCAACTAAACCATCCTGACAATATTATTATTTTATTAACCAATTAATTTTTGTCACCGAAAAAAGACAAAAATTTTTTTACATATATTGAAATTTGTTTACGTAAATTGCTTTAAGAGTGAAAAAGAACATTTTTATGATTCAGGGAATATTTTTAACATTTTATCTGATTTATAGGAAATTTAAAAAATAGAGTGGAAAAATCTTTCTCAGAGCCAAAAAAGTCGAAAAATTTTTTTCAAAAAAAGATCAAAAATAAAATTTTACTTTATTCTACGTAAAAAACGAAAAATTTTTTTTTATATAAGTTTTTTTCTATCAGTTGAATGTACGGAGATATGAACAGTTGAAGTAAAGTGTAAAATTTTTGGAAAACAGATGAGACCGGCATCATATACAATGAAAATAATTTTTTAACAAGTAATTTAGATAGTGCAACGGTAGTCGATTCAATTAATCGAACCGTTCGCGATTCTGATTTTCGCGCGTTAGTTCTAAGTATTGAGAGAGAGAGGGGGTGCGCGATCTTTTGAATTAGCAGTTACGTCTCAGCTGTTACTTGTGGAGTACCGCCAAAATAGTTTAGCACAGTGTTTCACCGATTTGCCAATAAAAAAGTTTACTTGAATTTTGGATACGTGTGCAAGGGTGAGCGAGGAAGCAGCGACAGTAGCAGCATCACGGAAGCAGCAATAAAAGCAACAGCTATTATACAGCAGATTTGCGAACGAGGCAGCGCAGCTGATTCTGATCTGAGGAGCACCTTTAATTTGCTTCAACAATTACGGCTGATCACCGTAATTGCACCGCAGGATAGGTGCACCTCCCTTAATTATCGCGTGACAAAATACATTTGGTATTTTGTCCAACAGTGTTAGCGTTAATTTTTTGTATTCGCGTCGAGCGTTAGATTGCGCCAATATTCGTATCTTCTCTCTCTCTCTTTCTCACCGAAAGTTATTTAATTGTAAATCCTATTCGCGTGCGTCAGTCTTTCGGCCCGACAAAGACTGTAGAGATTTTTATTAATAAAATCTACTAAACTTATTCGCCGATTTCGTCATATAATTTTTCCTAATAGTTTAAACAATTGAAAAAGGCTTAGGTTTTAATCCGATTATAGCTAGAGGATTAAGTGGATTAGGAGCAAAGTCGATTACACTTAAAACTCATCGAGTATTACAAGGCACGTGACTTAAGGTGAGTTCAACTCTGCTTGATCGAAGACAACTAAGTTAAGTCAGCTGACGTTAAGGCGAATACACGTATTAACATACGTGTTAACGGAGCGGCGGTTTGCTCTGCATCGTGGGAGTTTGTTCTTAAATAAATTTCTCATTTTGCAGATTTACCCCCCCGTTACAATAGGGTTTGGAAAGAGCCACAAAATGCCGTGCTCCAAATATTTATGTTATTTTTTTCGAAATTTGACGGGAGATCAAAGATGAACCCGAATTTTTAGAATTTTCAGTGTTCAATTATCGATTGAAAAAAATTGAAATAAAATGTTATTATATTCATGATTTATACCATTTGAAAGCACTTTTCAAGATCTTTCAAATGCGCTCCCACCCGACTTTGTATGTTAATTTGCACCAAAAATGGACAATTTCAAAGTTTTAATAATTTTGTCCGAGGGAGAGGGTTTTTAAAAATAGATGACCGGGAGTGTATATATTGTAACGGTAGTCGATTCAATTAATCGATCCATTCGCGATTCTGTAACTCGCGCGTTAGTTCGAACAATTAAGAGAGAGAGCGGGCGCGCGAGCATTTGAATTAAGCAGTTACGCCTCAGCTGTTTTCGTGACGATACCGCCAAATTTATTTTGCACTGTTTTTCGCCGAATAATAAGTTTTCTGGGACAATTTTACGTGCGTGGGTGCAACAGAGTTATTGCAGCAAGCAGCAGCAGATTAACAGTAGAAAATTATAGCTAATAGGAGAGCGAGGCAGCGCAGCTGATTAACAGGGGGAGCAGGGGCAGTTGATTCCTCGTCATCAACAATTACGGCTGATCACCGTAATTGCACCGCAGGGTAGGTGCACCTCTCGTTATTATTACGTGACAAAATACATTCGGTATTTTGTCAACCGTAATATCGATTTTTTTTGTATTCGCACCGAGCATTAGTTTCGCGGTAATTTTCGAATCTTCTCTCTCTCTCTCTCTCTCTCTCTCTCACCGAGTAATAATTCATTGTGAATCCTGTTCGCGTGCATTAGTCTTTCGGCCCATAAAAGACTGTAATTTTTTTTAATAATTAAAGTTAGTTAATTTCATTCGCCGATTACGTCATTTAATTTCCCATTAGCTTAAGCGATTTGTAAAGGCTTAGGTTTTAATCTAATTTGATCTAGGGGATTAAGCGGATTAGGCGTAAAGTCATTCACACCTGAGATACATCGAGTGTCACAAGTCAAGTGACTTAAGGTGAGTTCAACTCCGTTGGAAAGAAGACACTTAAACGGAATCATCTGACGTAAAGGCGGATACACGTACTCGTACAACTATACGTGTTTAACGGAGCGGCGGTTAGCTCTGCATCGTGGGAGTTTGTGCTTAAATAAATTTCCCATTTTCTTCAGATAACCTCCCCCGTTACCATATATAAAAAACAAAAAAAATCATATTTCTAACATTTTTAATTAACGTAAACAAATTTTTTTTTATATCAAAATAAAATTTAACATTAAAATATAAAATAGTAGATTATATGCTATAGGCCAGGTACACGGCATCCTTATGAGAAAAGCTACTGATCTATTTCGCCTTAATCGAATCTCCTTTATCCTAATTTGCCGCTTTGATAGCTCTTTTATTCCAAAATCCAGAAGATCGTCGTCGCGCAGCGTATGCGTCTACCTTGATAGCATTGAATTTTTTCGCCGTGTAAACACGTCAAAAAGTTTGTCCTTTATAAAGAGGCGTTATTACTTAATTTATTCACATAAATGTGAAAAATGTCGCAAGAATCATCTAACAATCTTCAACAAGGTGGGGGAGTGCAAAACCAGATCGAGGAGAACCAAGAACAGAACGATTCCAGCGGAGAATCATCAGATGGGCCGGAGACGTTGAAATCAGAGGATGATTTCGGCTTGCCCGCTGGACCTCCACGACCTAAGAAGCGTCGAATGGAAAATGAGGAGTTTCGTCAAATGCAGCGACAATTAAATTGTTTGTCTCGCATCATTTTCGCAAATCCTGCTCCTCTCACCGTCAACACGCCTTCTGGTTCGGGTGTAAACAATTTTTCTTGCACTGGTACACCTGCTCCTTTTCTGACTAGACTAATTGAGGTGAGAACATTATCTTTCGGCGACCTGCGTACGTCTATTGATGAGAAACGCACTATTCCGCCTGCTCTGCAAGCTCGTTTGGACGCAATTGTCAATTTACAACGCTTTGGTTTAAATGATTGGAAGGAGGTTAGATACTCTCCTGCTTTAAGAGGCTTTCTAGCCAGCCCTGGTTTTGTTGATTTGAAAATTAACGAGGAACTTTATTATTTAGAGAAGGGTAGAGATCCTATTGCTCCCACAGAACGAGCTTTAGCTGGCTTATCAAATGCTGTTTTAGAAAATAGAGACCTTTTGAAATCTTGTCTTCAAAACATTGTTGATTGGGCTTCTGCGAATTCATCCCAATTAAATATTCAAACTTTGTTTGACCAGTTTAATTCAATTTTTGGCATGACTTCTCCTATTATGAAAAATTATGAGCAAATGTTACAGATCATCTGCGGAAAGAGAGCTGAATGTATTGAGACCAGAAGAGAGCGTTTAATTGCCGATCTTCCAAATAAGAATCTTCAGATGGCTTTACGCAAACTACCTCCGAGTTTGGAATATCTTTTCGTAAAGGAGCATTTATCTACTTTGATGCAATCTTTAGGCGGAGCTCAGGTGTGGTTAAATACACCTTCTTATGTTACTAAGAGGAACTCTCAAAAGTCGGACCAATCATCTTCAAGAGGTTCCAATCGCTTTCATCAAAATTCTCATAAACAGTTCGCTCCTAAGGAGAATCGAGGTCAACGTTCGAATAATAATTATAAAAACAACAAGAGTCAGCCAAAGAAGGAACAATCTAAACCCAAATCTGGGGAGGATTCCTTTCGTAAGAAAAATAACAATAAATGACTATCTAATGAAGAAAGATTTTTCAGGAGGCCGCCTCTTTCACTTTCAAGATCAATGGAGAGATGCCGGAGCCCCGCAACACATTCTCAAGATTATAGCTGGAACTCGAATACCTCTTGTATCGAAACATCCGCTAATTCGAAATTGAAGAGTGTCATATTTCAAACCCGAGGAATCATTTGCAATGACCGAACAAATCCAATTATTAAAACAACAAAAAATTCTGGAGAAACCATCATCGGACGAACACAGTTTTATTTCCAAAATGTTTCTGATAAGGAAATCTTCAGGCGAAAACCGTCCTATTTTCGATTTGAGAGGCCTGAACAATTATGTTCAAGTAAAGAAGTTCAGTCTCATCTCTCAGTTTCAAATTCCGAATTTTTTACAAGACGAGGACTGGATGGTGAAAATCGATTTCAGCCAAGCTTATTTTCACATCCCAATAGCCGAATCTCACCGCAATCTCCTTCGTCTGATTTACAAGGGGGAATTGCTTCAGATGACGAGCTTGCCCTTCGGCCTCTCATCTGCCCCTTACATCTTTGCGATGATAACGAATTGGATTGCAGAGACCCTTCGGTCGAAAGGTGTAAGGGTGATTGTTTATCTGGACGACTTTCTTTTGGCCTCGCAAGACCGAGCCAAATTAACATCTCAAATTCCCGAGGTACTGAATTTTCTGAGATCCTTGGACTGGCAAATCAAAGCACAGAAATGCATTTTGGAGCCTTGTCAGGAGATCGAATTTCTAGGTCTTGTGTGGAATACTCACCTCAATCTTGTACGTCTATCAAACGACAAGGTAATTTCCATCTCAGAGACTCTAGACAGAGTCATAAAGGACAAGAGTTGTACTTTCCAACAACTTCAGAGCCTACTGGGATCGCTGAACTTCGCTTGCTTTGCCATTCATCGGAGTCGGCTGCACTGCCGCTATCTCCAGTTGTTTCAGAGAGAATTCCGACAGGGCAGACAGCGAGAAAGGCGCAGTGTCTAACATCGAGTAATGGACGAATTGGTTTGGTGGAAGGAAGCTCTTTCAACCACTACTCAACTACACAAGCGCCCAGTCACCCATTATCTGACTACGGATGCTACGGACGCTGGCTGGGGAGCTCAAGTAAACAATATTCACACATCAGGGTCGTGGACAGCACGCCAGAGATCATGGCACTCCAACAAAAAGGAACTGTACGCAGTCTACGCGTCATTACAAGAGTTTCCCCAAGAACTTCGAAATGCACATATTCTCGTTCAATCGGACAATCGTACCCTGGTCACTTATATCAACAAAGAGGACAGGACTCGTTCGATAGAGCTTCTCGATTTGACGTTTCATGTGTTACAACTAGTCGACTCGATGAATGTAACTTTAACAGCTGCTTATCTCTCAGGAAGATACAATGGTATAGCAGACCGTCTCTCCAGAAAGAAACCAATACCCGAATGGCATCTATTGATAGAGGCGAGGAACAAGATTTTCAAAAAGTGGGGTACTCCGGAGATAGATCTGTTCGCTTCGGAGAGATCTATGGTAGTGGACCGTTATGTGTCTTTGAATCCCAAGGATCATCGAGCACTTTTTATCGACGCATTCAGCAAGACAAGGAAATTCAAACTGGTATGGGTCTTTCCTCCCCAGAGCTTGATTCCGAGAGTTTTGGCACATCTCAACAAATGTCAAGGCAACTACGTGATAATTGCACCCAAGTGGAACCAAACGTTTTGGATGTCGGATCTAATGAACCGGAGCAAAGAACCACCAATGGAAATAACAGACTTGAATAAAGTCTTGATCGATCTGTCAACGGGACAACCAGCCAGCGAAGTGGATCAGCTTACTCTGCAAGCGTGGATGGTTGGGTGTGGAGCAACTTGACAGGTAATTGGTCTTCAGAGGTGTTAAATTTGCTAAAACAAAGTTGGCGTGATTCAACATCGAACACATATAAAGCTCCATTAAAGAGATTGGTGTTCGCTAAACCACGTAAACCCTAGTGCTCCTTCAGGTAGTGATTTAGCAAGATTTTTAGCTGGCTTATTTCTTGTTAACAAGTTAGCTTATAATACTATTTTATTGCACAAATTAGCCATTTCAACTTTTTGTTCAGGAGGAACATCTATTAATCTTGCTTCGGAGTTTTTAGTTCGCCAAATATTAAAAGCCATCTCTATAGCTAAACCAGTAGAAAATAAAAAGGTTATATGGGATACTCAAATCTTGATGAATTGGCTAGCTATAGCTCCAATAAAGCAAACTTTGTTCGAGATTTCACGAAGAACTGCAGCTTTACTACTATTAGCGTCTGGAAGAAGAGTACACGATTTAACACTTTTAAAGATCTCAGATGGACATTTTCAAAACAGCAACGATGAGATCGTTTTGTGGCCGAGTTTTGGTTCAAAAACAGATCGTGCTTCTTTCCGACAGTCGGGCTGGAAATTACTTAAACATTCCAATGAGTGGTTATGCCCTGTTTCGCTGATAAATAAATATTTGAATTTCTCAAGACAAAGAAGAAGAGAAGTAGACGGAGAACCTCTTTTTGTCTCAATAACAGGTAAAAAGAAAGCTGCTTCAAGTACTATAATAGCGATTTGGATTCGTTCTGTACTCAAAGATGCTGGTATAGACGATTCACCTGGTATTATCAAAGTTTATTATCAAAGAACTTTGAATGCATTTAGTTATTGAAATTTAATCAACCAATATTTTGTTTGTTTGTTAATAAAAAGAAATTATTTTCTTCTAACATTTTAATTTTCATTATATAATATTTTATTTCATTTATCACATAGCATTGATTTTATATCCAGTAGATAACAGACACGTCTCTCATAAGGATGCCGTGTACCCGGCCTATAGCATATAATATTAGTGTTTTGCACTATAACAAAACACGTATTATATGCGGAGCCAGTACACGGCATCCTGGTAAGTATCTTACTGAATATGAGGACTATGAAGGTAGACGCATACGCTGCGCGATGACGATCTTCTGGATTTTGGAATAAAAGAGCAATCAAAGCGGCAAATTAAGATAAAGGAGATTCGATTAAGGCGAAAAAGATCAGTAGCTTCTCTCATAAGGATGCCGTGTACCGGCTCCGCATATAATACGTGTTTTGTTATAGTGCAAAACACTAATATTAAAATAGAAAAAAGTACACAAATGTTTTTTTTAAATAATAGGTACTTCGTTAAAAAAAAAAAAAATTAACGCAAAATAAGCATGAACACGCTCGGTAATAGTTTGACGACATATTGGACAATTGTGAATTCTTGATGCACATTCCATGCATACAGCGATATGTCCATAAGGTAAAAATAATACAGCAATCCTAGCATAGAAACATATCTTACATTTAGTAATTTCAAGTTGACGGAAAATATTGACTATATCTCGCTGCGACTGCTCAACCCTTTCGCTAATTTTATTCATTTTTTCATTCTGTTTATTAATATTTTTCTTATAACCGCGTACAAATTCTTCGCAAACAGATACCATACCAAAAGTTACATTTATATGGTTTTCGAAACACATTTCTTCGTCAAATGTAAATCGGTGAAAAAAACTTTGTAACAAGACACACTATCGACGATAACGTAGGCTCGTATGTACTCGAAGGTGGGTTGGGTGACAGTAGATGGGCTAGTCGATGCGCGAGTTGGCTCTTTCCACGTTGTTACTGCCCGATACTCGACCTTATACCGTCCACAATCATCTCTACTTTTTCGAGGACGTACTGGTACGGGGCTCGATCCGATAGGCACATTGCCGCAACATCTATTTCGAATGAAAAGGCAGCGACAGACTTCCAGACCATATTCAAAACAATGCATTCGATCGATCTACCCCGTATAATAAAAGCCGGCTGCAGCAAGATCTGCTGGTTATACATGTGCGCATGTCCATTGAGACGTGAAGTTATTCCAGCCCCGCTTGCTCAACGCTGCACAAATAAAAAATATTGAAAAAAATATAAAGTATGTTCTATGAACAATAAAACAAATAATTACCTATAGTCAATCTTGTTGGAGCTCATTGTAGAATGCTCGTATCACCTTTTTTTTCTTTCGCACTTTACACTAGTTCACGCTCGATGTGAAAGCGACTGCTGATGAGATGCAGTTCACTTTTTATAGCGGACGATTGAGATTTCCCCCTCCATCCTCCATTAAAAAAAATTCCATACATGCCATATGTACCATACATTCCATTCATTCCATACATTCCATACATTCCATAAAAATTCATTTAATTTATTATGAGTTATACATATACGTGCGTGCGCTCGTATGTATGCGTATGTAAAGCATACAACTCGTGGGGAATTGACTTAACGGTCTATACGAGTGACGTCATTTAAAACTGTCGCATATACGCATTGATTTTAGAGACATTTTTTATTGTTGTTGTTTTCTGTTGTCCTTTTATCCTTGTTTTATTATGTTGTTTTATCGCTCGACCGCGCGTCGGCGCTGTTATTAAACTTACCGACTTATCGGCGTCGTAGGGCCTGTGAGCGTCCACTATTATCGCTCACTGTGTCGCATCTAATGATCGCTCGATGAATTTTAAAACGGATTCTTAAAGATAAAATGTCAAGGAATGCAATAAAAAAAGAATTTTTAAAAGAAAAATAACACTTTTTGAGATATGGGCAATTGTTTAAAAAAAATATTAATAACATTTGGAAAAATTGATATTAAAGTATTGTTCGCATAATACCATTAAAGTACACCCTTTTATGCGTAATATAAAAAAAATTTGTTTCGATAACTTTAAAGTTGCGGAGATATAAATTTTTGAAAATTTTTCGACAAAAATTTTCAATTGTTTATAACTTTTGATATAATTAATATAATGATTTAATAATCCATACTTGAATACAGTACCATATAAGCAATATGTAGACCAAGTTTCAAGAAAATCCGAAACCTACCCCTGAAAAGGTAATCGTCATAGTCTGGAATGTGCCCTATACGGCAGTGCTCTACCGTCTGAGCCATTGTCGCTCTTTGTAAAGATAGGGCGTACTAACTATATATTACTTTATGATTTAGGAAAAAATTATCATTTTTAGTATTATTTTGCATACTAAATTAAATTTTAATATAGTATATTTTTTAACTAATTAAAAAATACTTACCTTTGTAACGGGGTAACACCGTTTAATTATATTTTTATTCGCGCGATTTTATTGAAAGGGCGAACGTAATCATCTATGCTCAAAATGTAGTCCGGAGAGCATGGGGAGACAGGCGTCAGTCAACCAATAAATCTAATTAACCTATAAGAAAGTGAGTGGAAGCAAAAAGAAGTAAGCGAGTCGAAAAACACTTGTTAGTAATATGAACAGAACCTTTTATTATCACTCAAATGCTACATAAGGTCGGCCCGCGTGTTTGTTTACATCGACGCTCGCTCATCGACAACACGTATTGTCGGGACGCTCGCTGCTCTTTGTTATTGGAGCCGTTACATGCACGATTCGGATATCGGAAATTAATCATTAAACATGCAACCGCGATCGCGGGATTAAGCTGGCCAGCTTACCTTAATATCGCAGGCGTACGAAGGTGACACAGACGAGTCACACAGCGAGAAAACTGTTCTATTGTTTATGTCGCGGATCGCGAGTTCGCGCACACGCGGTTTCGCCCTCGATGGCGAAACCTCACACACACTCTCTCGACCTGGTCTCGAACTGGTAGTAGTATGGCACCTTGGCGGCAGCGATCACTGATAGCTGGTACTGATCCGGGTGTTCTTCTCCCAATGATTGACTTAAGCAGCACTCGGATTGACAATAGCGAAAGGAAAAGCGGGCGATCGTGATGATGGTCAGTGCTTCACTGGTTCGGTTTCAATCGCGCGCGTTCCGTCTGCCCGCGCGCCGAATTCCTTCGTTACGTATTTCGTCCCCCCGGTAGGTGCTGCCCTCCCAGGCAGCAATTAAGTTAGGTTATCAGCGCTAATTTGACGTTTACCGTCACACCTTATACTTACCTGCTCGTTTCGCTGAAAATGAGGGGAGGGGGTAGGAATAAAGAAAAATACAAGGTTGAATTCATTCGTAATTTGAATTACTTTTTTTATTGTTAAAATATTTGTTATTTAGTACTTACCTTTGCGGCTACTATATATTTGCATACGTTTGAATAGCACTTAAAAGTGCTGATTTATAAAAAATTATATCAGTTTTTTTATTGAAAAAACATAATTAGTCTATGTTATATTTAAATATACGTTTGAATAGCACTGAAAAGTGTTGATTTATAAAAATAATATAAGTTTTTTTTTATTGAACAAATAGTTTATCTATAATTGAAATTTAGCACTGAAAAGTGCTATTTTAAATTTATATTAATCGATGATATCAGTTAACTGTCGGGATGGTACAGCTTCGCCAACTTGAAAAAAAAAGCGGCCCAGAAAAGGGCCGATCGTTCGTTCGCTGCAATTTGTCACTATCAACGGCTTACTACCACCTACGATTCATCCGTTGCGTGAAAAAAAGCGCACATGCTATCGCGATCCTGTATTAATACACATTCGCGTCTCTTCTCCGCACTATACGCTATTGCTTTAGCTACTTTCACCTTTAATTATGATCGTCTTATGCACGCGACAAAATCAGTGCTGTCGCGTAGTCTCCCAATGCCAATTCTTCGACCAATGACCGATGCGCGGCCAGTGTTTGCGAAAATGAATAAAAATCCGATCGCCTCGCAACGATACGTGATTGGGATTTTTTTGTCGTGAAGTAAAGCATAGTGAAGAAAAAATGTAGCGTGAAGACGATAGTGCAATGAGTGAGGAATTGTTAGAACAATTGTTTTGGTCGGACGATGTGCCGTGGCAAGACGCGCTTAACGAAGTTATGGCAGCATTAGACGATGACTGTGATCTCTTCGAAGATGAAGTCTTTAGAGTGTTGGTGTCATCGATGGAAGTAGCGGTGGACGAAGTCGTCGAACAGCCGAGAGTACTAACACCGAGGAGTGACGACATCCACGAAGCTGCAACTATACGGATGCCTTTGACACCTCCACCATCAATATTGTAAGTACCTATTTTCATTCTCTTTTACTCTCTCTCTCATTCTGTTTTTTATAATATAAAGAACAAAATCATTTAAATGTAAACAGATATGTTCTTATTATTATAAAATTTATATATAATTAATACCATTATACTAATAAAACGATTATATTCATATTTTATTAATTTATTAATATAATGGTATTAGTTACACATAAATTTTATAATAATAAGAACATATATGTTTTTTACATTAAAAAAGATTCTGTTTTTTTCATTAGATAAGGCATGTGAGAGCATGATAAAGCGAGTGAGTAAATTGACGGAAACCGAGGTGTCAAATAGGCAGTCAAAAGTAAAAACAATGCGAAAGAAAACAAGATAAGGAAGTACAAGAGAGTAAAACTAAATTTGAAAGAAAATCGTCTTAATATAATGACTAGATGTGCTCTTATTATTAAAAATTTATATATCTAATAATATTGTATTAATCAATTGATAAATTGATAAAATTTTATATAGATAATTTATCAATTTATTAATATAACAGTATTATTCGTTATATATGTATACGTATGTATGTGTGTGTGTATGAGAGAGAGAGAGAGATAGTATATATACTACTGTGGGCAAAAAGTAAGGTGAATTTTCAATTTAAACTTCGCGGGCTTAACATTTCGGGCTAGTTCTTTTTTTCTTGAGTTGGTAGGACTGCGAATGACATCTGGGACAAATTTCATGTCAATGTCATCATTAGTAATATATTTACGCTTGTGTTTACCAAACGACCAAGAGTGCATGTTTCGATTTTTACAATGTCTGATTTAATTGAGCAAAGAAATGCCATCAAATTTTGTTTGCGGAATGAAATTTCGGCTGCGGAAACGTTGAGGATGTTGCGGAAGGCCTTTGGTGATTCTACCATGTCGCAGAAAAATGTTTATAAGTGGTACAAAGACTTCAAAGAGGGTCGAGAACGTGTTGATGACTTGGAGCGCTCCGGACGACCATCGACGTCAACAGATGACCAACACGTCAATAAAGTGAAGGAATTAGTGCTCGAAAATCGTCGGTTGACTGTTAGAGACCTTACTGATATGATCGGAATATCAGAAGGATCTGTAAAAACAATTTTGAAAGACCATTTGGGCCTACGAAAAGTGAAATCTCGTTTGGTACCGAAAACGCTCAATTTCTTGCAAAAAAGTCGCCGCGTTGATGTGTGTGAAACAATGCTTTCTGACTATCAGGACAAGCTCAAATGCATGATTACGGGAGATGAGACTTGGATTTATGCTTACGACCCTGAAACAACCGACCAATCAAGCGAATATCGTGCTAAAGGCGAGGCCAGACCGAAAAGAGCACGTCAAAGTCATTCAAAAATCAAGGTCATGATGACAGTTTTCTTCAATTTTCGTGGTGTGGTGCACTATGAATTCCTTCCACCCGGCCAAACTGTTAATAAGGAATATTATTTGAGCGTTATACGTCGTTTGCGTGAAGCACTTCGTCTAAAAAGACCAGAATTATGGGCCAACAACTCTTGGTTTTTGCATCACGATAATGCACCATCTCACACTGCACTCGTTCTTCGTGACCATTTCGCCAAAAATTCGACGCATATCGTTCCGCAACCACCGTATTCGCCTGATTTGGCTCCTTGTGACTTCTGGCTATTCTCAAAACTCAAGAGACCACTCCGGGGAACGCGTTTCGAGTCGATTGAGGAGATAAGAGCTGAATCGAAGAAGGCGCTGATGGCTATACCGGAAAGGGACTATTTGGCATATTTCGAGGATTGGAAAAAACGTTGGCATAAGTGTATTTTATCGGGAGGGGATTACTTCGAAGGGGATGACATTGATGTAGAAGAATAAATAAAGATTTTTCATTTTACAAACAAATTCACCTTACTTTTTGCTCACAGTAGTATACTCAATTTTAAATTTAATTTCTCTCTCTCTCTCTCTCTCTCTCTCTCGGTGAGTAACGGCACACTGGTTTTTGAGGCGCTCTTCTTTTGTTAACATTTTCTTACTTTTGCCACTTCCTCGAGTGGCATATTTTTGCAGACGAGTTCGTCCAGCTGGCCACTGCGATTCCTGCTAAAAATTCTTGGCTTTTAGTCAATTTTTTGGCCAGGAGATGAATTATTCGCTTGCCTGATTATAACATAACCTTCATAAAATCACCAATTTTTGACGAGTTTTGAGCTACACACCTTTGCTAACAACGCTAACAATAACACAGCCTCCACACCAGGACCACTACACTCTACACACTACACACTGCAAACCTCACTGATAGCAACACTTGTAAAATTTTACTACTAAGTATCTGTGTCAACAATTTTACTGTTACTCCACATTTCAATCTACTCGGAGAGACTCCTCACTACCGGTGTTATTTTCTGCTGCATTATATTTCATAACTTTAAGTTGTTCTTGCGTTTAGTCATCGCGATGGCTATTTTATTTTTATTTTACTTTATCTTGTTTTGTTTTATGTAATTTTGATTTTTGCTGTATTCTTCATCTAGCCTCATAATGTCGGAGAGCAACCTTGGTTGCTGTACGCCTTTGCCTCCCGGCCAGCTTCCTGTCCCGACTGTGCTCCGCGCTCTAGTGCCATGTCAGTGGTTGCCATCCCGATTAACACTCGAAGACACGCCCTGCTCAACCTCAACTTCACGCCCCAGGTTGCCAAACAGCGATCCACTGCCCTCATCCCAAAAAACTCTGCTTCACAACTTAACACAACCGACGGTTGTTCTAGCCCGACAGTGTCCATTTTTTCAGCTCAGCTATCTGCAGTGGTCCCAAATCCATTTCCTCCGGTTTTTGGTAAATGATACCAGCTAATCTACATAGAACCATACCCCGCCCTCTGCTTCCTTCGTTATCGGCCACATTAATATAAATAGACGAAATTCCACCTGTCACTTTACTCTTCTCGAAGCACAAGCCCTTTCTACATATTTTGACGTCATAGCCATTACTGAAACCTTCCTCTCACCTGACACCTCTGACTCACACCTTTCTCTCCCCGATAACAATTTTTTCAGGCTTGACCGAATTGGAAAGCGGGGTGGTGGGATGGGTCTTATGTCAAATCTCACCTTAAATTTAGTTTTCTAGCTACTTCAGATCCAGTCTTTGATAACACACCTGAATTCATCCTCCTTGGCGAAATTAAGTCCAACAAGACCAAGCTTTTGATGACGCTGGTATATAGACGTCCTTCTGAATGCTCTCCCACACATTTCTTCAACTGCATACTCTCCGACACATTTCTTCAACTACCTGGCCACTTACCTCCCCCTGTACGGAAATGTCATTATTACCGGTGATTTTAATGCCGACCTAAGTTCTAGCTCTCTACCTGGTACACAAACTTTGAGATCTCTCATCGACCTACACAACCTCCACATCGTATCCACTGATCCTACAGATTACTGTCTCAACAAAAATCCCCCTTCCCACACTACACTTGACCTCTTCATAGTGAAAGACCCAGATGCCATCCCGAGCTTTGAGAAATCCGATACTCCCTTTATTGCTGGCCATGATTTTATCACGCTCACCTATCGTTTCATCACGAACAAGCACGTCACCAGATTCATTAGGTCCCGTGGGTTAAATCGAGTGGACGATGCGGCCTTAAATAAGCAGTTTTCTTTCGTGTCTGGTCGACAAATCTTCTGTACGATTGAGGCACTCTTCGGACCAGCCGACGGATGCTGACTTGCATTCCCTCGACAACTCGGTGCACTCTCTTACTGAAGTCCTCATAAAGTCCTTCGACGCGGTAGCCCCTCTCAGGTGCATCAAGTTGTCTTTTAGGTGTAAACCCTGGGTGACTCTGAGCATTCTCGCTCTCATGAGAAGGCGTGATACTGCCTATAAACTAGCATCCTCCTCCCGCTCGATCAGTGACGTCGCTGGGTATCGAAAAGTTCGGAATGACGTCTCAAATGCCCTCGACTCAGCAAAAATTTCTGTATCTCAAGCAGGCTGTCCTCCGTACTAGTAAGGCCAGATGGAGCGAGTTACGAAACTTGAGAGTCACTAAGCGCGCTCTTCCATCCCCGTTTCGATTTCTCCCCCAGCTGTACTCAATACCCACTTTGCCAACATAGTCAACTCGTTTCCTCCCATGACATGTGACTTTTTTGACGCCCTTTTAGCGAGTCCTCCAAATGTTCCTCACGCCTACTCCCCATTCGAATTTCGTGAGGTTACTAGTTAGGAGATTAAGGATGCACTAAACTCGTCTTCATCCAGAACATTCGGTCCCGATGGTTTGTCTATCAAGATACTTAAACTCGACTCTTCTACTTGTCTCTCGTCTCTCACGCATCTTGTCAACAAATCATTAGCGTGCGGCGTTTTTCCGACCTCCTGGAAACGGTCTCTCATCACCCCTCTTGCCAAAGTACCTTCGCCCGCTCTTTTATCAGACATCAGACCGATAGCAAGATTATTCTAGGTATCAAGGTACTTGAGAGGCTCGTTCATGCACAATTTTCGTCCTATCTGGACCGCTGCAAATTCCGTGATCCATGGCAGGCCGGTTTCGTAAGGTTTCACAGCAATCAGACTGCACTCCTGGGTGTCCTCGATGACATCTGCAGGGCCATTGAGTAGCGTAAAATCACAATCCTCGTTCTACTGGATTTTTCCAAGGCTTTTGACGTTATCCCCCATGGTTATCTGATGGTCAAGCTCAGGGACCTATGCCTGTCTGATACTGTCTTGAGATGGTTTTTTAGCTATCTGACTGACAGGTTTCAGACTGTTGTGGGGGAGGACGGTGGGCTGGCTCAGGGCTGCTACTCGAGTGCCGCAGGGTAGTATTCTGGGACCATTGCTATTTGCAATCTACATCTCGTACCCTCTGTTCTCTCGTTCATGAACTACATGCTTTATGCCGACGATACGCAGGTCTACCTTCATCTAGGTCATCCCGGCAGCCTTGCGGAGGCTTTGGGGAGGGTGCAGCTTGATGTGCAGGCTATAGCGGACTGGGCCCTAAGAAACGATATCTCCCTTAACCTCACCAAGACCAAGGTCATGATACTAGGCAGCGAACAGTACGTTAGGGCTATCAACTTGAACGACATCGTGAAGATCACTATTAACAAGGTTCTACTCGACTATGTTACCAGTGCTCGCAACTTGGGTGTGACACTTACTCCCACGTTAAATTTGTCCGAACATGTGAGAAGCGTGATGAGGAGGGCATACGGCTCTCTGGCTTCATTCCGCTTCCACAGGAAATCTTTCTCGACTAACCTCAGAAAAGTTCTTGTCGAGCAGCTTATTTTCCCACATTTTGATTACCTCTCAGTGATCTGTATTCAGCTTAATGGAGAGCGCTCGTCTAAGCTTCAAGTTGCCCAAAACGCCTACGTACGCTTCGTAATAGGATGGATGCCTTTTATACCTACTCTATCCCTAAACAGCCACATCATCCACCATAGATTAGGCCTGGGCTGGTTATCCCTTATCCCAAATAGGTATAGAGTCCTCGCCGTTCTGCCCTACTCTGTAGTGTCTAGAAAATCGCCACACTACCTAGCTAAAAACCTATCTGTCCTGCTTGATAGTGTCATTATTCGGCGCTTGGGTCGCCATCCACCGTTGGCGTTTGAATACAAAGTTCCTCGAATTGAAGCCTGGAACCATTCTTTTGCGATCCTTGCACAGAGGATACTCAATTCATTGAGCGTAACCCTGTTCTCCACTGATCAGATCTCTGACTTCAAGAATTGGACACGTGATGCTTTTAAAGTATGAGGCTAGAGCATGGATTGAGAGGGCGACTCGCGAAAAACTAATGCCAGTGCCGGCACTATCCGATTACACTCGCATACCAAGCAAGGTCAATCCAGTCGCCAAAATTATCCATCCTTCCACAAATACCCCTCTATTGACCTTTGGTTCATTAAATACGAGTAGATAATTAAACTTGGCTGTTTTTTAGCCAAATGCACGTAACTCCACTTTTACACCTTCCTCCTTTCAGTCTGTTTTCTGTAAAATAGGTGTAAAATAGGCTTTTATCATTTTTTACAATATTTTTTTTTTAATTATTTTTGTTGTTATTATTTTTATTATTTTTATTATTTTTCATCTTTTATTATTGTTATTTTTGTTGTTTTATCTGTTATTTTAATTATATTGTATTTATATATTTTTATTTTACTATATTTTATATATTTTATTCTATTTTTCATTTTTATATACATATTCTGAGTTATCTTACTGTTATTGCTATTGTAAACTCGCTACTCACCTTATATACAATTCACGCATTTCATCTAAATTTATCTTCTTAAAATAGTTAAATGCGTTAATATCTATTCTTGCATCTCTTTTTTTGTCATTTTTAAATTTTGTTATTGTTTGATTTGTACATTTTCTAAACTGCCAGACGGGGTTCCACCTCATTGGCGCAATAAACGAACTAATCTAATCTAATCTCTCTCTCTCTCTCTCACGTGCTTACAATTTCCTATTTGGTTTTCGATCGCATTCTTTTTACGTTACTTTACGTTTCGGTTTTCGTCGTTATCAGCATAGTGCTCAGTTACTTCGTGCACTCTCAGTTTTATAATATAGAGAATTTCATATGAAGCATAGATATGTTCTTATTATACAATTTATATTTAATCAATTTATTAATATATATGTAATACTATTACAGCAGGCGTCGGACGCCACTTCAAGTACTGCCACCGTCTCCATGCTCCCGATCGTCGTCGACGGGAATGTATAAGTTTCATATATATTAATTTTTAATGTATTGTTATATCTATATATAGATATATGGATTAATTTTTTATAAATAATTTTTTTTACAGGTCTAATGATGATGATTATGACGTGGAGATGGTTTGCCAGGTCATTGTCTCGCGTCCACCACCACCACCACGACACGTGACACACATCGACCTGGTAACGCCTCTAGCAACCCGTGATCGATCTTACGACGCCTCAACCGCTCTTGGTGAACTTAGTTTCACCAGAGCAACAAGAGACGTCCTACCTACAAGAACAGGTATGAATTTTTCTTTTTTTTCTAATCGGGGTAGTTTATTATAAGTTTCTTTGTTGCAGGTCGATGATCACGACGACACCATGCCAGTATGCGAGGACTGAGAGTACGCATACTGCGCCGCTGGTCGCTGCAATCGGCAGCCGCAGTGGGTGAAATTACCACCACAGCGCGGAAGCAGACAGCACGTCAATCGGACTGGACCGGTCAGATACGTTGTGCGCCAGTTCTTCCGATCGCGGTCGCTAACTCCCGAAAATACCCCCGCAGGACCATTCACAACAGCGCTACTGCACGATCTCGTCATCACGGGGAAAAAGCGACTGTCCCTCACGGACAACACAGTCGACGGAGCACCGCGCTATAAGATTGGAAAATTTTTCCCCGCGGACCACGACGACGACCACGACCACGTCGATAACGATGACGATGACGATGACGACAATGACAACGACAACAACTGAGCGTCACTTATTATTATTTGTAATTATATTTTTAAAATTTATATATAAGTTCTTTTATATTTTTGTATTTTTTATATGTAAATATTATAACGGGGTTTTGACCCAGCGCGGGTCACTCGTTATATAAATTACGAGGGGATTAAAACAGCTCGGTGTGGGCCTCGTAATAGGCTGCGCAAAGCCTAACCCAGCAGCAACAGGGACATCGTGGTGCAGCGTCTGTTACCTTGGCCCGCGGAGAGCGTCGTATAGTCCTATGGGCGCTTTGGAGCGATCACGAAATTCAGGCGCGAAAGCCGGACGGAACGGGATTGCTTACGATAGGTTAAAAGGAAGCGCAAATGGAGAAAACAGATATACGAATAACATCGAGTTTACTACGGAGAATAATACAAAATTAATACGCAGAGTAAGCGGGAGAGAGAGTGGCGAAAAGCTAGCGAGAGAGACACGTATTCGAGATGGTACTTACAATAATGTCTCGGCGTTAGCCCTGCAGACGATATCCTCAGCCTCGCGCGTGGCTCGCGATGACGCGCAGTGTGCAGCTCGGGTGCAGTCAAGAGGCCGGCGGCCTTAAAGGCTCGCACGCGTGGTCGCAGGAACTAGCCCACCAAAGGCACTAGGGGCAATCTCGGCACCGAAACCTTACACCGAGTGGACACTCGCGTATTCGCAGGCAACCGAAATGTCAGTCACAAAAGTTAGTCGCGAAAGGTCGGACAGCAAAAGATCGCAAGCATGTGTATAGCCGCTCGTCGCACGTCCACGTGCTTCGAAGTCGCCGGTAGAAGAGAGAGTCCTTATCGCGGGGCTTTGTCCTGCCCCACTCTCTTACTCGCGCGCGTCGCACCGGCCTCCCGAATTCTCTCTCCCTAGCTAGCCCTCTATTAGCGCTCTCTCTGACTTACCTTTAGCTGCCATACAAGTGAGATAATTATAAGATAATTATATATATAGGAATAATTATAATTATGTACGGGGAGAGAGAGACATAACGAGGGTCTGGCCGCTCGTTATAATATATAGAGTAATAGATGATTATTAATAATAATATCTCTTTTATTCCAGCGAACACACACACGCGCGCGCGCGCACGCATAAATTATAGTAAAATTATTTAGAGAAGGGATATTATCGCCAAAACAAATTAATAATATATACACGATAAGAACTGTCCGGGGTATTATTGGCAGCAGCTCTAGCGGTAAAGCATCGGCCTGCGGATTCAGAGAACGCGCGTTCGATCCCCCGACCTGTCTGTCCGTTTTTTTCTGATAACATTTACCTTGTTTTACGTCTAAAAATTCAACACACACACAATAAAATGAAAGCGTGTAACGCAAAACGTACGGGCATCGGCTTAGTAGGGGGGAGGTGAAATAACAGTGCTGAGTTGAAGATACATGGGCATCAGCTCAGGGAGGACATCTCAGCTCAGTGAGCTCATACCCCTCTGAGCTAACACCTCTCTTATTTACCTACTATAATCATTTCCCTATTTTATTTATGCAGGATATACAATGTTATTACAACAATTGTAAAAGAAGAGAAATATTGTAACGTTACTTTGGGAGCGAGAAATCATGATTAGTCGAAGGATAAAACTATCAAAAAGTTTGCAGAATATTATGTAAAAGCTATATACACAAATAAGGATTACGTTTAAATAAAAAAAATTTAATTCTATTACACAGGTGGGGAAAAAATATGAAAACCTCTGAAAATTTTGAAGGACAAGTGTTAATAAAAAATTATGAAGGTTAGGACTATAGTAATTGGCACGGAGGAATTCAATAGTTACCTTATATTTTATATTAAATCGTACCTTCAAGATCAGTTCAAAGCCAACTTAAATTTTAAATGGGAACCTCTTTTTTGATATTGATAATCGATGAAGCGGAAAATTTTACGTTTAGGTATGTTTTATAATTGAAGGTCAAGATGACCTCTGCAATTGAAATCTATGCTATTATGCAAACCCCTAAAAATTTTAGAGATCAACTTTTAATTTTTCATATAGGGTATTTGAATAAAAGTCATGAAGCTCTATCCGACTATATCTTTTACTCATCATCGGTGATTTTAACTTATTTAACTACTCCTGGACCAATATAGATGGTTTGACTGTAGTCACTGGATATCATCCTAATGCTGAGATTCAATCTGCAGTCAACCGACTTTAATGTTGCATAAATATCCTGCAATGTTACTAATTTGTGTCATCAGTAAATAGTGCGAGAAATATACTGAATCTTGCCTTTTGTAATAATTATATTGATATAAGTAGTTCACTTGATCCCTTAACCATTTTCGATAGATTTCATGAACCTCTTCTCATCAATGTTCCATTTCCTGCAAAATCAGTTGACTCATCTAATATTTTGAAGACATACATACCCTTCAACATCCATAAAGCTAACTACACCCCTATTAACTTATTATTGCAATCCATTGATTAATATAACATCTTTGATCTTCAGACGTCAATTGATATTTATGTAGATCACTTTTACCCTAAATTATTTGAAGTCATTAGTTGTTAATCCTATCATTTTCCCTATCATTAGTCCTTTTAATCCTCAGTTCTCAATGGATGTCTAACGAACTCAGGTTCTCGATTTTACTTAAGGAAAAGGCACATAAAATGTTCAAATCTACTGGCAATCCACAAGCCCTTGTTGAATTTAGACTAGAGCTGTGTATAAACGAATGTTATTTTCTGACCACAGGAGCTTCATTCTGCGGACGGACTATTTAAATCACTCTGATCCTACATCATTTTGGAAATACGTAAGTCGTAACAAGAATCTTGGTCGTAATCCAGATAGTTTGTTTATGAATGAGACTACGGCTACTCATGATATTGCGAATCTTTTTGCTACGCGTTTTTCTTCTATCTTTTCCTCCCTTCTTATACTGGTGATCTTACTGAACCGATGTTTGGTTTATAATCCCTCTCTTGCCTGCAATTTACTTCTGATGATATCAAACGTGCCTTTTCTCACATAAAACAATCCTTTAGTGCTTGTCCTGATGGAATTTCTTCACTTTTCATCTTTAATTACCAAAATATTTTAATTGCACCATTACATATACTATTCAAGTTTTCTCTTCTTGAAGGTTGCTTTCCACTGATTTGGAAACTAGCTTACTCGATTCCAGTCTTCAAAAAATATGATGATAAGCGTAATATTCTGAATTATCACCCAATAGAAAAGCTAAATGCCGTTTCTAAACTATTTTATTACCTTGTCTCTGTCAAATTATCACCTTTTCTTCTCCGAGTTATTAATCTCTCACAACATGGCTTTGCTATTATTACGAATCATACTGAATTTTTTGAATTTGTAATAGATGCTTTTTATTCGGAAACCCAAGTCGATACAATTTATACAGGTTTAAGCAAAGTTTTTGGCTGTGTTAACCATTCTCTTTTCTCTACTAAACTATCCTTTTATGGTATTCATGGTTCTTTACTCTCATGATGCCTATCTTATTTTATTAAATCATAAATATCCTGTAAAATTCCAACAATCTATCTCATATTCATATATGTTTTCTCGCATGTAATATGAAACTTGATCATTTCACGTAACACAAACGATAAAACTCGCGTTTCACAGAATTTGATAGGTGGGCCTACTTATAGTTTGGTAGGGGTTGTGTTAAGAGGTTAGGTTGATACGTTATGTATGGTGTATAAATTGGCGAAACACTAGCTTTGAACTATCATATCTTGTTGAAAAATAAAGATATCTGAATGATTCTAGATTCATTTTGAAGGGGACAGTACATGCTCTAATATGCATTTACTAGTTTTTTATAAATTAATGATCCGATGACGCTACAGAACCTCAACTATGCGTGAAAAGCGCGTGTTTTGCATTTTTGATTCACAATTCACGTCAGTCACATCGGGTAAATAATACTCAACTGAAACTACGATGATACAAATGATAAAAAAATAGATATAATACTTAATCTGATTACAATGCTTATAAATAAGTTTAACTAAATTTAGAAATGATAGAAGAAATTATTAGAAATACAAATGGATCAGCACGAAGAAATTTTTAAATAAAAATTTGTCTAATAAACAATAATACTGATATAATATTAATATCCGAAACACACTTCACATAAAAATTTTTTGAAAATACCTCAATATTCTATATTATAACGAACGGGTATTATTCGTTAAGACGCGCACATATATTAAGGAATGACCGTAATGGAAAATAGCGAACCTAGATATGTGTGTGAAAGAGATAGATAAATAGATAGATAGATAGATAGATAGATAGATAGATAAATGCTTTCTTTATTTAGTTTACAATAAAATATGAAAAAATCTGAAGTGCACCTACGAGAAGCATATGTTGCCACCAACAAAAAAATATGGCGAGGGTTATTTCGGTAAGTTCTCGCGCGTTTTTGACAGTTTCTTTTTGTCATTGGTGGTGCGAGTAGCAAGTACTATTTAAATGCATTGGCGAAACACCAAAGGGGAGAGACGCATAATCTTGCAACCTCGTGGAAGGGTGGAACATGCGCTCTCCGAGCGCATAACTAAAGCACCGGTAAGAAAGGCAGCTCTAAGAAGATTACTTCGTTCGCCAACATCCACGATACTGTTGGCTACAGTAACAATGTCCGGTTAATAGTAAGGGCTGCGCAATTAACAACTTTACTTTTTTTTCGTCTGTCTTATCTCGCTACTAATTCACGCTTAGCCCTCTCTCTCTCTCTCTCTCTCTTGCACTATCAGTCACAATCAACAAGAGTAGTGGCTTGTTGTTTGCGACATAGCATGCAGCGAAACCTCTTGATCAAAACAACCCTTTTTGTTATTATCACTGAAAGGCGCAATTTACATCACATCTTTTTTTCTAAGATCACGCTTATTATTACCTGATACTAACATTTCACTAATTCCGTAACTGGAATTAACTTGTTTCTTGCTTTGATTTGTCTTTTCGGGCTTGTTTTCAATCGCTTGAAATGGGTGTATAGTAGCATCAAGCACACCAGAAGCAAATCAGGGCAGCAGTTAGCCTAGCAGCGAGTCAACCAACTATTCCAATATATAACACAAATTATCATGATAATAAAGTACACCGTAAAACACGAATTATTATTACAAATACCATTAAACACTATATAAACGAATTTCATTAATACGATTACCTCCACGCTATTAATGTTATAAAATGAAAGAAGTAAAACCAAGTCAGATCTATAGCGACATTTCCTTAAATAATTTAGAAATAGATCAAATATTACTAAATATTTTACCTAATCTATGTATGCCTGCATAAATATTTTATCAAGTAAAGAACTTATTAGTGATAACGTTTTAGATTTTACAACATATAATGCTTAATTAGCCAGACAAGGAATGGCAGAGAATACGAGGGTCGTTTGAAAAGTCCGTGCAAAGTCAGAGAGATGGCGCTACTAGTGCATATCAAGGTTATTTTCAGTTAGTGGCATACCTTGAAAGATTACACACCAAGTTTCAGCCAGATCGGCTAATTACTTTGCGTTTTACATTCGTTTGAATCAAAGAAATTGAGTGGTTGTAAAAAAATGGACGAAAAAGAATTTCGTGTATTGATTAAACATTACTTTTTCAAAGGCAAAACGCCTCAGGAGATTAAACAGAAGCTTGATAAACATTATGGTGATTGTGCACCTTCGATTAGAATGGTTTATAAGTGGTTTCAAAATTTTCGGAGTGGCCGTATGAGCACAAAAGACGCTGAACGTTCTGGACGCCCTGTTGAGGTTACCACTTAAGAAATTATTGATCAAATCCATGATATAGTGATGGCTGACAGAAGAGTGAAGGTACGTGAGATTACTAGTACTGTAGGCATCTCGAGCAAACGGGTACATAATATTTTGCACCAACATTTGGACATGAAAAAGCTATCCGCTAGATGGGTGCCGCGATTGCTCACGATTGACCAAAAACGAGATCGTGTGAAGTGTTGCAAGAATGGTTTGCAGCTGTTCTAGCAAAATCCGCAAGACTTTAAGCGTCGTTTCATCACTGTAGATGAAACATGGATACATCACTACATTCCTGAGACCAAAAAATAGTCTAAACAACGGGTTACCAAGGGGGAATCTGCTCCGAAAAAGGCGAAGACGATTCCTTCGGCCGGGAAGGTTATGGCGACTGTTTTTTGGGATTCGCAAGGAATAATCTTCATCGACTATCTGGAAAAGTGTAAAACCTTTACAGGCGAATATTATTCATCGTTATTGGATCGTTTGAAAATCAAGTTGCTAGAGAAACGTTCACGATTGGCCCACAAAAAAGTCCTCTTCCACCACGATAATGCGCCAGTTCAAGCCTCAGCAGTTGTGGCCGAAAAACTGATGGAGATAGGGTTCCAACTCGTTTCACATCTCCCCTATTCTCCAGACTTGGCTCCGTCGGACTACTATTTGTTCCCTAATATGAAAAAATGGCTGACGGGGAAAAGATTTTATTCAAACGAGGAGGTGATTGCAGAAACGAATGCCTATTTTGCATACTTGGACAAATCCTATTATTTGGAAGGGATTAACAAACTAGAGCAGCGTTGGATGAAGTGTATAAGCCTAAAAAGAGACTATGTTGAAAAATAAAAAAGATTTATTAAAAAAAATCAAGCAGTTTTTATTTTTGCATGGACTTTTCAAACGACCCTCGTATGTGTTATATTATATTCAATATATTTTGAGCTAACATAAGATGGGTTCTTGTAAGAAATCCCATTCATTATAGAATATATGAGTCAAAAGTCTCAAACTTTCATTGAAATTTCAAGTGAGTTGGGTGAGTAATGTTTATCTATTTAATTTACTACACTTATCTAAAGCCAGTAATTGAATTCATGGCTTAAAAAAGTACTCAAGAAAATCCTAGAACACTACTCTGTATCGACAAAATCAATGAATATTAAGCTTGAATGTAACTTTTAAAATCATTCTATTATTCACATATTCTTAAGACCTATAAATCAAGTCAACATATTGAATATCAATATAAAAATATAATAAAACAAATCATAATATTAAACATATATAATATTTGATGACAGCAAGTCCGCTGGCCCTGTGCACGATACTTTCTTCACACGAACGCAGCTACCAAGTGGAACTCTGTCAGGAGAATTTACATGCTCGTGTTGTTTCAGGGCCGGGAGCGGGATAGTTGTGTTCGACAAAGCAGCGCCACGAAGGAAGAGAGCGAGAAGAGCGAGAGAGAGAAGGAGAACAGTGACGGTGATTTTGGGTGATGTGGAGTTGAAAGAGAGGAGAATGCATGGCCATAGGTCCGTGGCGGAAGAAAAAAGAAAGGGGTAGTTAGGCGAGAGCTAAGAGAGAGAAGGTCGCCTAATCACTCGATCTACAAAGAGAGTGAAGAGTAGGAATTCCAAACCCAGCACATCGAGCATTGGCACACCATCGCCGTAGAGATTCAAATGTCCTGGCTTGTGTTCGGGTTTCTAATTGGATTTTGGCGAAGGTCGTGACAGGCCAATAACAGCTACCACAATTCCTCGGTCTCGCAGATTTAAGCGAGGGATAGCCACCTCTACCTCGTCGGTGATTATCCCTAGGAAGTCTTTACCATTCCGTCGTCGCCGCCTCTCCCCCTTTGCAAGCCGCGACATCCCAGTGGATCACCATCAGGTTTTATTCTTTTTCTTATATCAGCTCTCGATCAGATGCATCATGTCATTTTTTGTATTATTCCTTGTGATTAGCGTTAAGTGAACTCGTTTACGTCTGCGCTGCGCCGAATACAAAAGTAACACCAAAATTGTCGGACTGGTGTAGTACGGAGTTCCACGTATGAATTACTTTAAAAGAACTTGCGGTAAGAACTGAACTGTAAGAGCGTATTTGCAATTAAAAGTAGTCCTTGTTTATTACATTATGATTCGCTGAATACGTGGTTTTGTTACTGGTACGCGTTCGCTTGTCCTAGGTTCGATTGATTTCTTGCGGATATATACATTATTTGATCTCCTTTTTGAATTATGAAATTGTATATAAAATAGAAAGAATTTCAGAACCTCTGCAAAAATACGTTGCGAGACGTAACACCTCGGGGCCTAAGATATCGTGATTAATGTTATTAATTAGCGATAATTGACACATTTCTTATATTCAAGCTCTTAGGAATGTATGACTCAGCGGTATTTGAGTTCGTTATACTTTTAATTTTTGTAAATGTTTCAGTTTTGATTTTTACTTAGTGAGCATTTTATACTCGTATGGTATATAAGAAGTTATTTTTTATTGTACAATGTTTGGCTTTCTACGAAAACGTTACTCGATGGATTGTATAAGTATATAGATTTTTACTTATTATAACAAGTTATTTTTTTCTTTCGATTATTTATTGATTTAGTTCGACGATTCGCAGCATACCTGTGCTGTCAAACGTACCAAACGATATGATCTATCCGTGTTCGCTCTAACCAGGCCGGGCACTAGGAAATATTTGCGGATATGTGTGAGTAATTAACTTTTGATTTTCTACTTTCTGTTTGTGAGTAATTTCTTAATTTTATTTTTCTAGTTCCAGAATCGGGCAATATTACGGACATTGAGGAACTACAACTGCTTGACATGCACCTCCTATTATTTAGGAAAATGTGAACCCGACGAGGATACTTGGAATCTTCATAACCTTCTGTTTTATGAATTGCGAATGTACTGTAATGGTTCTCGTCGTGTACGAGGTGTGATCAAAAAGTAAGGTGAATTTTGAAATTTAGCGGGCTACGTCCGTTCGATCTTCGACTTTTTTATTTGGTTATGTCGGTACACTCGTCTAGAACATACGTTCCAAATTTCAGCTTTGTAGTATGTTTGGTTTGTTTGTGAGAGGCATCAAGGTTAGAAGTGTTTTGCGTGCTCCACGATTTGCTGCTGTCTAAAAACATGGATCAAAGAGTTTGCATTAAATTTTGTGTGAAAAATGGAATCAAATGTTCCAAAACACTTGAAATGCTGAGAGTGGCATACGGTGAGTCTACTTTAAGCCAAAAAAATGTTTACAAGTGGTATAAACTCTTCCAAGAAAGCCGAGAAGACACCGACGACGAACCTCGTTCTGGACGCCCCAGCACATCAACAACTGATGAGAATGTTGAAGAAGTGAAGAAAATAGTGTTGGGAAATCGTCGAATTACCATTAGAGAAATTGCTGATGATATTGGCATCTCATTTGGTTCGTGGCAATCAATTTTGACGAGTGTTTTAGACATGAGACGTGTGTCAGCGAAGTTTGTTCCGAAATTGCTCAATTTCGACCAAAAGAAACGTCGCATGAGCATCGCCCAAGAGCTACTGAATGACGTCAACGATGATCCAGATTTACTCATCAGGGTTATAACAGGTGACGAAACATGGGTATACGGTTATGACGTCGAGACTAAGACTCAATCGTCCCAGTGGAGGCATTCTGGATCACCAAGACCAAAAAAAGCACGCCAAGTTCGATCAAATGTAAAGGTTTTGCTTACAGTTTTCTTTGACTGCAGGGGCGTGGTGCATCATGAGTTCTTGCCACAGGGTAGAACAGTAAATAAGGAATATTACCTGCAAGTTATGCGCAATTTGCGCGAAGCAATCCGCCAGAAACGTCCGAATTTGTGGAAAAATAAAATTGGCTTTTGCACCATGATAACGCCCCTGCTCACACATCGTTGCTTGTGCGCGAATTTTTGGCTAAAACCAACACAGTAACGATGCCACAGGCACCGTATTCCCCAGATCTGGCCCCCTGTGACTTCTTCTTGTTCCCAAAACTGAAGAGGCCCATGAAAGGACGGCGTTTTGCCACGATTGAGGAGATAAAGACGGCATCGAAGGATGAACTAAACAAGATCACAAAAAATGATTTTTTGAAATGCTTTGAGGATTGGAAAAAGCTTTGGCACAAGTGCATTATATTCGAAGGGGATTACTTTGAAGGAGATAAAATAAAAATTGATGAATAAATAAATATTTTTTGAGAAAAATAAAAATTCACCTTACTTTTTGATCACACCTCGTATATATGGATTTATAATGTATTTATAGGCCCAAGTATTCTTCATAGGTATTCTTGTAATTGTATTAAAAATTAAATAAAATATTTGTGAAATATGTGTTGCGTAGCTGATGTGACCCCTCTGGGCTCAGATGAGCGCCCTACGGGGCGCGAGAAAGGAAAACGAAGAGAAAGAGAAAAAAAGATACATTTAGTATTAATAGTAACTCTATTTAGGCTAAATAAGGTTGTTATTGAAATTGAAAGATCTGATTTGGAGAGGGTGGTTGGTCGTCTTTTTAGTATGGGAGATGGTATTTTTGATGAGGATATTTGAAGGTTGTTGGGTATTATCTTAATTTTTTTGAGTTCGGTTTCCTTTTCTCTATTTGTTTTTTCCTGTTTTATGTTAGTTTTTGGGATATTTTAAATTGTCGTTAGAAAATGTGTGATGGAACTGAAGAGAGCTCCTAATAGGTTTGTTAACCAGCCATAAATTCTAAGCAGTCTGTATCCTTTGATTATTGTATCTATAGTAATTTTTCCGATGTGGAGGATAATTAGTAGCATGAAGATTGCGGAGGCGAGTGAACCTCATGTTGTTAGTTTGTTCCTTATTAAGTACCACGTGCAGTTGGCAATATTTTTTAGTGAATTTTCTGTAAATATTCCTCTTGAAGTTGTGTCTCCTGTTACGTCCCGAGACGTAACTATTTCTTCATTTTGATTTCATCAGCAATCAATTGAAAAACGAAATAATGTATAAACAACGAACGGCATTTTTACAAAATACAAACTCAGCGAAATTAAAAGATGAGTAGTCCAAAAATCTGGGGCGCCCGACATTTTGATTTTTTGATTACTCAACACATTAATATGGGCCGAAGAGTCAATATAAAAACAGAAGACTCGACTATTCGGCAGTTGATTCGCGACGCGCGACTACTCAATAACATTAAAATTTGTTAAAGTTCTTACGGACTGATTCGCGACGCGCGACAGCCGAACAACGTATAATTCACCTACTGTTATTTTTGAGAAACCACTTCTGTCATTGAATAAATAAATAATTACTTAAATCGAGTGTTCGTGCATCATTACCGACCGACCTCATATATACTTTATCAAGATAAAGCTAAACAGCCAACTTAACTCGAGATAATAACCCAGGTAAGTTCCTGTCACTATAATATTTACTAATAAATGAATGATCATATATATTTTAAAAATACACGTCACGGCTACGTAGTCGCGACATAACACTCCGTTGATTTCATTTGTTATTATGTTAAGTAATAAAGCTTTCTCTATAGGGAACATTGTTCTTGCATTTTGTCTAAATCGGTTTGGAAGTTGACTCCACTTATTGCTAAGCCTTCAATTGATTCGAAAGTCCATCCTATTTTTGTGTTAGGTTTACGCTGATTTGGTGGTAAAGATTTTGTAGGTGTTGGTGTGAACTTTATTCACTCATTTTCGATTTTGTCGTAAGGTGGTATTATGGAGTTGCAATCAATTTTTATTCCTTTTTTTATTAGATGATGTGTTTTTGGTGTCAAAAACCATGTCTCATTTCCATGTTGCACTAGTAAATCTTTGTAGCAATCGTTTGTATATACAATTCTTACTGTTGTAGGTATACATTTTATAACGTTCACTACTTCCCCAGCTATTTTAGACATATAGTCTAGTTGTTTGATAATGTACGCGAATTCATCTGGTGTAAATGATGCAATAGATGAGTTTTGGATTATTTTTCTTTTGATTTCGCATTTTTCTATTACTAAGTTAATGTATAAATTATTTGTTTGTTTTTTTATATGCTTTTCAACAAATACGTATTTAGAGTTTATATATGTAAATAGGTTAAAATTATTTCATTTTTCTTTCTAATTATATCATTGTCATAGAAATATTTATTTAGGTTGCTTTGTTTTTCCACAAAATTAATTTTAGGTGTTCGATTCTAATGAATTCTCGATTACATTGTATGGGTGGCAGCAAAATTCATTCCAAAACTGCTAAACTTTGACCAAAAAAACAATCGCATGAACATCGCTCAGGAGTTGTTAAACGACGTCAACGACGATCCAAGTTTGCTTGAAAGGATCATAACTGGTGATGAAACATGGGTGTACGGTTATGAAACCAAAGCACAATCGTCCACCTGGAAGCATTCAACGTCACCACGAGCGAAAAAAACACGTCAAGTTCGATCAAATGTGAAGGTTTTGCTTACAGTTTTCTTTGACTGCAGGGGCGTGGTGCGTTGAGTTCTTATCACAAGGTCGTACGGTTAATAAGGAGTATTATCTTGAAGTTATGAAACGTTTGCGTGAAGCAATCCGAAAAAAACGCCCTGATTTATGGAAAAACAATTCATGGCTTTTGCATCACGATAACGCATCTGCTCACTCGTCGTTGCTTGTTCGTAATTTTTTGGCCAAAAACAATACCGTAGTCGGGCCCCAACCTCTATATTCACCAGATATGGCTCCGTGTGACTTTTTCCTGTTCCCAAAGTTGAAGAGACCCATGAAAGGACGGCGTTTTTCCTCGATTGAAGAAATAAAGGCCGAATCGCTGAGAGTGCTCAAGGACATACCTAAAAGTGAATATCAAGAGTGCTTCGAAGATTGAAAAAAACGCTGGCATAAGTGTATTATATCTGGGAGAGATTACTTTGAAGGGGACCACACTGATGTAAACGAATAAATAAATATTTTTTTGGAAAAACGATAATTCCGGGTACTTTTTGAACACACCTCGTATTTTGCAAGGATGATTTTGTAAGTGTTGAGATTGTTATTATTGTTATGTGTTAAGTTTCGTTTGTTATTATTTTCATGTTTGTTTTTAACTTTCATAATTTATTTTGTTTTTATATTATTATTTGGACCTTCTGTGTTTATTTCTTTTTCCATTATTTTTGCCTTTTAGGCTCTTATTAAAACGTTTATTATACTTTTTTCAACCGGATTTCGCGATTGTGCATCTGCGTTCGTATTGAATTTACCTGGTTTATATACAATATCGTGATCATAATCTAGTATTAATATCATCTATTATTTATATTGTTCGCACTCTCGTGGTTGTCGCGTTAATGTTTGAGTTCGTTTTAGTATTGAATTTGAAAGCCAAACTTTGGGGTTGGGTTGGGTTGGGGTGTTCTTTCGAATGGTGTAGGTTGAATATCCTACCAAGAAAGTTTTGCCATAAAAAAATATAAAATAAACAAAAAAAGCTAAATTTTTCGGCTAAAATTTTGTTCAAATCAAATTTTCAATCCCATAACATGTCTTTGTATGCTCCAAACCTCTTTAGATCACGGCCTCGATGTATGAAGTAAATATCAGTAAGGTTACCCGAACATGAAAATTTGTAGTGTAAACAAAATGGCGTCTGATATGAAAACTTTTTTTTTTTAATTTCATGATTTTTTACTGGAACACCAAGTATTTTCGTAGAAATTTTCTAAAAACATAATCATCTGAAAATTGATTAATGAATATCCTTAAATTTTTTTAGAATAGTCTGAGAATATTTTTAATCCTCGAAGAGTCCTAAAATTGAAAAATTCAAAATTGTATCGGATAATTTTGAAATCATTCCAGGATATTCTCCGATGAATTTTAAGACATTTTGATACTTGGAAAATTTTTTGTAAATATTATAATTTTCGAGCAAAAAAATCATGGTTTGGAGTATTCAAAAACCTGTTACGGGATTGAAAATTTGATTTGAATAAAAAATTTAGCCGAAAAATTCAGCTTTTTTCGTTTATTTTCGATTTTTTTATGGCAAAACTTCCTTGGCGGGACTTTTAACCTACATCATTCGAAAGAGCACCCTTGAAAATCTGAAAGTTTGGCTTTCAAATTTGTTACGTGGTACTAATTTGAACTCAGCTTTCAGAAAACCGTGCTGTGAGCGTTAATGGGTTAAAACAGATATCTTTATGAGTCCCTAGAATTAGGCTTTGTTCTGCTAAATATCCTCTGATATCCGAATACCTTTTATTAGTGTTTATATAAAATCAGGGTCAAGAAGTAGGATGCTCTTTGCTTGTTCTTCTAGTTTTGGTTTTAAACTATTCTTTCTTTTTGTTTAATGGTTTTTTTTAAGTTTTTGGGATGGCGCCGCTATGTCCTTATTCTATTGAATGAATATCAGTTATTGGATCTTCACGCTGGATTTTTGCTGGTGACCTTGTTATTTTTGAACTTCTTTTGAGTGTACTTTCTTTTAGTAATACACTAAGTTGACTTCTAAGTTTTAGATTTTGGCTTACTTGTTGACGTGTAAGTTTAATTTGACTGACTGGTATGTTATCTACTTTTCCGTTATTTTACTTATTTGGCCATTTCTTTAATGAATAATGACAGGCTTATGACCGACCTATTTACTATATGTTGTTTTGAAATGTGATACAATGTTTTCCTGCAGACGTTGCGGTTTTTTTTTCCTTTTTTCCAAATTATACAGAATGACATGGATAACTACTTTATTCGCGTCATATACAGGGTGTCAATTAAGTCCCGGGACGCCTGAATATTTTCTGAAGTACTTCAGTTCTGAAAAAGGTCAAGGTCATTCCTTTAGTAACTTTCAACGTGGAATCCGATGGTGACCTTGGATTTGACCTTGAGATTGACCTTCAAGGTTATTTCAAGGTCAACTTTGTTTTTTTAAATGGGAACCCCTATTTTTGACAACGGCAATCGAAAGAGCGGAAAATTTTACGTCCAAAACGGTATTTTTAAATTTTTTTCATGGCCTTGAGAAGGTCGATTTAAGGTCAAATGCTTGAAAAACTGCCTAAAAGCGTTTTTTTAATTTTTAAGATATCGAAAAATGACCTCTACAAAATTTATTCAGAACAGAGTGGGCCACCCAATGCACCAAAAACCTTTGACCTTTAACCTCATTTTGAAGGTCATTTCAAGGTCAAAGTGTTTTTTGTAATGACAACCCCTATTTTTGACCCCGGATTCGCATATAGCGCGAAATCAGAAAGAAACATTCAAAACGCAGTGAGTGGAAAAAACTTATCCGGCAAAAAAACTGTACCTATGTCTCTGCTTGCTCCTCATTTAAAACAACTTGACTTTCGGTTTGGATAACCCGTTACTTTATTATTTAAACAATCAAAGGTCAAAGATAAGGTCACTGTAACATGCTCTCAGTAGAATTTAATAAATTTAGCCCGAAACATTTTGTAAATGTTTCGCGAATAATATTGGATCTAAATTTCACATGACCTTAGCGATGAACGTCGTGGATCAATCGAAACTCAACATAATACCTTATCCAAACGTCGGATTTCGCGCTATGTGCTAATCCGGGGTCAAAAAGAGGGGTTTCCATTACAAAAAACACTTCGACCTTGAAATGACCTTCAAAATGAGGTTAAAGGTCAAAGGTTTTTGGTGCATTGGGTGGCCCACTCTGTTCTGAACAAATTTTGTAGAGGTCATTTTTCGATATCTTAAAAATTAAAAAAATGCTTTTAGGCAGTTTTTGAAGCATTTGACCTTAAATCGACCTTCTCAAGGCCATGAAAAAAAATTTTAAAATACCGTTTTGGACGTAAAATTTTCCGCACTTTCGATTGCCGTTGTCAAAAATAGGGGTTCCCATTTAAAAAAACAAAGTTGACCTTGAAATAACCTTGAAGGTCAATCTCAAGGTCAAATCCACGGTCACCATCGGATTCCGCGTTGAAAGTTACTAAAGGAATGACCTTGACCTTTTTCAGAACTGAAGTACTTCAGAAAATATTCAGGCGTCCCGGGACTTAATTGACACCCTGTATATGATTTAAAGACCTTTTGTTCCTTATCATGATTTAATCGTTATCTCAATCTCAGCTACATACGAGGGTCGTTTGAAAAGTCTGTGCAAAAATAAAAACTGCTTAATTTTTTTTAATAAATCTTTTAGTTTTCAACATAGTCTCCTTTTAGGCTTATACACTTCATCTAACGCTGCTCTAGTTTGTTAATCTCTTCCAAATAATAGGATTTGTCCATGTCTATAAAATAGGCATTCGTTTCTGCAATCACCTCGTCGTTTGAATAAAATTTTTTCCCCGCCAGCCATTTTTTCATATTAGGGAACAAATAGTAGTCCAACGGAGCCAAGTCTGGAGAATAGGGGGGATGTGAAACGAGTTGGAACCCTATCTCCATCAGTTTTGCAGCCACAACTGCTGAGGCGTGAGCTGGCCCATTATCGTGGTGGAAGAGGACTTTTTTGTGGGCCAATCGTGGACGTTTCTCTAGCAACTCGGTTTTCAAACGATCCAATAATGATGAATAATATTCGCCTGTAATGGTTTTACACTTTTTCAGATAGTCGATGAAGATTATTCCTTGCGAATCCCAAAAAACAGTCGCCATAACCTTCCCGGCCGAAGGAATCGTCTTCGCCTTTTTCGGAGCAGATTCCCCCTTGGTAACCCATTGTTTAGACTATTCTTTGGTCTCAGGAGAGTAGTGATGTATTCATGTTTCATCTACAGTGATGAAACGATGCTTAAAGTCTTGCGGATTTTGCTAGAACAGCTGCAAACCATTCTTGCAACACTCGTTTTTGGTCAATCGTGAGCAATCGCGGTACCCATCTAGCGGATAGCTTTTTCATGTCCAAATGTTGGTGCAAAATATTATGTACCCGTTCGCTCGAGATGCCTACAGTACTAGTAATCTCACGTACCTTCACTCTTCTGTCAGCCATCACCATATCATGGATTTGATCAATAATTTCTGAAGTGGTAACCTCAACAGGGCGTCCAGAACGTTCAGCGTCTTTTGTGCTCATATAGCCACTCCGAAAATTTTGAAACCACTTATAAACCATTCTAATCGATGGTGCACAATCACCATAATGTTTATCAAGCTTCTGTTTAATCTCCTGAGGCGTTTTGCCTTTGAAAAAGTAATGTTTAATCAATACACCAAAATCTTTTTCGTCCATTTTTTTACAACCACTCGATTTCTTTGATTCAAACGAATGTAAAACGCAAAGTAATTGTCCGATCTGGCTGAAACTTGGTGTGTGCTCTTTTACGATATGCCAATATCTGAAAATAACCTTGATACGTACTAGTAGCGCCATCTCTCTGACTTTGCACGGACTTTTCAAACGATCCTCGTACATCAAAAATACTATGAAAACTTTTTCCTTCCGTCCTTTCCAACACATTAATCCCTCAACCCTCAATTCGATAAGCGGCACTAATCTCTCAGTTTTCTCCTCTGGACCTTTACCTGACCTCTCACCTTCACTTGATCAGCTTGAATCTATTTTCACTCTCAACGCACTTGCCGCTTTTGATCAGCTTGCTCCACTTTGCAAGATCGCTATCCCATCCAAGAAAAAGCCCTGGGTATCTGAGGAGCTACGATCCAAGATGCACACACGTGATCATGTTTTCCCTCTGCTACAAAAAAGACGGGTTCCATTGAAGTACTCTCCCAATACCGGTCACTTCGTAATCAATTCTCAAATTCCTTAGACACTGCAAAGAATTCCTTCATTCACGACATCATTTATAATGCAAAGTCTATCACACACAAATGGGAAGCCTTCCGTGACATGGGTGTAGCTTCCAACCCTCTTGCTTCTCCGCTACTCTTCTTCTCCCCTGACATCCTGAATGTTCACTACGTTTCAGTTGCCACTCGTCACTCTGCTCTAACTAAACAAGCTTTCGATGTCATAATTAATGCTCCGATATTCGAACCGATTCCCTCTCATTTTCCACAATCTTTCACCTTCTCTACTGTCTCTCACCGCGTGAAGTTGAGTCAGAGGTCTTGGCCCTTCGCCTCAAAGACAAGGGTAACGACGGCCTCTCCTCTCAAATGCTAAAACTTGGTCTCAGCTCCCTAGCTCTCCTACTCACACTCATAATAAACCAATCCATCCTCACTTCAGTTTTTCCCTCTGCCTGGAAATGCACTATCATCTGCCCTCTCTCAAAAATTAAAGCTCCCCAGTCTCCCTCTGATACCCGGCCTATAGCTCAGCTTTGCGAGTCCTCCAAGGTCCTGGAGCGCTTACTTCATAAGCAACTCTTGAACTATCTGGAGACTAGCAATTTCTTCGACTCAAGGCAGGCTGGTTTTCGTAATGGGCATTCTACTGAGACCGCTCTGGTTGGTCTGTTAGAGGATGTCAAACGCGCTGTTCAGATGCGTCAGCTCACGATTCTTATCTTGTTCGACCTCTCCAAAGCGTTTGACAGTATCCCTCATGACTTGCTTGTCCGGAAGCTGCGAGCCTGTATCCTGGCTGACTCAGTACTTCGCTGGTTTTTTGGCTACCTGTCGGATCAGTTGCAGGCTGTGGTTGATCGGGCTGGCTCATTGTCTGGCTGGCTGCGTATCTGTTCCGGAGTGCCCCAGAGCAGCGTCCTTGGACTTCTTTTATTTCCCATTTTCATAAATGATCTTGCCAAGGTATTTCTGTCAGCATATGATATATGCTGATGACACTCAAATCTATCATCATTATTCTTCCTCTGAAATTATTCCAGCTCTCACTAAAGTTCAACTTGATGCCCAGGCAGTCGCGGGTTGGGCTACTTCAAATGGTCTGCAACTAAATGTTACCAAGATCTGTGTTATTGTTATCGGCAGTGAGCTTTATCTATCCTCTTTATATCTAGACTCCCTCCCCCAAATCTCCATCGATAATATCATCATTCCATTTTCCTTATCCGTAAAAAGCCTTGGACTCACGATATTCTCATCCTTACACTGGAAAACTCATATCAACAATACACTTAAAAAGAACTACATGAATCTAAATTCACTCAAGTTTTATAGGAAGTCTCTCGCGATTTCCATCCGATCCGACCTAATCAAATCCCTCATCTGCCCTCACTTCACTTACGCTTCTATTGCTTTCCACAACCTGGATAAAACGAGGCGGCTTGCTCTACAAGTTGCTCACAATGCCTGCGTCCGTTTTGCTACTGGTTACATCCCTTTTATCATATCCCCTGACATTGAAACCCACGTCACCTTTCATAGACTACGTCTTAGATGGCTTTCCCTCGAAATCTCACAGAAACATTTCACTAATCCTTCTTGCTTACAAAACAGTTTGTCTTTCTCATCCCTCATACCTTACTACCCATTTCCAATCACCAAACTCTCTTCATATAAAACGTTCCTCCCGCAATCCACCTTCAGCTTTCTCATATTCAGCTCAGCGTACTTCGACTTGGAACATCTCTTTTACAATTCGTTCCATGTACCTGCTAAATCAACTATCCATAACTAACTTTGACATGACTAACTGACATTTCCAGATATAAGGAGCTCAAGTCATGGCTGTTCTCCCTCTTCACGGTCCTGGAACATCAGTACTTCATCCAGAGGGTCACGTCCGAATCCTTAACAAACCTCTCATCCCTTCGAAAATTACCCGCAGTATCCCTTCCTTTCAACGTCTCAGCCTTCACTGACAGTTCAAGTTACCTGCAAACATCTAATTCCTACCTTTTTTATAATTTCCCTCCCCTCAACACATAAAAACTGCAATGTTGAATCTTCCTCCGTCTTCTGTCTAGATTTTATTTCTTCTTATCTCTCTTCTCCTCCTTCTATCCTTCTAATGTAGTTGGCACATGACTCGCAGTAATTTTCGTTACCTATTAGATTTATCTGCCTTCTTATGCGACTTATTTTCTTCTGTGTTCTGCGACCTGCGTATTTTTATTTTATTTTGTTTCTCTTATTGTCATATCAGTGTGATATTATTGTTCCACACTCTTTCATCTCTTATTGCTTTTCTTATTGCGTTTTCATCTTGTTATGTTTCTTGTTATAATGCCAATGTATTGCGTATGTTATCTAGATTTCTTATATTTACTTATCTTATAATTGATACATGTACATGAATAGTCTTAATTATTTAACTATTAACGCTCATTTGCTATTCATATTATTGTTGTTTTATTATTATAATAGCGACCTTATTGTTCTTGAAGCCTACGGGGTTATACCTCATGGCTAAATAAAAATTGTTTAATCTAATCTAATCTAATCTCTCTCACTCTGGCTCAACGTGGCTTGGAACCATTCATTCTCTCTCTCTCTCTTTTTCTCTCTATCTCTCTCTCTTTTTCTCTCTATCTCTCTCTCTTTCTCTCATGTAGAGAAGATATTCTGGTTCTCTTTTTCTCTCTATCTCTCTCCGCAGAGGGAAGCTATACTTGCTAGTATCCTCTAACATCTGAGAGAAAACGCGCAACTATACTTACTAAACCTCATTAAAAGAATATCTATGTATGCCTCTAGCATTATTCATATTATAGAAAAGTCGTACCTGATAATATTACGAGCGTACGGTAGGATTTTCTATGATTAGTCTCGAAGAAAACTTCGAACTATATTCATAGTGAAGTGTCTTTCTTTCTACTTTTAAATTTTTTTATATAAAAAGTTTTTATATATTTTTATATATTTTTTTATATCTCTATATATGTTTTATATATTTTATACATAAATTTTTATATATAAAATAATAAACGTGTTTTTATACGTGATAAAAAAATGGGAAATATTATAGGTGCTTGCCAATTTTTGGAAAATGTAAATATATTGTAAACTAATTTTTGTTAACAGAATTTTAAATAATTTAAAATTTATTGAAATTAATTTTAGTATTTTTAATTATAATTTTTATTAAATAAATTTCAGCATGCTCATCCCTCCAACCGATCCGTAACACGAGAGCTATTATATTGGTTATTGATTGCAATATTTAATACTGTTAGTATTCATTTATTTTTTCCTATTATATATATGTTTGTGTGCGCGTGTATGTGTGAGTGTGTGTACATTTAATTTTCAGTTACCCAGTTTCACAGGCAACAACAGACTGCAAGCCGTACAATTGCATCAGATGAAAACTATGATTCAACAAGTAAGTGTTATCATTAGCGATTTATATAAAATTATATTGATTTATATAAAATTATATCGATTTATATAAAATTATATCGATTTATATTGTTATTATTATTTTAATTTTGTTCCCTTTTTTCTTTTCAGTGGATTAAGGAATCAATGGCGGCACGATTGTTGGCGCAGCAAGTCGCAGATCAAAGGTAGTGAATAATTACGTAAAGACGCAGTTCCATCAGCATAAAGGTGCGGAGACGACGAGGAAACATGAAGCATGAACTCGATTGGAGCGGAAAAGAAAAGCTGACCAACCAGAGTAGGATGAACTTGCCTAGAAGGTTAAGCGAAAGCTTTCCAGTTCGCATAAAATTAAACACTAACCAGCTGGAGTACCGTCATCATTATCGTCGTCATCGGCATCGTTGACTTTATCGTCATCGGCGTCATTGACGTTATTATCGTTGTCGACGTCAACACCTTCGTACTCTCAAAGAGTGGAAGTACAAATCAACATGCCGCTTGATTTGCCAGTTGAAGTTAGTATTTTAAATACATAAAAGATTATATAAATTCAAAAGTTGAAATTAACATTCAACTGTTTTTTTGTTGCACATAAATTAAAATAGAAAAAAAAATATTTTGAAGGTACCGTCAATCAAAAAAGTTAAAGCGGTACCTTGTAAGATTATTCTCATATCAGCTAAGCCCACAATGCGAAAGTCAACTCGTCCTACCAAAATAGCAGAATCAATGAAGCAAAAGAAAACCAGAGAAGAAAAAAAAAGATATTAAAATATTTATATTAACTTAAAAATGAAAATATTTTTGTAATTTTATTATAATTTTTAAAAATAATATAAAAGTATTAAATAAAATATTATAACATTCTTTTATCTATCTCGAATGGAGACAGACAGAGACGTGATCGTTTAAGAGCCTACAGTAGTATCAGTAGGTGTACCCTGTAAAATTCTATGAAATAATAAAAGTATACAGGGAATTATAGAAAAAGAAAGAGCCAATTGTATCTGCAAATTTGATTTGTATTTATTGAGAATGTATAGAATAATAAAATAATATATACATTTTATATTATATAATTCTTTTTCTCACTAGTTATATACTACATTAATTTTCTCACATCACCGCTGATTAGATTGCACTCCACGATTCGATCACGTAGAATCAAACAGTAGGCAGCAGTATTGTCAGGAAAATCATCTATTGTATCAAATTCAACACCTACATTTACAGGTGCACTCTTAATTGATTCATTTGGTTTGAAGAATCAATAACTATTAGAGGAATGCTATTGATAAAATCATTCTTATTGAGCAATGGCTTATTTCATTTCCCAAAGTAAGCGTTTTGGAAATATTAGCATACATGCCATAAAGTACTAGGTACTGATTTTTGCAATGTACAAATTAAGATTTCCATATGGATAGCATTGAGAATTGAGAAATAATCTTACATTACTGATATTACAGTGATCACATTTACAAGTATCAGCAGTCAGTGAACTTTTTTGTTAAGATTGAAAGGCTAAGATGACAAAGCGAGACTTCCAACTGATTTGACGTTTTCACACTTCAAACATGCTTTGATGTGAGAGGTAATTTTGGATACTCGTAAAACTTCCAAATGCGATAACTCATAGTTATTGCTTTATTTTGTTCAATATGATTAAGTAGCTTGATTTTTTCCATATCAACCACTACTATATAATGCATCAGCCATTCTGCTTTAATCAAATAAATTTTTAATCTTTCAAGAGCACGTGTAGTGCCTGCTATTGGGATATCTTTAATAGTATTATTAGTAGTATAAGCTATGGGAATCCTCAGCCACTTACTATGCGAAAATTAATTCATTTCTTACTGTCAATTGGTACCGTAATCAATCTCTACGTTACCAGCCTGTGGGCTGTTTTATCGGCAGATATATATCGACGATTAACCTGTTTGACTGGCATCGCTTGTTACCGACTATTGTGTACGGACTTTTAGGCTCCATGCTCCCCGCCGGCAGCAGTTATCGACTCTCGTATTGACATACCCCATAATCCATACCCCCATTATTAGAATAAGGATATAATTAAATAATGAACTGTGACGAGAGCAAGCGTTGTGCTTGTTCTCGTCGGTATTTTCCCTGATTCCCCTTCTCTCTCGGCGAAGCACAGTGACCAGCGTTAGGCGCATTTAAGAATGCGCCTAATGCATGGTCTTTGTTTAAGCCGACGGAGATTGCTAAGCGAGGCCGAGCTGGCCCGAAGCTATTACGCTGACGACAGAGTATAGAGGTGTTAGAAAGAGAGAGAGAGAGAGTTAGGGGCGTGCGTGCCCCACGTAAGATTAGGCAGGCGCGAGTCGCGAACCAATTAGCGCATTGGTCGCACGCCGCCTAATAAGTAGGCCAAGTGGGGAGAGAAAGAACGAGGAAGAAGCTGTCGATCGCGGAAGAAAAAACGAGCGACACACACGGTAGTGAGTCGAACGGCCAGTCAAAAGATTTTCCAGACGATCGGAAGTACAGACGGTAGTGAGTCGAGCAGTCAGTCAGAAGGTTTCCCAGTCGATCAGTTATTTAAGACGGTAGACGATCAGCGGTGCAAAGTCGAAAGTGCAGTTGAGGACAAAGGGTCAGCTAAACGCACACGCCGCCAAGGGCCGAGCAGAACAGAGAGGACAGAGGACGACTGCCTTGTTCCAGCATCTGCTCGAGAAGCTACCTGGAGAAGCCGGCAGGAGTTGCCCAGCGACGGCCAGTAACATCGTGTGCAGGGCGCAGCCAGGTCTCCCGTTCCTGTATTGAAGGTCAAGTCTCGCAAACTAATCTTTCTCTCTCTCTTCAGCGGTATGGCACAGCGCGTAATTGTAAGCGTCAGGTAGATAACAAGGCGTGCACACGCCGGCTACCTGCCCTAATTACGGTCGGCGTCATAAATTGTTCAAATAGAAAATCGTGCAGGCGATTCCTCGCCGGGCGGCTTTCTCTTTAGTTTAAGTAGACTAAGTTAGTTCATCGTCATGGTGGTCATTTGCCGGGCGACGCGCGTTGTATGTCGTATAGATTTGTAAGCGCGATGAGTTAGTTAACTTGTTCTTTGTTCTCTATTGTTCTATAGTGTTAAGACGTGTTCGCAACACCGTTGTGTTCATTATGCTAAGATTTGTAAAGATGATTACAAGTAGTTTGCGGTTTATTCTTTTGCGGTTGTTCATGTACGGTTTTGAATTTTAAGTGTAATTTGAATTTGATTTGATTAGAATTAGATTTGTTTTAATTGTGAATTTTTGTTGTGTCTATAATTCCTTAATCACTTTCATTTCTTTACCTTTCCCCCCTTCCCGCCTCAATTGCTATGAGTGAGTGCACCTCACTTGTCCACCTTAAAAATTGATAAGTAACGAGCTTCCGTTACAAATATATAGCAAAAATAGTTTTAATGACCAGCCTGAGTCTCTTTCTTGAAATTCATCTATGTTATTAAGTAAAACGTCTTTGACACTATTTTCAAACCATCTATTAAGATGTAGTCTTATAAATGCAAACAACTTTTTCAGTATTGAATACTCGATCTGAACATATTCTTCTTGATATTTTTTTATGATAAATTTTGCTGCCATTTTTGTATTCATCTTTAAAGCATTATGAATATCTAGATATTGTGATATTTGAATTTGTAAGAAGTGATTTGTAGCAATTAGAAATGTTTTTATGTCTAATTGACTTTTATTAATTAAGCATGCTGTACTAATACGATTTTCAAACGTGGAAGGAATTGATCCCCAAATGACTCCATCTCCTTGAATTTTATCAAGAATAGAGTGTAATCGTTGTATACTGTTATCAACTCTTATAGAATTATTGAAATTGATTTTAAGAGAATTCAAATGAAAAGCACAAGTCTGATATCTTTGTTGAATTGCTCTATTGAAATCATGACGTTTCCTTAATTCCTTAAGTAAAATTATAGCATTGATTGCTAGATTTTTCCATCTAATACGATCATCTATGCCTGAATCTTTCAATTGGTAATAAACTTACTACAAGTTTTTTACCGTATCTTCAAAATGAGCAATAGAAGTCATTGTGACGATTATCTAGTTAGTTAGTTGTCTTATACAAAATTATTATGAGGAAAAGGATTGAAAGTATTGAACAGCTCTAACAGAAATTCGTTCTTAATAATCAATGAATATTGATTTGATTCACTAATCAATAAGGATTTAACTAACTATTATAGATTCTTACAAATGGAGAAGGTAAGGCAAGCATAGTTTACTAGCTGTCTCGAGAAACTGCACTTTTTTACTAGACCGAAGCTGTTTTAAGGCTAAGTGATGGGGTTGCAAGCAATGATGGTGTTGTAAGCAGTATTATCGGCACTGTAAAACGCGGAGGGGATAGCTAGAATAAAAAGTAGGAGGGGAGAGGGGTGAACTGACTGTAAAGCCCTCTAAAACATTTTAGCAGCGGTATTGGTGCTGTAGAACATCGAGGCGATAGCTAGAATGAAAAGTGGGAGGGAGGTGAACCGACTGTAACGCCCTCTAAAATATTTTCGAAAACTGTAAATGATTTTTGAAGAAAGAAGTTTATATTTATATATTTAATTATATATATAGTTATATTGTTAATGAGTATTACATTTCTTTAAAATATTTAATAAATTAAAGCCCAAGCCAGAACTATACACAGCATTTATTCCCTTTCTCCGCACGCTCGGACCATTAATAATATATTAGCTGTTACACCATTAATAATGGTGTAACAGCTAATATATCGTTGTATTCATTTTAAATAGAATATAAATAACTGAACAATATCGAGTGGTTTCAATGTTATTATATCAGACAATTTCATAGACTGTAAATTTAATTTACTTGAACTGACGTTGTGACGGCTTGCCGTAACTTAGTTTTTTTTTGATTAATTCAATTATTAAATACGAGGTGTGATCAAAAAGTAAGGTGAATTTTTATTTTTCTCAAAAAATATTTATTTATTCATCAATTTTTATTTTATCTCCTTCAAAGTAATCCCCCTCGGATATAATACACTTGTGCCAACGCTTTTTCCAATCCTCAAAGCATTTCAAAAAATCATTTTTTGTGATTTTGTTTAGTTCATCCTTCGATGCCGTCTTTATCTCCTCAATCGTGGCAAAATGCCGTCCTTTCATGGGCCTCTTCAGTTTTGGAAACAAGAAGAAGTCACAGGGGGCCAGATCTGGGGAATACGGTGCCTGTGGCATCGTTACTGTGTTGGTTTTAGCCAAAAATTCGCGCACAAGCAACGATGTGTGAGCAGGGGCGTTATCATGGTGCAAAAGCCAATTTTTATTTTTCCATAAATTCGGACGTTTCTGGCGGATTGCTTCGCGCAAATTGCGCATAACTTGCAGGTAATATTCCTTATTTACTGTTCTACCCAGTGGCAAGAACTCATGATGCACCACGCCCCTGCAGTCAAAGAAAACTGTAAGCAAAACCTTTACATTTGATCGAACTTGGCGTGCTTTTTTTGGTCTTGGTGATCCAGAATGCCTCCACTGGGACGATTGAGTCTTAGTCTCGACGTCATAACCGTATACCCATGTTTCGTCACCTGTTATAACCCTGTTGAGTAAATCTGGATCATCGTTGACGTCATTCAGTAGCTCTTGGGCGATGCTCATGCGACGTTTCTTTTGGTCGAAATTGAGCAATTTCGGAACAAACTTCGCTGACTCACGTCTCATGTCTAAAACACTCGTCAAAATTGATTGGCACGAACCAAATGAGATGTCAATATCATCAGCAATTTCTCTAATGGTAATTCGACGATTTCCCAACACTATTTTCTTCACTTCTTCAACATTCTCATCAGTTGTTGATGTGCTGGGGCGTCCAGAACGAGGTTCGTCGTCGGTGTCTTCTCGGCCTTCTTGGAAGAGTTTATACCACTTGTAAACATTTTTTTGGCTTAAAGTAGACTCACCGTATGCCACTCTCAGCATTTCAAGTGTTTTGGAACATTTGATTCCATTTTTCACACAAAATTTTATGCAAACTCTTTGATCCATGTTTTTAGACAGCAGCAAATCGTGGAGCACGCAAAACACTTCTAACCTTGATGCCTCTCACAAACAAACCAAACATACTACAAAGCTAAAATTTGGAGCGTATGTTCTAGACGAGTGTACCGACATAACCAAATAAAAAATTCGAAGATCGAACGGACGTAGCCCGCTAAATTTCAAAATTCACCTTACTTTTTGATCACTACTCGTATGACGAACGGAGTGGAAACCTTCCTGATTTCCCACGATGAAAACGCGTTCGAAATAAAATGTTTAAACTTTGATAGTGGCCCGAGCCTGCGTACTCGTCCTTACAATCAACGCTCTCTCCTGATTTGTCTCACGCGTATGTGTTGGCAGGAGCCTACGATCATCGCGTATACATCGTGAAGCGTTATCGCGCTGATAATGGAAGGGGCTTATAAAAAGCAATTTATCTTTTTTTTCCCACCGAATTTTAAGAAAATATCCGTAATATTAAATAGATTTTCATGAATTTTGTAAGTTATTATAATGCGCATCTTTTTAGACACCAAATAACCAATAAATAATTTTATGTTAGAACAATAATGTGTTTTATAATAAATCATAGAAGGTTCGGATTTTTCTAGTAATTAAGTTATTGTAATAGTCACTATGTATCGTTAAAATTAACTAAGTTTAGTACGATTTTATAGAAGTAATTATAAACTATAGCGTTACTCTTGCTCTTAAAAGTGGCACTCCGAGAGCCATCTCTGGAGAAAAGGGCCCAAGTTAAAGAGGGACCGCCCTTTCTCTCTCTGAAAATTCACGCCTACAAACCAATAAAGAAATCCTAGATATAATTAGAAAATTTCCCACCAATACACAATTTGACCGTTATCGCTTCATGGGCCTGAGGAAAGGGATTTCCACCCAACCACCCACTGCTTATAAAAAGCTCTGTACAAGACTGGAGCAGAGTAGTGGAGTGAGTACCAGGAAGTGCCTAATAAGAAGTGACTACCAGTGAGTGAGTGCTGGAGGAAGCATCAGAGAAGAAAATTTCGAAGAAGTCAGCCAAAATTCAATCAAGAAGTCACCTAACTACATCCAGAATAGAGAGAAAGAGAGAGAAAGAGGTCAAAGAGCAGAGAGAGCGCAGCCATAATAACAAATAATTAAATAAAATAAAAGTAAGTAAAACCTTATATCTGGCTATCCTTTTCTTTCTTTAAGCAATCCGTTTTTTTAGAAATTCATTAAGCGTGAGTCTGGTGAATTTTCATTAAAGTCCCTTAAGAACACATTAAGCGTGAGTCTGGTGTGTTCGTAATAACATTTGGTTATTACATTCCGCGCTAGCATACAGTTTTCTCAACGCAACAATATTGCTCGTCCCGGCTTATGTGTTACACGATAGCCAAATCAGAGCAACCCTGAGTTTACGCTTACTCCAAGCGTACCTGAGAGTGACCCCGACGTCACAACGTTATTTGCATATAATTATAATTCATTTTATATTGTTTACCGACATTCACTTATTATTCACTCATTGTATTTAATTTAAGTAATTCTACGAAAAGCGGTGCCTCGCTGCGTCGTTGAGATAGTGTCGAGTTCTCTCTTTGTACCCTACAGTCCACTCTACTAGTTTACGCGTTTCGAGTCTCGTCATGGTTAACATGTATTACCCCGACGGCGCATAAGCGACACAACTGAGTCACGACCACGTTATCGTGACTATCGCCTATGTTTCGGTTCGACACTCGTCTCATTTTTTTGCTTTTCTTTTTTTTCTTGCTTTTAAGACTAAGAGTGACGACTATTGCAGGAGTCAGCAGTTAGTTAGCTGAGAGCCTTCGACGAGCTTGTACGCTCTCACTTGTATCCTCCGTCAATTCATGAAATATAACTCAATCATTCTTCCTTTAAATTCATCAAAATTTCCTATCAAATCACCTTTCGTACTGAATTTTCATACGAAAAGCACAGACAATGTGCCAAAGAAACAATACCTAACTTTTTCATTTAAGTTATTTGAAATCTGCCGAGCCGTTTGAAAATTATAACGGATTTTTCGTGGCAAAAAATTTAGAAAAATCAACTAATTTTTCCAACTGAAAAATTCAATCTTATATTTAAAAAATCCAGCGAGATATGAAAAATATTGCTTTAGCTTTTAAAATGAGCATTCGTGGAATCGTCTACGATCACTTTAGATGGAGCTAAAAAAGATTGAACTTTGACTGATTGTTTTTGCCAGAAACTTATACACGCCAAAGTACATTCAGATCGTCATTTCATAACGGAATTTTAAATGTTTAAATAAATTATTAATGTTTTGTTATAGATAAACTTGTTTAATAATTGTTTATCAATACATCAAATTCTTGTTTATCTTCCTTAGATTGGTACCTACGCTTAGCTACATTCGACTTAATGTTGCAATTATGTATTGCAAAATTAATCATAATTTGTAGCTGTATATCAAGTTTTGATGATTATTAATTAAATAATATGCATAAAAAATTTATATTCGGAATCTACGTATCAAATTTGACTCAAGAAGTGCTTTTGTACGTTAAAAAAGCTTATGGTTATAAATTTCTCGTGTGTTAGTAAAAGATAATTTTCGTATAGATGTAACATCACACTTCTTATAAGATAATGAATTTGGTCAGTTGTTCCAGCACAACAAAGCGTACATATGAGGTAACACCTTAGTCTAGACAACGATTTTTCTTATTTTCGATAGTATGACGGGTTGTCATTGCGCAGTAAGACGAAGATAAAAAGAAAAAAGGAACCTTTCAGATCGTACCGTTACAATATGTATATAAAATAGTATGTTTTAGATTAAAAGTTAGAATATAATCATATTTTATTACCTTCAATTTTGAAATTTTTTCATGAACTGTAACGACATCTTGCTTAATATTCATCAATTTGGTATAATAAGTTGTCAGCATTGAAAACTGCTTGAACATAAAAAATATTTTCAATTAATGTTACAAATTAAAAATATTCTTAGTTTCATTTATTTTCTACATTTAAAAATGTCTGAATCACATTATACTTCCTATTTTTTAATCATATGTCATCATTGCGATACGCAGTTGATTAGGCCCCCACAAACAAAGAAAGCGTAATACTATATATAGTATGATATAAGTTCATGCTATACGTAAAAATTATTTAATTTTTTCTTTATTTCTGGATAACTTCAAGTTACTTCTTTTGGGGAATTAAAATTTATACGTTACCATCTTTTATTAGACAAAAAATTGTAATTGATTTAATACAATTTTAGAATGTTAATTAGAATCAATTCTTTATTATACAAAAAAAATTGACCTTCATATCACTTTGAAGATTGAGTTCAAAGACAAATCCAAGGTCACCATATGATATTTCCCTTTAAACCCTATAATTTTTGTAATAACTATGATGTTTGTAGTTCCAGAGGAGTTATTTAAGTGAAAGTGTACGGATGCATTTAAAATGGTGCAACGGTAGTCGATTCGATCAATTGATACATTCGCGATTCGGTAGCACTCACGATGCTAGAGCGAACGTCTGAGAGAGAGAGAGAGAGAGAGAGTTCAAAGCAGCAGCAAAACAGCAGCAGTCACTGATCTTCGTGAGCGAGGCAGCGCAGCTGATTCCTGAGAAGCACCAGCAATTAATTTTTTCAATAATTACGGCTGATTAATTAATTAATTAATTAATTTATCTTAATTCCACCGCAGGGTAGGTGCACCTCTCTTTTTCTGCACGATAAAATATTCACGAGAATATTTCGTCTATCATGACTGTTATTTTTGTATTCACCCCGAGCGTTAGATTTCGCGGTAGAATTTTGAATTCTCTCTTTCCCTCTCTCTCCACGTACTATTGTGAAACATTATGAATCCTATTCGCGTGCGTTAGTCTTTCTGCCCATCAAAGACTGTAATTTTCTAGTCATAAACGATATTAATTTTATTCGCTGCATTACGTTATTCGTTTCCTATTAATTTAACGGATCTACCACCGGTTAAATTTTAAACCGATTTCATTCAGGGGATTAGTTGGAATAAACATTAGATCTCTCACACCTAAGATAGATTGAGTGTCACAAGTCAGGTGATTTAAGGTGAGTTCAACTCGGTTGGAAAGAAGACATCGGAACGAAAGTATCAAACGTAAAGGATGGAAAGAAGACATCGAAACGAAATTATCAAACGAAAATATACAAGTATACTCATACGTGTTTAACGGAGCAGCGGTTAGCTCTGCATCGTGGGAGTTTGTTCTTTAATAAACCTCGTATGTACTAGCTAATCCACTCCGTTACAATGGGTAAGTCTACATTTTACTTTTCCTTAATGGTAATTACTTGTGATTTTTTGAAAAAGCATCGTAGCAAAAAAGATCGTAAGTAATAAATTTAGGTTTTTTTAATGTCTTTCGATCAATATTAGAACTTTTCACCTATTACCGATATTTTGAAAAATACAAGTGATTGAAGAAATAAAAAAAACTGAATTAAAAATGGTATAAAAAATAGAAAAAATGATTTGAAAAATTTTCGCATCTCATGGAAAATTAGTATTTTGCCTCTAGTTAAATTTAGATTTTTTTATTTTTACTCTATAATCAATAGAATCGAAGATATTCTTGTTTAAAATATTCTTGAGACAGTTTTCGACTTTTTGGAAAATCCGGAAAATCCAATTTTCCAAAATATCTCTAAAAATTCTAAAAAAATTTGAAAGTATTTCTTGGCCAATTCTAAGACTTTTTTGTTCCTAAAAATTTTTCGCGAAAGTCTTTAGTTTTCGAGAAAAACGCTTCTGAAGTTAAAAAAGAAATTTCTACTTCGCCGCCATTTAGAGACGTACATTTTGGAATTTTTAATTTTTATATGTCATATTTCGAAAGTTTGAAATGTTTGTGCAAACTTGTGCTCATTTTTGTTGAATAAAAACATGCTATTTTGATAGAAAATTTGATTTTTAGATTTTTCTCGACAAATTTTTCAGTGCTTTTTTCGAAAAAATTCGCCATATTTTTTTTCTTGAAATCTAATCATCATTTTGACTTTAGAATCTTGTAGAGCGACCCCAAATACATAAAGTAAGTCATTTTTAGACATATTCTTGATGTTTAAGTACTTCAAAGATAAACGCAAAGTAAAGTAAAGATCTTTGGCTTTTTCGGCGATAATGGGTTAATAACGCACAGCCCCTACACCTTTCGGGTAAGGTACACTTCTGCAGACGAATGAACAATTTCATTCCAACCATTTTGGTAAATATAATGCTGTAATCATAAGAACAATCAAATTCATAGCTACTTGTTTATGTTTTTTATAAAAAATATATTATACTTGAATAACAATAATTATTACAGCTACAACGTCAAATAAGTGTACTAAAAAAATATATGTTAGTTTATATCTGCAATGAACTAGAGAACGACGTTAAATCACTTATCTACGTTAGACAAGTAGATTGATACATTTAATAAGTAACTGTTATATATACTGTACATTGTCTATTGTAGTGGTTCCTATATTCCCACTATCAATGTTGTTGCTTTTGAATAGTAGAAAAAATGTAAGGTACATAAATAGTTTTATGCGTCTTGCATCATCGTTTATGTCGCTTATTTCTAAGAGATTGTACTTTCGTTCAATTTCGTTTTTAACATTAACAACATCATGCGTTGAAATGTTTTAAATGGTGGAAACAAAGTTCGAATAAACTTTATAAGAGTACTCGTCGGGCCCGTCGTTATCAAAATCAAGACGACTGAAACAGTATGTATGATTATCCTAATACAAATAAAAATATTTCATTCCTTCTATCAATACAGAATAACATGAAAATTCTAGTAAATTCTATCAATATTAGAATATTCAATAATACCTTTTTCATATTTTTCTTTGATTTTGACTTCGTTTAAACATATCACACCATCTGGGCAATAAAATTTTGTGCGTGAGTCACTGAATGACTTTGCTATATTTCTTAATTCAGCTATGTCATGTACGTTTATTGCGTCGTCAGTTTGAGAAATTATGTTCGAATTTGTGAATTCGAACTCACAAGTTCTTCAAAAATAAAATCTTATGGAAACAATACTGTAGGTGCAGTATTGGTCATAGTAAGATCCATGTGACGAGAGCAAGCGTTGCGCTTGTTCTCGTCGGAATTTTCCCAAGTTCTCCTCTCTCTCGGCAAGGCACGGTAACCAGCGTTAGGCGCATTTAAGAATGCGTCTAATGCATGGTCTCTGTTTCAGCTGACGGAGATTGCCGAGCGGGGCCGAGCAGGCCCAAAGCGGCTACACTGGCGACAGAGAGAGTATAGAGATATTAGAGAGAAAGAGAAATAGTCGGGGGCGTGCGTGCCCTACGCAAGATTAGGCAGGCGCGCGTTTAGAACCAATTAGCGCGTTGGTCGCACGCCGCCTAATAAGTAGGTCAAGTGGGGAGAGAAAAGATCGACGAAGAAGCTGTAGGTCGCGAGGAAAAACGAGCGACACAGACGGTAGTAAGTCGAGTAGAGACTCAGAAGGTTTTCGGAGTCGACCGAAGCAAGACGGTAGACGGCTAACGGTGACAGAAGTTCAGCCAAGGACAGAGGGCCGAGAAGAAACCGAGAGAAGATCACTTGGCCCTGCAACTGCCCGGGACGCTGCCCAGGAAGCCGGCAGGAGTTGCCCAGCGACGACCTGCTACACCGTGCGCAGGGCGCAGCCAGGACTCCCGCTCCAGAACTAAAGGTCAAGTTTGCGAATTTATTCTCTCTCTCTTTATCGACGGCACTGTGCGTAATTTTAATATTAGGTGGGTAACAAGGCGTGCACATGCCGGCTACCTGCCCTAATGATGGTCGGGTAATAAATCGCGCAAAGAGAAATCGTCCAGGCGATCCCTCGCCGGGCTACTTTCTCTTTTAGCTAAATAGCTTAAGTCGATTCGTCTTTAAGGCGGTCATCTGCCGGGCGACGCGCGTCATGTTTTGTATAGATTAGTAAGCGCGATAAGTTAGTTAATTTGTTCTTTTCGTAATAGGTGTTAAGAACGTCGTTGTGTTTATTCGATTAAAGTGTGTGTAATGCGGCTTATCATTATGCGGTGTTAATGTGCGGTAATTGCGAAATTTAAGTATAATGTGACCTTGAATTGATTGAAATTATATTTGTTTAAATGCGAATGTGTTTTGTGTGTATAAAGTTATTAACCATTTCATTTCTTTGCCTCTTCACCCTTCCCGCCTCAATTGCTATGAGCGAGTGCGCCTCACTTGCCCACCTTAAATACGAGGGTCGTTTGAAAAGTCCGTGCAAAGTCAGAGAGATGGCGCTACTGGTGCGTATCAAGGTTATTTTCAGTTAGTGGCATATCTTGAAAGAGCACATACCAAGTTTCAGCCAGATCGGCCAATTACTTTGCGTTTTACATTCGTTTCAATCAAAGAAATCGAGTGGTTGTAAAAAAATGGATGAAAAAGAATTTTGCGTGTTGATTAAACATTACTTTTTCAAAGGCAAAATGCCTCAGGAGATTAAACAGAAGCTTGATAAACATTATGGTGATTGTGCACCTTCGATTAGAATGGTTTATAAGTGGTTTCAAAATTTTCGGAGTGGCTATATGAGCACAAAAGACGCCTAACGTTCTGGACGCCCTGTTGAAGTTACCACTTCAGAAATTATTGATGAAATCCATGATATGGTGATGGCTGACAGAAGAGTGATGGTGCGTGAGATTACTAGTTTACTAGTACTGTAGGCATCTCGAGCGAACGGGTACATAATATTTTGCACCAATATTTGGACATGAAAAAGCTATCCGCTAGATGGGTGCCGCGATTGCTCACGATTGACCAAAAACGAGATCGTGTGAAGTGTTGCAAGAATGGTTTGCAGCTGTTCTAGCAAAATCCGCAAGACTTTAAGCGTCGTTTCATCACTGTAGATGAAACATGGATTCATCACTACACTCCTGAGACCAAAGAATAATCTAAACAATGGATTACCAAGGGGGAATCTGCTCCGAAAATGGCGAAGACGATTCCTTCGGCCGGGAAGGTTATGGCGACTGTCTTTTGGGATTCGCAAGGAATAATCTTCATCGACTATCTGGAAAAGGGTAAAACCATTACAGGCGAATATTATTCATCGTTATTGGATCGTTTGAGAACCGAGTTGCTAGAGAAACGTCCACGATTGGCCCACAAAAAAGTCCTCTTCCACCACGATAATGCGCCAGCTCACGCCTCAGCAGTTGTGGCCGCAAAACTGATAGAGATAGGGTTTCAACTCGTTTCACATCCCCCCTATTCTCCAGACTTAGCTCCATCGGACTACTGTTTGTTCCCTAATAAGAAAAAATGGCTGGCGGGGAAAAGATTTTATTCAAACGAGGAGGTGATTGCAGAAACGAATGCCTATTTTACAGACTTGGACAAATCCTATTGTTTGTAAAGGGATTAACAAACTAGAGCAGCATTGGATGAAGTATATAAGCCTAAAAGAAGATTACGTTGAAAAATAAAAAAGATTTATTAAAAAAAATCAAGCAGTTTTTATTTTTGCACGGACTCATTTAAAATAAATTTGTATCCAGCAGATGATCTCACTTTTTTTACCGATAAGCTAAAAGAAGGTATAAATAATGGCAAATAAATAAGTAATAATAAATATGGCTTTCCAGAGGCATAAACCTGAAAAGCTTCTTGCAATACGTTATTCTCTATCCTATTTAAAAACTGTGCTCTAATTGAAGGACAGTGGAACAAATTTTGCAAAGCAGATATTGCGTAACATCTACGTTTATCCATGTTTTCAATTTCAATTATTTCCCAAGCACTAGACAATGAATTCGATAACTTTGCAGATATTCTGTAATCCTTTTGTGCAACGCTTGGAGTATTTCTTTTGTTCACCATTTCTATAATTTTTGTGGAGAATCATTTATTATATTTAAATTGTCCGGGAAAAAGCTCTAATTTATTTGATAGAAACATAGTAAAAAGATGTTCTCGCATTCGTATCTTATCATATACAATTGTACTTGGAGATTTTTTGAAACATATGGATGTCGCAAAAGCTATAGCAAAAACGCCACAATCTACGGCATTATCTTGATTCTGAACTTTTGGAAAAGATATTTGCAGATAATCAAAATGAGAGATCAATTTTTTTAGAAATATTTTATGGCTATCATGTAACCGCTGTTGATTTAAAGAATCGTAAATAAAAATTTGTTTCGTGTCATAGATTAAACAAACCCAATATTTGTTTTAGCACATATCTTGAAAACAATTGTTATCACAACTATGTAATATCTGTAAATGAGATAGATGTTTAGTGAATGGGTCGAATTATGTACATTGAGGATTTGTAACAAATAAAGATGTATATAGAGTTGTCTTAGGCTTGAAGTGGAATAAAATTGTAACAAATTATGAAATTTGTCAATGTGAAAATCTGTAACATTTGCTGATTGATCAAGAACCATTTGTTCATCTTGTTTTGTAAGAGTGCATATAGACATTTTTATTTTCATAAATAATATATATTCAACAATTTATTTTCAACAAATAGTATACAACAATTTATTTCCAACAAATAATATATTATTTAATATTTTACAAAATTTAGAAATATATAATTATATTAAATGTTACAGAGTTTAAACATAGTTATTTTTATTATGTGTTCGGCGCTCACACCACCTTGAAAGAGCGCACTAAGCAGCTTTCTATTTAGCGCTTTTTTTCATGGCGCATGCAGCTTGATGTTATTGCTAAACTTATTAATGTGGGATGCTATTGTCCTTTCACTTTTTATCGGTGTCAACACATACTCTCGTACACCTCACCGTCACACACACTCTCGTCCTAGCCTCGAACTGATGTCTCGATGGCACCTTGGCGGCTACGTTCTTGGATAACTGGCTGTTGCTGCTCTAGCGTGTTGATGTTGACGGCTCGTGGATCGGCGATAGAGATAGCGAAAGTGGGCGGACTCAACGATAGTCGAAGCTTCACTAGTTCGATTTCAATCGCGCGCGTTCCGTCTGCTCGCGTGCTGAATTCCTTCGTTACGAATTTCGTCCCCCCGGCAGGTGCTGCCCTCACAGGCAACAATTAAGTTATATTATCAGCGCTAATTTGACGTTTACCGTCACAGTGTATAGAATAAAATTGTAGTATCTAGAGTAAAATTGTGGTATAAAGAGTTTATCAAGAATATATAGGTAATGTTATATGGTACAGGTGCAGTATAAGTACAGTATATGTATAGTATAGCTTTGGTATAGATACGATATAGGTACTTTCAATAATTATTTTTTCCAATAATACTGCTAAGCTGCTTTTTAATTATCATGTATACATAAATTTTTTGCTTTCACTGCCACATTTCAATATTCAATTCATTCAGAATTCACAAATCCTTGAATATTACTATGTAAAATTCCTAAAACATAAAATGGTCCTTAATTTTTTAAAACATTCAAAGTAAATTGATTTCATAAATAAATAAATATTTAGTTAGTTAATAAAGAAATAACAATAATTTTGCCAAAAATTGCGATTTAACATAATATCGCTATATTATTTTAAAATTTTATGAATTGATATTGTTGATTATTATTTTTATTAGGTATGAAATAATTATACCTTTCAAAGCACTCAAAATAATTATCTAAATGATCCAATTTCCCCCTTAAAGGCCATATATTACAATATAACTTTAAAAATTTAATTATTATTGAGAATAGAATACCAAAAACATTCTAGATGAATATAAAAAATAAGTTAACTTTGTAACGGAGAATTTCGGCTAGGCCGATTTCGTCCGTCTGGCTCTCGCAAATGTCCGTGCGCCGCGCCAAGCTGATAGTGTGTGCGTGTGGTATACACACTCATGCTTGGATTTTGGTTTACGAGGTGCTGAGAGAGAGAGAGAGAGAGAGAGAGAGATCTCGGAAAATTCGGGAGAGTCTCTGCTAGGCTGTAAGCAGAGGAAGTCGCTCGCGCAGATCAAACCGAAGGTCACGGTATTTCCGGAGTTGGCCCCGCGACCTCTTCGACGTCTTTTCGTTTTCGGAGACACGCCCGGTGCGCGGACGAGTATTTGAGTGTGAGACTGGGTCGCGCCTAGCCGTGTCCCGAAGGATACCCGGCACCGGTGCGTGTGGGTAACCGGTGAAGTGCGCGGGTGCGCGCGCATTGAACTTGCACATTGTACACACCATCGGTTGCCGAGCCAGAACCAAAGTTTATAGTACCAGCAGTAAGAGTCGCAATTACGGTTTTTATGTAGGGCTTCGCCACTGTTACACATATTTAAACGTCAAATATAAATATAATTTAATAATTTATATTATTATATTACAATTATGAATATACTACACATCTAAGAATTAATGTAATTTCATTGATGATGAATTAAATTAAACTATCAAAAGAATCTTCTATAGAAATATATAGTTGAATTTATTTTTATTTTTACTAAAATAATAATGTTTTAAGAAGAAAAGCTTTACATGGTTACTGAATGCACCTTATGTTCTGGACATGTTAGTAAATTTAATGAATAATTCGATATCTCAAAGACAAATGGTCGTATCTGACTCTCGCATATTGAAGCAAATTGAAGCTGAATGAACAGGCTGCAACCTATGCATTGGTCTAGCTCAAAAAAATTTTTTCATGCCCGTAGAGTAAAATAACAAGGTAAAAATTTTGGAATATTTTTTTTTATGCTTTATTCAAGAATTGTATGGCTACAGATGCTCTGAAAAATTTGTAACCAAAAAATTGGAAATCTAGAGTCTTCAAGCTTCAAAAGTTATATTTTTTTATTTGCTGTACGACAACTTTTACTGAAATACAGCCTGTTGAAAATTGCCAAAAAAATTAGACATTTTTTTTATTCCTTTAGTTTATGCGAGAAGTGTAGTAACTGATAGCTTTCCTATTCAGGAAGATGGCACAATTGGATAAGATATACTTAGAATATACAAAGCCCAAATCGACTATTCAAAAAAACATATAAGAACTAATAACTGTTTCTTCAACTTTGAAACAAAATTCAATGCCTTTCAGCAGCCGTATCATGTGCGAACTATACCCGCCACACAAAAAGCAATAGCACAACACAAAAAGACCACTATAGAACAAAAAGAAATACCAAACACCATAGGCACGAGTAAAAAAAATTCAACCTCGACAATAGCAGAGCCAGAATATGAACAAGAAGCACAGAAAAAAATACGAAGCGACAAAAAATTTTAAGTGCTTGCACTACCTCACAAGGCACACAAAATAAACGGTAATCCGAAAAACCCTCGCCGTGTGGAAAGCAGTAAAAGTTGAAAAACTGCTTCACACCTTGAACTCAAAACGGCAACATAGTGCCTTGAGGGAAAGTACAAAAGCAAAATCTGATTATTACTTTCTAAAGAAAGTATCCGAGAATGATTATTACAAAGACTCGGAAAAATCAATATGTGCTCCCAAAAAATCGATAAAAATGAGTCCTCTGTCGCCTAAAACAAATTTACAATGATAAATCAGGCCTATTAGAAGCTCTGAAAAAATTATCTGAAATTATTAACCCTTAACTACTATGTGGGGTAGATTTACCCCAGACCATTTTTAACAATAAATAAAATTTATTTATTTATTTATTTATTTTTTTTTCAACAATTTTTTTTAGTGTATGTAACATTAAGAATTGTTAACCTGAATATTTTTTTGTAGTAAAAGGTTTGAAATATACTAGAAAAAATTTTCATAGCAAAATATCTAAAATTCTCTGATTTATTCGATGTTTTTCGGGCTGGGGTAAATTTATCCCACCGAACAGTTACGTGGCCAAAATGAGGTGTGAAAGTTAAGGGTTAAACAATCAGTAAAATCAGATAGAAAATTAAATAAATCAGAAATATTAGAAATATCAGAAAAATCAATTAAGCCAGAAATATCAAAAATATCAGATAAGTCGGATAAATCATAATTACGAGAATTAATTAAACAGATCAATCAGTTTATCACAAACTCGTCAAAAGATTTAGGAACAGATCAAATATATTTAAGGGAATTGCTTCGTAAAAATCTGCAAACAATTATAGATCCAAAAGAGAGTTTATAACAAACACACGTGGTTAGTAATGCTCTAAAGGCTCTGATAACAGCGCGCGTACTGCTCAGCGGCAAATCGCGAATTTTCCCCGCGCATACAAAATCAGCCATTATATGAGCAACAAACACGGTAGAAAATAAAAACGAAAGATTAGAACACCTATTGCCTCTCACTAAACTCGATAATATTCAGCATGAATGGCGGAAACGCATAGAAAACATCATCATCATATATATAATCGTTTTAATATAATTAAATAATATAATTTAATAATTTAATAATATAATTTAATAATAATATTTTAATAAATTTTTAATAATCTTCTACGTGCCAAAAAAAAAAAAAAACCGAATACGGCAAATAACAGCCCCCACGTATAATATTTAACTACCGCGTGTTTAATAAAATAATTTCAGATTATAATTTCCCAGTACCACTAGCTGTCAAACTATTTGAACGAATGGCAGGAGCTCAACTATTTTCATCATTCGATATGTATTCATCATACCATAAAATATATATTAAAAAGAATATAGACACAAAACAACATTTCAATGCGAATCGGGACTATATCAATTCTGTCAATTCTGTCGTACACCATTTGGGCTAAAAACCAGCGCGCCAGTCTTTCTAAAAATGTGGTAGCTTTTTACGACAACATATGCATCTACTCTGAAACTTTTGACGAACATTGCAAAACTATAACGAAATTAATGGAACGTTTATGTGAAATTAATCTCGTGTTACAAGCAAAAAAAATGTAAGATTTTGAGATTAGAAATTGAATACCTTGATCACATTATCTCCAAATACGGCATACGCCCTTGTAATATTAAATTACGTGCCGTCAAAGAATTTCCTACACCGCGCAAACCAAAAAACTTTAAAATTGGCTTGGTCTAGCAGGCTACTATAACCAATCTATTGAAGAAAGGGCAACCATTCGTCTGCGGAGAAAAGCAAAAAAAGGCTCTTGAAATTTTGAAAGAAAAGCTATGTGAACCGCCTATGTTTAAACACTCGGATTTCCAAAAAATTGTTTTTTTCACTACTGGCGAATCTAAAATCAGTATCGCCGGATCTCTGCCTCAGCTCGATGGCGATAATCACCAGCATCCTGTAGCTTACATATTACACACACTAACACCGGCTAAAAGTAACTATCCGACAATACTGCTGGAACTCTTAGTAATAGTATGAAGCATTTCACAATTCAGACCATACTTATACCGATGAAAATTCGTTATAATCACAGATAATAGACCGTTGGTAAACCTATATTCCCTAAACGACCCAGGCTCTCAAACCTCATACCAACGACTACTATTACAAAATTATAACTTCGAGGTCAGATATAAAAAAGGATCATCAAACGTAAACGTAGATGCTTTATCAAGAAATCCGGCACAAGAAAAAGAACAGTTAAACAAGTAACTATAGCTCACCAAACACAATCCTAAAATTTTAACGATCGATTCGACACGCCCCGAAAGTAAGCCAGAAACATAAAAATATATTCGCCATGACTACGCGTTGGACTAGAGGCGCACAACCAAGTGAGAAATATCGAGAGGCCATTAAATCCCTCCTGCCGCGTCAAAAAAAAAAATAAAATAAAATAAAATAGCGAACGAGATCGGACCGCCTCCTGAAAGCTAGAAAGCCGACCCTAATAAAAATACTGATATATGTGCTAAGCAATTAACGTCAACCGAAGAGGAAACGTATGAGAACTCAATCAAAAAAAAGAGGAAAATAACATTGATGCACTAACGAATATGCCCAAAACGAATAAAAGCCCCACTTGCATTTCAGACATGAAAACAGACACAGCCTCAACAGGAAACATAAAAAATTCAGAGCTACTGACTGACGTAATGGACTAAGACTCCGACTCCAAAAGTAGCCAACTTACACGACAAGGAACCCTCCCTAATTAAAACTTTATATATTGCCGAGATGCGCTATTCATGAGAAAGGATAACTATCTATACTTTACTGACGTACTTGGGAAACCATTACACGAAGGTGCACTCAACTTACAGAAACAAAACAAGCTACCTAACATAAATAAATTAACTATAGCAGTATCCAAACTAATCAAAGCAGGAAATAAATTTCATATAGTTATACCATTGCGTAGTGAAAAAATAGAGATAACAAACAACATTAGAACAAATGCCCAATTATGAATCATTTAAAAACTGCAAAAGTGAAGTACATTTAAAACGACCATACTTTCTTATTCAAACCTTACTGAGCAATATATTTTGATACTTTACACTTAGTAGCAATAAAGTATCCTGCGAATACGACAATGTTATTGCACCGATTCATTTCAATGGCTCAGGGATATTACGTATCTTCTAACACTGTAACGCATTGGTAAACGGTTGCGTTTATCCGGGCGCCAGTGATAAGCTTGAATTTGATAATTTTATTATTCCAAAAATACTACTGATCTCAAAAAAACAGAATCGACTTCTTTTAAATTCAAAACGAAAATTTAAACAAAAACCAGTCAAAAATTGTGTTTGTGAGTGTTTTAATCGCATTTGTGGCAGCGGCAATTGTGGTATCGGCGAGCCACCCTAAGAGGCCTCGCCGTAGTGCAACGCCGCGACTCCAAGTTCGTGCTAATAAGGAACAGGATATACGGGTACAAAGAGAGCTGTGCCGTCAAGCACAGGAACAAATGCAGCACGCGATTATGAACGATGGGGATGACCAATTAGACTCTTACCAAGTTCTCCGATACATGGACGAAGAAATAACGTTTGGCCATCTCCACATGCGATTGCTGATGGAGGAGCACTTTGGTGGAGACTGTTTTGGGAGACCTCCACCAAACCCTTGCAGAATCTGTAGTGAAGACACTACCCATTGGAAGCGATGCCACAGATACGGACCGGCAATCAGGTACGCTCTCCCGGAGGAAAGTCTGGCCATAGAAGCGGAGTGCATCCGGACTGAGCATTATATGATCCCAAACGCCCCATGCACCAAATGCGCATGCGAACAAAAGCTACAGAAGTTCATCAGGTGTATTCGGATAAAGCGATTAGAATTGCTGCAATAATCAACAATCTAAAACTTTGTAAACATTCTTTTGTATTTAACCTTAAATAAATATTCATATAATAAGGGTGACGCATTTTAAGGGAACCACCCCGAAATTTTCTACGGTTGGTATTCTACAAAAAAATTGTTCAGACAAAAGTTGGTTGGGACAATGAGGGACACCTTTTCCAGAAATCGCATTTGACCTTGAGATTTATTTTCGAGGTCATTTGGAGGTCAAATTTATTTTTTGAATAGGAACCTATAATTTTGATCCCGGATTCGGAGAGAGCGAGAAATTCTACGTTTAGATAAGGTATTATGTATGGGGTGCGGTGAACCCCCCCCCCCTCCCGCGTAAGGTCGTGTAAGGGTCAAATATATTATTATCTTCATCTATGCACAGGGATGATCGGGCAAAAGTAAGGTTAATTTTAATAACCCAAAAACTCAAATAACTCAATAAACCAACCCCAATAACCCCAATAACAAAATAATCTAGTGATTTTTTTTATAACCGCCATTTTTTATCATGGATTCGGAAAAAGCGGGAAATTCAACGTTTAGGTAAGGTATTATGTGTGGGGTGCGGTCAATCCCCCCCCCCCTATCCCACTGGGGCAATAATAAAACTGGGTTAATAATAATAATAATAATAATAATATTAATAATAATAATGCCGGGCTGGTCCAGTGAGTGGTAACACCTCACTGGGCAAATGCTAGCTACCAACGTCCACGACGTGCCCGGTGGAAACGTTGTCCGTCGCGTCAATGCTCTGAGTAGCAACGCCATAACGGACACGGCCAAGAGGAAGATATGTCTTACAAATGACGCAAAAGATAATGGTATTCTGCCGATATGTCCAACCATTAATCACTTATACACATACACACACACACTACGCAAACACTCACACACACACGTCTTCTGGCAAAACGGGGAAGTGAATGCTCGGCGACCCTATAAACGGGTCTTACCGAAAAGCGAATGGTAGGGGACTCCTATAAACGGAGCCGCCCGAAAGCGAGTGAAGGGGATCTCTCTAAATGGGCTCTCCCCGTGAACGAAGCCCGGTTTTGCCTATGGGCACTTACATACACACACACACCACAGGGGGGAACACTGAACATACAGGGTAAACATACAGGGGGGGGCCTCAAGGGCCGTGCGTTGTCCCAGCGCGGTTCGTGGAGTCGTGACCACGAGGGACCTTCAGCACAACGAGACAAAACAATAAATATGAATAATGCACAATGAAAACACTAATGTACCTCAAGTGGTAACTCCTTCTCAGGAGGAATCTACCCCGGGTTCCGATCGGGTGAAAGCTCCGGTGGCCACGGGCAGCGGCACGGATTTTGAGGGCCATACTTTGTGCACGGGAATGGGGAGAAAGACACGAAAAAACGACACGAACCTACTGAACTTACCGAGACGACAGAGGACGGACAGTGTGTCAAGCGGCGGCAGCGGGGTGAGCTACGCCTCTGCCGCTGACAGCCAAGAACCAACGACAGGACGAACACCGACAATAACAAATGATACACGAGACGTGACGGAACTGCTGCGGCTCATACAAGAGACGGCGACGAAAATGGCCAAGGCAGCAAACATACAAAAGAACATGAACATGACCGTGAAGACGGGAATTCAGACAATTCTTGAGACTGTGGACATCGCGCTGCACAAGCGATCGGACACAGTTTCGGAAAGATGTTTCCAAGACAACAACAATACAGACAGGACAGCGGTGAATAACGAAGAAACGCCACGGACGAAACGAAAACGTTCGCCGGTTGGAACCACGCCGGAGCCCTCACAAAAGAGGCCACCGACGATCGAACCGACCAAGGACTGGCAGACGGTAACACGAAAACGATCAGACAAGACAAAAAAGAAAACGGACGTAAAGAATCGGCCTGACAGAGGGGGACAGGCCCACCGGAAAAGGGGTCTGGCTGTCCTGATCAGGCCGGGCACGGACGCGACGTACTCTGACATAGTACGGAAAATACGGACGACGATCGACCCGAAGGAGAGCCACGTGCAGGTGACAACCCTGAGGAAGACGAAGAACGGCTTATGTCTTCTGAAGCTACAGGTAGACGCAGACAAGCCGGACGGACGTGAGATGTTTGGACGACAGATCCAAGACACGATCGGGGAAGCGGGCAGTGTCAGGGCCGTGACCTCCAAGGTCCAATTGGAGATCATGAATCTGGACTGCGTTAAGACTCCGAAAGACGTGACGGACGCGCTCAGACGAGAGACGGGACGATACACGGACTATCGAGTCCACATTTTCGGTCCAAACCGCGCTGAGCAGTATATGGCGGTCTGCGAATTAGAATCGCGGGAAGCCGATGCATTGCTTCGGCGTGGTCGGATCGGAATTGGCTGAGTGCATTGCCGCGTTCGGAAACGACTGACGGTGACAAAATGTTTCAGATGCCTGGGCTTCGGCCATGTAAAAGCTGAATGCACAGGCAAGGACAGGACGAAATGCTGCCGCAAATGCGGCGCATCCGGACATTACGCCACGGAATGCAAAGGAGAACCGGTCTGCCCACTGTGCTCCGAGGCCGGGCATGGAAGCGTCGCCCACCTCGCCGGAAACGGCAGGTGTGCCGTGTTCCGGGCCGCGCTGGAGGAGTGCAGGAGGCGTCCCTGAAGACGGACAGAGTAGTACAAGGAAACCTGAACAGAAGTAGTACTGCAGATGTGCTCCTACCGTAGATAGCCGACGAACATGACGCGGATATTTTGATCCTGTGTGAACCATACAGGAAAAGAACGTCCCGGACATACATTACAAACAAGACAGAGACCACTGCTATCTGGGTAAGGGGCGCCGCTCAATTTAGAGTCTCCAACCGCGGAGTCGGGGACGACTACCTCTGGGCTACAGTCGGCGCTGTCACTTATGTCAGCGTCTATCTGACACCCAACTGCACCGCGGCGGAGTTTGAAAGGAAGGCAACGCTGTTAGAAGACGAGATCAGGGACCTGCCCGGAGATGTCATCGTTGCGGGGGATCTTAATGCGAGGGCGATCGAGTGGGGAATGAACGAAACGAACCAACGTGGACGACTGCTGCTGGAAATGGCCGCAAGGTTGGACCTAGTAGTAGTAAATACGGGACACACGTCGACGTACAGACGACCAGGGATTGGAGACTCCATCCCTGACGTGACGATGATGTCGGACAGAATCCTGCCACGGCTGAGGGGGTGGCGGGTGGTCGAGGACTATACAGCCAGCGACCATCAATACATCGTCTTCGAAGTGGCGGGACGGACAGAAACGAGACAAACGAGAATACACTAACCCCCGCGGTGGAACCTTAACAAACTTGACCGACAAAAATTTTCGGAGGAGTTGATGGCGGCATCAGATCCGGGGTCAAAGATTCCTCCTGAGCTAACGGGCTGGCGAAGAACGGAAAGACTGACAGACGAGACGGCGAAATTAATAAACAACTTGTGCACCAGCACAATGACGAAACGACGACAGATACAAAAAAGACGGCCATAATACTGGTGGACGGACGAAATAGCCAAGCTACGCAAGATATGCCTGGCAAATCGGCGACGAATGACAAGGAAAACCTCCAAGCCATATACAAAACAGCACGGAAGACGCTGACGAAAGCAATACGGGACAGCAAGACGCGATGCTGGAGGAAGCTCTGCGAGGAGGTGAACGAGGATCCCTGGGGAACCGGCTACAAGATTGTGACCGGGAAACTAGGGGCCCGAGTCTCACCGGAACTTAAAGATGCCGAAACAGCAGGACGGATTGTTGACGGTTTGTTTTCGACGCACCCGATTAGAACAAACATGATGGATGATGTGGACGCACAAATGCCCCCCGCTTTTGCCGCTGAGGAGCTCATCAGAGCAACGAATGCGATGAAGACGGGTAAGGCACCGGGACCGGATGGAGTACCATCCGACATCCTCCGGCTCGTGGCTCGTCTACGGCCGGAGATACTTCTCGACTTGTACAATACGTGCTTGACGACAGGAACGTTCAGCGATCGGTGGAAGGAGGAGAGGCGTTCTTATTCCAAAAGGTAGGGTCGACCCTGGTACTCCTTCGGCCTACCGACCGTTGAGTTTACTTGACACTACTGGTAAACTCTTTGAACAATTACTCAGACCAAGACTGACGGACGCGATACAGGCCGGAGGGGGTCTCTCAGATTTGCAATTCGGCTTCAGGAGGGGTCGGTCGACGATTGGAGCGATCCAAAAGCTGATTGATTCTTTCCTGGGATTAGACAGACACTGCCATGCGGCGCGACCCATTGTGCTGCTAGCGACGCTCGACATCAGAAATGCTTTTAACTCGGCTAGGTGGGTGGATATCTTGGAGGCGCTGAAAAGCAACTTTTGGATCCTACCGTGCGTGGTTCGGGTTGTGGAGGATTATCTAAGAAACAGACGAATAACGTACGAGACGATCGAAGGACAGGTAACGAGATAGGTCACCGCTGGGGTGGCTCAGGGGTCGATACTGGGACCCGACTTTTGGAATGGTCTATACGATAGTCTGCTTCGGCTTGGGATGCCACTCGGAGTGACCCTCGTCGCCTACACTGATGACGTGGCGGCGGTGATCACGGAGAGATCTCCCGAGCTGGCGCAGCTGACGCTGAACCAGACCATGGACGATGGATGACAGAACACGGACTGCAACTCGCAACAGAAAAGACGGAACTTATGCTTCTCACGAGAAGACGCATACAGACGATACTACCCATGAGAGTGGGTACATACGAAACGGAGACCAAGGGGGAAGTCAAGTACCTTGGGGTAACCCTCGATACGAAGATGATCTTCTGGCCTCACATATAGAAGACAGCCCGAAAAGCGGCAGAGAGGATAGTATCCTTGAGCCGCCTGATGGCAAACACGACGGGACCGAGACCAGGAAAGCGGCGACTGCTAATGGCGACAGCTCACTCGATCCTCTTATACGGCGCGGAAATATGGGCAGATTCCTTGAAGATAAAGAAATACTGTAAGACAATGACGATGGTACAGAGACAGGGCGCTCTGCGAATTGCTTGCTCCTACCGAACAGTCTCTGCGCAGGTTGTCCTGATGGTGGCGAGCGTAATACCCGTGGATCTTCTTGCCTCTGAACGTAAAAGGATCTATGGAAGCAGCGCAGACATAGGACGAAAGAATGCGGCAATCGTTGAACGCGAAAGGACGATTGACATGTGGCAAGACCGATGGAAAGAAGAACGAGGTAGCAAATGGACGAGACGACTGATACGGGACGTGAGACCGTGGCTCGGAAGGAATTTTGGTGATGTAAATTTTCACGTCACCCAGCTCTTGATGGGCCACGGGTACTTCCGACGGTACCTCCACAATATGAACAGAGTACGAACACCCGACTGCAAGTATTGTGGACAAGAACGAGACTACGCGAAACACACGTTTTTTGGGTGCGACCGCTGGACAAGACTCAGACGAGAACTAGAGACAACAGTTGGCAACATCACCCCCGATAGCATTGTAGAGGTGATGCTGCATAAACCCGAATGGTGGCGTTTAGTCGCTACCTATACGGAAACCATACTAACACGTAAGAACGCGGACGACTGTCTGAAGGACGACTGAGCAGACGGATTGGCGAAACGTAACGACACACGGTGAAACGATACGAACGAACGAATACAGACAGAACCCCCAGTCAGAAGTAATATCAACATAGTCCCTGGCTGGGGGAAGGACAACAAGGAGATGGCGGTTTAGTGGGTAGGCCTGTCTTTTTTTGGGGAGTCCCACATACCTCCTTAGATATCAAGACTAAGGGGAATCCGCAAAAAGGATTCCGCAACTCCTTGTAAAAAAAAAAATAATAATAATAATAATAATAATAATAATAATAACTCAATACCCAAGATAAATAAAAGGTCGATTATCAAGGTCGTTTTTGATATAATCATTATATAATCATCAAGGTTATAACACAAACATTTATCTTATAAAATGTTCAAAAATATCGCCGTTCAAATTTATGCACTGTTGAATTTTACATTCGAAGTTTTCAACTGTGGACAACCAAACGTGACGCCGAATAGCTCTACAAGCTTGTATGATGCGTTGCATCATATCTTACCGAGTTGTTGGTTGCTGTATATAAACAACACTTTTCAAATAGCGACATAAAAAGAAATTTGGACTTGTTAGATCTAGTGATCTTGGACACCACTTAGTAATGTCACTACCAATGCCTCATCTTCGGTATCGTTGGTTCAAGAAGTGACGAACTATTAGTGAGCGATGACACGGTACACCGTCCTGTTGAAGCCATAATCGTCGTCTTGTTTCCAAGTCCCCATCTTCCAATAATTCTGGTAATTCATTCTGCAGGAAATCTGCGCGCCGTTGACATTCCCATCGAAAAAATAAAGTCCTATCAGATAACCATTTATTATAGCAAACTACGAAGCTCCATCTATGCTGATTATCAACATGACGTACCCAATGAGGGTTCTGGATAGATCAATAATGACTATTATGGCGATTGAGTTGCCCATTACTATGAAATGTAGCTTCGTCCAAAAACATTACGTATCTAAAAAATTCAGGAGCTTCACGAATCCTTACTTGAGCCCAATTACAGAATTCGAGTCTACGGCGGAGATCATCTGGCATCAAAACTTGAGTCAAAGTTATGTGATACGGATGAAATCGCAAAATTCTACCGGCTGTTGTTCTTGGAATTCCAGTACGTCTCTGAATTTCACGCAAAGAGATATGATAATCCAAATCAACCATTGCCAAAACAATAAGAATTCGTGGATCATCGTTGTTCTGTCTTATAATGCGACGACGATTTCTGCGTATTCGTGGTTGACGTCTTTCTCTCTTCGTTCAATGATTCGGATTCTCACGTGGTTTGGGTACCGAAGCCTTCCTGGGTGATTTTTACAGTAATATCTTGTTACAGCACGATATCGGCCTTGACATGCCACGAGAGATAACAGAATGTCAACAATTTCGTTTCTCGAATAATCTCGCATATTTGGCCCTTTTGAGTCACTAGACACTAAGAAATTTCCACGTGAACTATCCTGAGAAGGACTGTTCATGAATTACCTCTTTCATAAATCATACTATAGAAGAGTTATTTTCCGATTTAGTTGAAACTCTGTAGACTTGTTCGGAATCACATCAGAAAAGAGAATAAAAATAATTTGTTTTCCTACAAAATTATTTTCAAAAATTGATTCTGCGGGAAAAAATATGAAAGAAACGTATGTAACGTTTTTTTGTCAGACTTCAAATGATTACCTTTCGATAATTTGTTTAAATAACTTTCTATACATAATTGTAAATGGCAAAAGAAAAAACACGGGTATTTTTTTTTCGATTTACCTACGATTGGCATAGTTAGTTTGGCGCTATCTTGCCCAGGTTTGGCAAGATTAAGACAATTGGGAGTGACCAGTTTAATTTTCTTTCCAAATCCGAAATAAAAAAATGAGGTGTTTTGAGTAGCCGACTTGGTAGCCAGTCAAGTTAGGCAAACTTATTAATAATAACGGAAGCTTATTTTCGAATTTTTATCCATTTTTCAAGGATTTATTCAAGGATTTATTCAAAATTTATTGAAGATTACGTACAATAATATTTCACTTAATTAACGAAAGCTTATTTTCCATTTTTTAGCTGAGACGCCATGTAAACTTCCTAATTGCTGACATTCTGTTATTTCTCGGGGCGTATGCGTGATCGACATCTCTCTCTTCGTTCAATGATTCGGATTCTCACGTGGTTTGGGTACCGAAGACTCCCTGGGTAATTTTGACGATCAAGGCCGATATCGTGCTGCAGTAAGATATGCAGTAAGACGGGCTGTCGTGCAGGACAATAAAAAGGCGGCGAAGACAGCAGCAACAACGATCAACGAGCGGGTTGCGGTTGAGGCGGCAATATTGCGGAGCGAGCGAGAGGACGAGCCAGAAGACAGATAGCGACGACAAAAGAATATACCAGCGATACGGTCAGCGAGGAGCACATCAGTGACGTCACGGTGCAGAGCACTCCAGCCGTCGGAGAGGCTGAAGGTCGAGGTCGGTGCCGTATTTTTCTCTTGTTTCTCTTTCTTGCATGTTTGGGCGTCAGTCTATGATTGGTAGCACAGCAGACCTGCTGGCTACCCGTTAATAGCCTATCAGCGAAAAGTGTTTGTCGGGCATTTGTATAATATCTAGTTTTTATAAGGGAATCAGCAGGCTGACCAGCCACCGATTCACCTTCGCGTTCGCGTTTGTTATTGTACCGCTCGTAGTGTGTAAGTCCGAGGTTGCCGTATTGTAATCGTTTGTTGACAATTAAAGACTAGCGTATTAATCCGCTGTTGTGTTTATTCGCCGCTGTATCACTCCTCATCCCGACTTCGAATCTGTGCGTTTAACGTGTTTATGCTCGACGCGTTATTCAGTCGTGGGAACGTCTTTTGCTTCCCGAATCCCCGAATAAATAATTTGTGCGGACGGTCGCGAGCAACCCAGACGGGTACGGCCGGAATTCTCCATTACACTGAAGGAAGTGGTAGGGACTTATCTTAAGTTTGTGAGCCCCCGAGAGGGACAAGCGCAGTCAGTCTTGTAAACGATCTTGCCTTGTAAAGACATCTCTCTGGAGCTCTGTCACTTTATAATAAAAAGTATTATTATATAACTGCCGACTTTGACGCCTAGATTCCTGCAAGTACCCACGACCATCGCTACCGCAGCATGTAAAACTTGCCGTGACAATCATCAAAATTGGATGACATTTGGTGGCAGCAAGGGTGAAATAAAGAAAAAACGGTTAGAAAAAAACTACCAGTAGTATAATCGGACCGTTTAGTCAAGAGGCAGCATAGAGATCGCTCGACTCCGGATTCCTCACTCAGTTCCCAGAGAAGAGGACAGTCCGAACACACATTCTCGGCTGATATTGATTGGTGCAGCAGTTCTCAGAGAAGCAGCCGACATCGTTCATCAGCCTACACGCACAAATCGTTGCTGATTTAGGAGTCTCGCAGTTGCCGGGGAAGCAGCTCAACTTCAGCGTACGTTGTGCTCACGGATATATTCAGTGCTACCGTTTTTACGGCCCAACAGGGAGGTCCAAAGGACTCAAGGTACGCAAAAATAAATTTTAATAAGTTCAAAAAGTAAAGAACTTATTGCGCCGCGTTATATTTTGTAAACTGAAGTCTATGATTGAGATATTACAGAAAAAGTTGGCCCCACTTTGTCTGTCATATCAGTGAGATTATTTACCTTTCAATCATAAAAGCAGTCGTAATTAATAAGCTTTCACACGTGTACATTCACATCATTACACTCGTGCTTGAAAAATACGTTAGACTTATATGCTAGGTCGCGATACTTTTTATAACTATCGAAGTGTCGATAACGAGAGTATAGACTCTGACAAAACTTCCGGAACACAATCCTTAACAGACGTAACTGACCACTCACACGATAATCAGCGACATTCAAACATTTACTTACGACCTTCAAAAATGGATGCTTTTAATAAATTCACGAAGAAAATACGCTCAAGCGAAGATATCACCGAATCAGATAAAGAATCACAGCTGAGGAAAGAGCTTTTGTTACAACATGAAATAAATGAACAACAGCAGGTGCAAATTGACAATCTATCAAAACAACTCAACGAGCTTATGCAATGTATACGGAAAGATGAGGTAATAACACCGGCAGGGCAAAGACAGCAGGGAAATTTAGCAGCTGAGCCGCCTTTGCCTCCAAATAATATTTCTACGGGACAAGATACGTCCATGCGACTACATGATTACACAGGAATGCTTCGACGGGAAGATCATCAATTTATTCGTGAATTGTTGACTGAAATAAGGGAGTACGACGGATCGACTGACGTATCTGCATTTATAGATCAAATTATAAGAACAAGTAGACTCTGATCCAGCAATTTCTGCACTAATTAGAAAAGTTTGTGCATCAAAATTAAAAGGAGAGGCCTGCAATGGCTCGGTCGGTAGGGCGACGGACTCGCATCCGGTAGGCCCGGGTTCGATTCCCAGTTCCTGCTGATACAAGCACCTCTGAAAAAAGTTTCATGTGCTTTATTCTCAAACACATTGCAAGCCTCCGTCGCTAATTAGCACTGATGGAGCATAAATAGAGCGACGTTAAAATAAAAAAAAAAAAAAAAAAAAAAAAAAAAAAAAAAAAAAAAAAAAATTAAAAGAAAGAGCCCAGCAGGTAGTAGAAAGACACCAGGTAACCACTGCCGTGTAACTGAAAGAATGCTTAGAAACACACTTTGGCAAGTTAGAGCTTGAATACGATCAACTGTCTGAAATCAGAAATGCTATGAGGCAAAAATCCGGCGAGCCTGTAAAAAATTATGTATATCGCTATAATAATATAAATATGCGAATACAAGTTGCGATAGACGGAGAAGGTGGCGATTATAAAGAAATGCATCGCGTTTATGAATCCAACAAAGCGATAGAAAAATTTGTACGCGGATTATACCCAGAGGGATTACGACTCGCCGTCCAACAACAAAATCCGCACACTCTTCCTATAGCATATCAACAAGCCATGTATGAAGAATAACGGAGAAATGAAGATGATAGACTACGCGCTAAAAATCATATCGATGCTACGTACGAATACGCCGATCAAAGAAAAGAGCGAGAGAAAAGAGAAAGTCCACCTAAAGACAGGTATGCGCGCCCCAATAAACACTACTCCAAGGGTAGATACGACTCAGCACCAAGGGAAAGGTATTATAGTGACAAAAGAGAAGATAATCATCATAGTAGCTCACGAGAAAAGTCAACAGACCGCTAACAATCTCGCGATAGAACGCCTCCAAAGGTTACGTTCGAGAAACAAGATAGGTCTCCGAAGCCCACGTGCTCGCATTGTGGAGTATATGGCCATGATAAATCTAATTGCTATAGATTAAAAAATGTACAAGACAAAAATTTTCCGAGACCAGCCTCAAGTTAACATTTGATGAAAGAAGAGAACGCCTCATGGACCGAGGACGACCCGCCACAATGCTTTTGAAACGACATGCAGACGCAATATATCCCTCAAATGGACGACACTGGCACCTATGGCTTAAGCCAACAGGCACAAGAAAACGAATATTAAAATTTTTAGTAGACACCGGAGCAGGCCTCTCAATAATCAAAGACTCAGTACTGGATAAAAAAACATGTAATCCCATTAAACAGCCGATGCATGAGAGAAAAACAATTCAAATAGTGAATGGACCACATACAATGTACGGCCAATGCAAACTCAAAACTTTCGGAAAGGACTTTATTTACAATGTAGCTGCAGACTCATTTCCGCTTGACGCCGACGGACTTTTAGGCAGAGATTGGCTCAAAAACTATCAGGCTATAATAAATACTACAGATGAAATAATAGAAATCAAAGACGAACACAAAAACATATTAAGTTTCAAGTTTAATAGAGAACTCACACCGCTTCAGCCTGGAATAAATATTCTTACTGTCAAAATTAATGAGCCGGACGGAGATTATATCATTACAGATCAGAAAAACATAGTGACGCCTGCAATTTATAACGTAAGGGATGGAAAAGCGAAATTAAGTTGCATAAATCATTCAAAGAAACAAGTCAATATATACACTGACTTATACATAGAACAATTCAAAGAAAACATTTCAATATTAAACAATAACATTCCTAACGACCAGAGGAAAGCGCTTCTACAACAGTTGTATTCTCAAGAAAGTAATATCTATGCAACGCAGGATAGGGACAAACTTATTACTGAGAATAGATGGGTTTCACACCTGCCGCAAGAACAAGCCAATGCTATCTTAACACTTGTTAGAGCTTTCTCGGATATATTTCAACTTGAAGGAGATGCCGCCCCTTCACTCGATGACGTATATCACCGAATAGATTTAACTACAGCTCAGCCTATCAGTTCAAAACTATATCGACACCCGATGGCATTGCATAAAGAAATTGATAAACAAATAACGGACCTTGAAGAAAGAGGAGTAATAGTGAAGTCAAATTCGCCCTTCCTTTCGCCCGTATGGTGTGTACCTAAGAAAATGGATGCCTCAGGGGTACAGAAGTATAGAGTAGTAATTGACTTTCGGAAATTAAATGAATATACGCTCCACGACAACTATCCGCTACCCTCAATAGATGAAATTTTAGATCAATTAGGAGAAACAAGGTACTTTAGCGCGTTTGACCTTTTTAGCGGTTTTTATCAGGTCCCTGTATTACCAGAGCACCGCGAACGAACAGCATTCAGCACCCACAAAGGACATTGGGAATTTAAACAGATGCCAATGGGACTCAAAAATGCACCCGCGACCTTTCAGCGCATAATGAATTTAAAATTGCAAGGATTAATTGGCACAATATGCTTTGTATATCTAGACGATATCATAGTATATTCAAAAACATTTGAAGAGCACCTGCAAAATTTACAAACTTTATTTCAACGACTGAGGAAGACAAAATTAAAACTACAATCAGATAAATGCGAATACGTAAAGGCAGAATTAGAATACTTTGGACACTTAATTACAAAAGAAGGAGTTTTACCGAACCCAAGTAAGATAGACTGTATAAGGAACTACAAACAACCCGTTAATCAAAAGGAAGTACGCCAGCTATTAGGTCTATGCGGATATTATAGAAAATTCATCAAAAACTACGGTAAAATAATCGTACCTTTAAATAAGCTCATGTGTAAGGACCAAAAGTTTGAATTTACTCATGAATTCCAAGAAGCCTTCAAAACATTGAATGAAAAATTAACCTCAGCGCCTATATTACGTTACCCAAACCTCGAAGAATTATTTATACTCACAACCGATGCAAGTAACGAAGGACTCGGAGCAATATTAAGTCAAGGAGATTACAAAAAGGGAAAAGATTTACCTTGTGCATACGCATCACGAGCACTCAATAGCGCAGAGAAAAACTATTCGACCACTGAGAAAGAATTGCTCGGAGCCGTCTGAGCTATAAGGCATTTTAGGCACTTTTTATATGGAAAGCCATTTATTCTCATAACCGACCATGCACCTTTGGCCGGACTAATCAAGACAAAGTCACCCGAAATCGGATCGAGAATATTTAAATTACTCCTTAAAATAGCTGACTTTCAGCCAATGGTTGAATATAACAAGGGTAGATTAAATACGAACGCCGACGCACTTAGCAGAACATTTTGCACTGAAACTCTTTGCAGCATTGTATCGACGCGAGACAGTTACCCTGCTCTCGCTATCACAAAGGACAAATGGCAATCGACGTCAGCAACAAAATTATTGAAGGAGTCGACCGAAAAGGGGACTAAAGCGTTAGAATTTAGTGAAGATTTTACACTACAAGAAGTTGAAAATTCGATCAGCCTCCTAAGAATGGTAGCAACATCAAACGGCATTAATCGGCTCTACATAAAAAGAAAACATCGTTATGAAAAACCAGTTGATGCAAACAAAACCATCAAGTCTGCTCCCCTAGCTGACCCGGATATAGCTAGTGAGCAACCTAAAACTACGGCAAGACCATTATCGCCAATAACAAACGATGTTGAAGATTCAGATCTGCTTTTAAAACAACGACTACCTCGCCAGCGAGGAAGGCCAAAAATAAAGTCGCAAGTTATTATGAATAATAAATGTAGAGGAGACGTAATTTTGGAACCTTTTGAAGAGCTTATAACTAATCCACTGCCCGTAGTAATAGATATTCTTAATAAACTCAAAGCTGATGAAACTCTAGAATTCAGAAAAATCGATCACAGTACATCTCAAAAATTAATTCAGAAATTTGCTGAAATGGCCAGGAAAATGAGGCGGCCAACTCTCTGCATTAAAAGCACAGAGCGGCAACACGTAAATAATGAAGCTACACAAAAAACACTACTAGGTAGGGCACACGGTGAAACACACTGGAAGCAAATAAATGACAATTGAACTTAGAAAATACTGTTGGGAAACAAAAACAGAGGATATAAGAAATTGGATCGATTCGTGTGAACACTGTCGTAACGAGGAGATAAAGAAACGATTCCGAGCGCCAGGCACACTCATTGAAGCACCCTCAGATATCAACGAAATCTGGTACATAGACCATGCGCAACCAAAGAAATATTTATATTTATTTGTAATCGAAGCACTATCAAGATATGTAAAGGTCATAATTCTGAATAGTTTCGATGAAACTACAGATGCCCTTAAAAATCTATTCTGCGCATGGGGGACGCCTAAAAAAATAATATCCGATAACGGCTCAACATTTCATTCAGTCATTTCAAAAGCTATTAGAACAATATGGAGTAAGCCACTATCCAGTTACGCCTCTACACCCTCAATCGAATGGAATTTGCGAGAGAGTTATTGGCACACTCAAAAATAAAGTTATTCGAGCACTAGAAAATAACCGATCACACATACCTACAGTAATGAGCTACAACAATACAATACACCCAAGCACAGGATTTTCACCTTACGAACTCTTTTATTCCCGTGCACCACGTGAAATGATAACCGGTCCTCTGCTACGAGATATTATCGAAGGAAGATTCCACAAAGCCAATCGAGATAAAATCACCGTAAAAGTAAAGATCGATAAAAATAAACAAAAAAATAAAAAATTAGTGGACTCACGACAAGCATTAAAATTCAAACCAGAATTACAGCAACAAGTGATGTTCAAGTTAGGAAACGAATATCAAGGGCCGGGAACAATACTTACAATAAATCGAAATGCTAATACCACACAGATATTATATAATAAGGCTTTATTTAGACGACATTTTAATCAATTAAAGCCATTGCCTGACGTTTTTATTTTAGATGAGGGAACTCTTAGTGCTACTCAACATATTCATTAATGTACAAGGAAAAATCAGTATAACACATCAATCTGTACCATTGCTGAGACAGAATTTCGGCACTGCTTTTTTTACGAAGATACTTGGACCATAGTCAATCATATTAACTTGACTGTACTCCTACTTAACGGAAGAGAAATTGAATAGCATTTAGATCTCATAACTACCACGTGTAGTGGCTACAAGTGTTAAGCTAAAGATTTCATTGCACACCAGAAACGCCGATTACGCAGTCTAACGCAGAAGTTATCGCTTTTTCAGCCACACCCTGTAGAAGCCAAAAACAGAAAAAAAGAGGCTTATTCAACTTTGTTAGATCATTCAACAATTTTCTTTTTGGTACAATGGACGCAAATGACGAAGAGTACTATAATCAAGAAATCGACAAACTATATAACCATACAGGGAAAGCCCTGATAGCAGTAAGAAATCAAACAATATTTATGCAGGATACTTTTAATGAATTTTCAAAAGAATTTCATACATTCAAAAATAACGAGCAGGAATTGTTAAATTGGAGTAGGAAAATGAAATCTGTATTTACAGACTATCAGGCAAACACAATGATACATCTATCACTTGAAGAAATCGACGTAGCGATTGAAGAATACGATAATTATATTACAGTGTTATTTACGGCTATAAACATTGCTCGAAACGGCTTATTATTACCAGCACTTATGAAGCCAGAAACACTCATACAAGGTCTACGTGAAGCATATGAACAAAATGTATATATCGACATACTTTTACCACCTCACATAAATAATTATTTCTCTATTATACATGACATTTTCATCATACATATCCAAAGCAGGAATTACAATAGTTACTAAATACCCCATTGCACATGCAGATCCTTATGAAATTTTAAAGTTACGAGCACTACCTTTTGAAAGTCGCTTAAACGTACTTGGATTGTTCGATATAACACAGCAATACATACTCGTATCAAAGGATAACACTAAATACACGACTATTGATGACGTTAACACATGCTCACGCAATGATCAAGGAAGACTATGCCCAATTCAGTTCTTTCCAAAACGCCTGCAGTCACTAGATTAAAGAAAGAATAAATAAAGAAATAAATAAATAAATAAATAAATAAATAATAATAAAGAAAGAAAGAATAGATGAAAGACTTCTCTTTGACGATGTAACGAAATGCCCGCCAAAGTACTTTGCATTATCGCAACCCTTCATACAAAGATTAAACAACTCCAGCTTCTACATACTACCTACCGCTGTGATGCAGTTTAGTCTCTTCTGTCGTTCTTATATAAAGGATTTGCAAATAGAGCAACCAACTGTTGTACAACTATCTGACGGATGTTTTCTTACTAATGTTGATTACAGACTCGAAATCACACATGACGCACGTACTCATACTGAAAGCTACCCAAAAATAGACATTCCATCACTTCCACAAAATACCTCATCCGTGATTCCTACATTAACCTTACAAATGCATCACTTAAAGAATTTACACACAAAAGCGTCAAATTTAAAACAAGTAGAGGAGGAGCTTGAATTATTATCAAGGGAATAACGTCATCACTCTTATATCGCTACCGCCGTAGATTACCTGCATTACGCTGGATACATTGCGCTCGCACTTATAACAATTTATATCAGTCATAAGGTAGGGTTGTTTAGTGCCGTAGCTGTATTTTTACGATATATTTTTAGACGTCTTACAGGGCATTATTGTTGTCATAATCGTGCATCCACTTCAGATATAGTTACCTACACTCGTTCCTCTAACGTTAAAGCTCTTGTCGATCCGATTAATAATGATATTGTCTGTAACTCTTTTATGTTGCACAAAGTGCCACCACAGGTTGAGAACATATTGTGAGATTCTTGAGGACAAGAATCAGCTTAAGGAAGGGATTGTCATGCGAACTAATAATAAAATAATATAGTTATCTTCTGTAGCTATAAGAACATATGTCATACACGTGTATTCGTTGCACACGCGGGCCGACTGAAGTAGAAGACATATGATAGGCCGAAACAAACAAACTATACGCGGTAAATACATGATAGACCAGAAATGAAATAGAACATAGACAGCTGCAAACCTAAATAAACAATTAAGCTATATGAATTTATCGGTTCCCAGGATATACTTGTTCCTGAAGGAAGTGGTAGGGACTTATCTTAAGTTTGTGAGCCCCCGAGAGGGACAAGCGCAGTCAGTCCTGTACACGATCTCGCCTTGTAAAGACATCTCTCTGGAGCTCTGTCACTTTATAATAAAAAGTATTATTATATAACTGCCGACTTTGACGCCTAGATTCCTGCAAGTACCCACACGCGCCTTATAACTCGACCATCGCTAACGCAGCGTGTAAAACTTGCCGTGACAATCATCAAAATTGGATGACACTTACGCGAAGGGAAGTTAACCGCACCCCTCATATAATACCCTATCGGAACGTAAAATTTCTCGCTCTTTCCGAATCCGGGATCAAAATTATAGGTTCCTATTCAAAAAATAACTTTGACCTTCAAATGACCTTGAAAATAAATCTCAAGGTCAAATCCGATTTCTGGGAAAGGTGTCCCTCATTGTCCCAAACAACTTTTGTCTGAACAATTTTTTTGTAGAATACCAACCGTAGAAAATTTCGGGGTGGTTCCTTTAAAATGGGACACCCTGTATATTCTCACCACTAATTTAAACCTAATCTTCAATTACCTAATCCTTATTCCCTCAATACTGTTGCGTGTTGAGATTCTGTAGGGAAACAAATTAATTATAAAAACATTACAATATTGTAGGATTTGGGAGCATGCAATCAATTAAACACTTTAGTTAAAATAATAAACATGTATTATAAAATAGGTAATGATAGATAGCAATAATAGAGGAAAAACAATAATTATTGGAGGAGACTTCAACGCAAGAACAGGAAATAAAGGGAAGGAATGGGAGACAGAAGAAAACCTAGAAGAAATAAAGGCCAAGGATAAAGTGTTAAACGCAGAGGGAAAAGAAATGATAAAATGGCTAGGAGAAATAGGTTTAGTGATAACGAATGGGAGAAAAGAAGGAGATGAAGAGGGAGAAATAACATATACAGGAGCGAGAGGAATGTCAACGATATATTATGTAGTAGGTAACGAGGAAGGTGATGAGACAATAAAAAGGGTTAAAATAAAAGAGAAGGTAAAGACGGACAACTTACCAGTAGAAGCAGAATTGGGAGACAAAATAGCAGAAGAAAGAAAAGAAGAGGAAGAAAGAATGACAGACGACTGGAGCGAAGAAGGTAAAAGAGAGTATCAGAGATGGATAGACACCACAGAGGGAACAGAAAAATGGAAAGAGATAAAAAATAGAGTGAGGAACGCAGTCGTAAAAAAGAAGATAAGGAAAAAAAGAGGATCGAAAAAAAGCTGGTGGGGAGAAGAATCTATGATAAAAAGGGCTGGGGTGATGGCAAAGTTAAATAAGATAAGAAAAGGGGAAGGAGACAGAGGCAAATACATAGAAGCAAAGAGAGAATACAGAGAGGAAATAAGAAAAGCGAAAGAATCTGAGGGGAAAAGAGTGGTAGAAGAAATAAGAAAAGATAACACGAGAAGAAAATTCTGGGATAAAGTGAATTGCAATAGGAAGAAAAGAATTGAATTAGATGAAAATATAGGAAAAGTAGAATGTTTAAAGCATTTCAAGGGACAACTGGGAGAGAATGAAAAGGAAGAAAGCTAAGGGGAAGAAACTGAAGACAGCGAAGGAGGGGAAGGTGAAGAAATTAAAGTAAGAGAAGTAAAAGAGGTAATAAGAAATATGAAAAAGAAAAAGGTGACAGGAGAAGATGGTATAGCAAATGAAGCGTGGATGGAAGGCACAGAAGCTTGTTAAAAGATACGACAAAATGCTTAAACGGAATTTGGAACGGAGAAATATATCCGAAAGAAATTAGGAAGGAAATAATAGTACCAATATATAAGAAAGGAAGGAAAGAAGAAGAAGAAGGAAAGAGAAAATTATAGAGGAATAACGCTGATGGACACGGGATATAAAATACGAGGGTGGTCCGATAAGTACTTAGCCTACAAAAGAAAAACGAAAATTTTGAAAAAGTGGCGTTTTATTTTTCAACATAGTCTCCTTTTAGTTCGATACACTTGGTCCAGCGATGCTTTAACTTCTTTAACCCGTCTGAAAAATACGTTTTCTCGAGGTCTGAAAAGTAGACTCCCGTGGCAGCGATTACCTTCTCATTTGACTCAAATTTCTGCCCGGCGAGTGACTTTTTCAATTTTGAAAACAAAAAGAAGTCGCATGGGGCTAAATCTGGAGAATACGATGGATGGGACAGCAGTTCGTAGCCTAATTCGACCAATTTGGCCATGGCGACGGCGGAGGTGTGAGCCGGTGCGTTGTCATGGTGGAAGAGCACTTTTTTTCTTTGCCAAATGGGGCCGTTTTTTCTGCAATTCGACGTCGAATCGGCCCAATAATTCGGCATAGTACAGCCCTGTGACCGTTTTGCCCCTCTCCAGGTAGTCGATGTAGATCACATCTTGTGAATCCCAGAAAACGGTGGCCATCACCTTTCCGGCCGATGGGGCAGTCTTCACCTTATTCGGAGCACAATCGCCGGGTAAAGTCCACTGTTTCGACTGTTCCTTGGTCTCTTGTGTATACCAGTGGATCCATGTTGCGTCAACTGTCACGAAACGACGTAGAAAGTCCTTCGGATTGCGCTTAAACAGCGTTAGACATTGCTCTGAAGTTGTCTCACGGTTGCGCTTGTTGTCCGGAGTGAGCAAATGCGGCACCCATCGCGCCGACAGCTTTCTTATGCCCAAAATTTCATGCAGGACATGACCCACGCGGTCTTTTGAGATGCCTACGATCTTAGCTATCTCGTGCACCTTCAATCGTCGATCTGCCAATACGAGATCGTGAATTTTTGTCACGTTATCCTCCGTGGTAGCCGTTTTCGGAGCACCTGGACGTGGTTCTTCAAAAATCGACGTGCGACCACGTTGAAACTCGTTAAACCAATTTTTGACGATCGCCATTGAAGGAGAAGAGTCACCGTACACAGCATCCAAGCGCTTTTTGATTTCGAAGCGCGATTTCCCTTCCAAAAACAAGAATCGAATCACCGACCGATACTGCTCTTTTTCCATTTTTCAAAAATCAACGGACACACTTGCTTTCACACGCTCTCAAAAATAAACTACAACTCCGATCCGGCTAAAATCTTGACAGTAACCATCGAGAAGGTTGTACTACGTGATGGAATATTTCTTTTGCGAGAGTGGCGCCATCGGGCGGTGAGGTTAAGTACTTATCGGACCACCCTCGTATGTAAGAGTCAAACAGCATAGAGTGAAAGTAGAGTGAGAGTCATCGGTTAGAAATCAAAAAGTCAGTTAAGAGAGACTCGGCTGCATGACAACGCACCACGTCACTTGTTAACCGCGAGTGCTAACATAATCGCGTGCACTAGATTTTTAAGTATTAGATTGAATCTGGTAGGAATAATAAATTTGATTTTATTAAATTCGGTTGTTATCATTTTAGTTTGTTTCTATTTTTATAACCCTGATCAATGAATGCCACGAATTGGGGGTTCGTCCGTGATCCAGGGCCGTTAAAAGTGAGCAACTTTTTGGTTTTTTTCTCCGTTTCAAAATTTCGTTCGTGTGCGCAAAGTGTGTGTCGTATTGAAAATTATGCATAGGTGATATGTCAGAAGCAATTTTTGTTAACTGTAACCAGAAATTCGAGAAGCTGAAAAACTGTCTGGAATTGTGAGATTTTGTTGATTTTGTCACCGACCAATACTGCTCTTTTTCATTTTTCAAAAAGCAACGGACACACTTGCTTTCACACGCTCTCAAAAATAAACTACAGCTCCGATCTGGCTGAAATCTTGACAGTAACCATCGAGAAGGTTGTACTACGTGATAGAATATTTCTTTTGCGAGAGTGGCGCCATCGGGCGGTGAGGCTAAGTACTTATCGGTCCACCCTCGTATATGCGGAAATACTGAGGAAAAAGCTGGAAAGAGAACTAGATGCAAAAGAAACGCTAAGCGATACACAGATGGGATTCAGGAAGAAAAGAGAAACAATGGATGCGCAATATATATATTAAAAACAATAATAGGGAAGGAAATAAGGGAAAAAGGAGGAAAACAGTATTTATTCTTTGCCGACATAAAGGCCGCTTTTGACAAGATAAAGAGGAAGAAAATATGGAAAATCATGAAAGACAAAGGGATAAATGGAAAAATTAGGAAAAGAATAGAAGAAATATATGAGAAAACAGGGAATAAGGTAAAAGTTGGAAGAGAAATAATTGGGGAGTTTGAGACTTACAAAGGCGTAAGGCAAGGGTGCCCTTTGAGCACCACGCTATTTAATCTGGCCTTCGCCGACCTGGAAGTGAAGATCAAACAGGTGCAAGTAGGAGGGATAGTGATAGGAAGGAAGAAAATATGGACATTAGGATATGCAGATGATATAGTGATGATGGCAAAGAGTGAAAGTAGAATGAAAGCGATGCTGAAGAAATTAAAAAAAAAACTGGAAGAAAGGGGATTAGAGCTAAATGTAGGAAAATCAAAGATGATGAAATGCAGGAGAGGAGGAGGCAGGGGGAAGGAAGAGGAATTCGAATGGGAAGGTGAGAAGATAGATATGGTTAAATAGTACAACTACTTGGGATATGTGATGAGCAGAAACAACGGAAATAAAAAGCAGATAAAGTAGGTAGAAGGGAAAATAAATATGGGACTCGGAAGACTATGGGTGCTAGGAGAAAAGCTATTTAGAGAAAATTGGAAGCTAAGGATGAACCTGTTCGACGCACTGGCGAAAAGCGTAATTATGTATGGAGCAGAAATCTGGGGATGCAAGAGATATGAAGAAATAGAGAGATTACAACTAAAATACATAAAGTGGGTATTAGAATTAGATAGAAACACGCCAAATTACTTAATACGATGGGAAACAGAAAAACAAGAAATGAAAGAAAGAGCATTAGAAAGAGCAATGGGGTATGAAAACAAAATAAGAGAAGAAAGAGATGGCTCAATAAAAAAGAAGCATGGAGAGAACTAAGAAAAGGGAAAGAAAGGAAGAAGATAAAAAGGTTAAGAAGGAGAAGAGAGAGGAAAGGCTAGAAAAAAGTAAAATATATAGAGAGAGGGAAGAGGGAGACGAAATTAGAGAAGAGTTTTGGGAAGAAATAAGAAAAGAGCTAAAGAAAAAAGAAGAAAAAGAACCAGAAGAAAAGCTAGAAAAGTCAAGATACATAAACGAGTGGAAAGAACTGAAAGAAGAAATGAAAAAGTATAGATTAAAGGAAATTCAAGGAGAGGGAAGAATAAAAGACCTACAAATAAGGGAAAGGTTTAGGTTAGGTAATGAAACGAGAGGACGCAGGTATTGAGAAAAAGAAGAAAATAAGAAATGTAGAATGTGTATGAAAGAGGAAGAAAATTTGAAGCACATAGTAGAAAAATGTGAAAAAAGCAAAAAGGAAGGAGAAAAATGAGAAAAAATAATAATAGGAAGCAAAGAAAAGATAGCGAAGATGATGGAGCTAAAATAGAAAAAAATAAGAAGAAACGAAGAGGAGAAAGAAAAAGAAAAACAAGAAGACGAAATTATTAGATACTAAGGAAAATAAGTGAGGCTGAGGAAATAAAAGGCAGAAAGAGCAATAGGAAATGAGAAAAAGGTGTCAAAGCCCTAATAAGGAGAAAGACAGGTGGAATGATTAGCAAGAAAGAGAGCAAAAGCAAAAGAAAGGCAAAGGTGAAAAGGCAAAAAAAAGTAGCAAAGGAAGAAGTCGAAAAGAAAATAAGCAAGAAAGAGAAAAACAGAAGAGCGGAAAAGGCAGATCTCGGAAACAGAGAGAAAGAGAAGATTAAGCAACAGAAAAATGGGAAGAAAAGCTGAACAGACAGGCGCAGAAGACAGAAATACAAGATTTGCATACACACCTACATACGTACACATATACACAAAACACACGCACACATGCACATACACACACAAAACACATACATTATCAACTGCACAAACTGGACACGAGACACAAATAGTGAAATAAGAAATGTAAACCAAACGTAACATAAATTGTAAATAAATATATATATATATATTTTTTTGAATCCAAATAAATTTGTAATCACAAGTAGCAACTGGAATTAAATCTTCTCTGAGGTCACAAATTCACGAGGAAGGGATGATAGACGAAAACACACACACACACACACACACACACACACACACATACACACATGAAATACTTTATTTCTTACTGTATTGTAACGTGACTGGCTACGAGCTATTCGTTTTAGCCTATAATAATTTGACTACGAGAGAAATCAGGTACGCACATGTACATATAATTATATGCCATTAAAAGTGCATTTGCAACTTTATTGTTAATAATTTGTTGTTTTCGGGTGCAGTCAAAAGGCGGGCGGCCTTAAAGGCTCGCACGCGTGGTCGCAGGAACTAGCCCGCCAAAGGCACTAGGGGCAATCTCGGCACCGAAACCTTACACCGAGTGGACACTCGCGTATTCGCAGACAACCGAAAAGTCAGTCACAAAAGGTTAGTCGCGGAAAGTCGGATAACAAAAGGATCGCAAGCGCGTGTATAGCCGCTCGTCACACGTCCACGTGCTTCGAAGTCGCCGGTACAAGAGCGAGTCCTTATCGCGCACCTCTGCCCCACTCTCCTACTCGCGCGCGTCGCGCCGGCCTCCCGAATTCTCTCTCTCTAGCTCGCCCTCTATTAACGCTCTCTCTGACTTACCTCTGGCTGCCATACATGTGGGATAATTATAAGACAATTATATATATAAGAATAATTATAATTATGTATGGGGAGAGAGAGACATAACGAGGGTCTGGCCGCTCGTTATATGCCCCTTCCCCAGAGCTGGGTAGCAGGGCGTTCCAGGTCGAAAAACCTGTCTCTCTCCACCAAGCAAGGAAAATTAATTGATAAAGAAAAATCAAGACATCGTAGTGGTAAAAAAATATGTTTTATTTACTTATTTATACACTAGAAGCTCTAGGTGAAATGTAGCTTACCGCGACTCTCTCTATTCGCGCGGATCGCAAATTTAATAATAACGCGTGATAAAGAAAACGAGAAGAGAAAAGAAAACATGGGCGTCAATGCCTGATTCTTGGGAGAAAATCTTGAGGGCGAGGTCGCGAGGATGGTCGTAACGCTTAGGTCTAGACCTAGTGCCTGGTCACACCTCGTCTGTCGCCGTCGTCCGCGTGGGTGACCGACGACTCTTCTCGATCTCGAAGGAAGGCTTCCCTGCGTTGGCGCGTTTCGACCGTGCTATATGAGTACGGCTGCTGTCCGCCGCTCCTCCAAAGCTCGTGCCACGACTAATTCGGGCAGTCGGAAGTTCGAGGTACTCCCGTGAGGCCGCAAGTGGAGCAAGCCTGCTTGCCGAAGAGGTCGGGACGGGGACCGGCCCAGCGGTTGCACGGCTCGTCTCCTGTGGCTCCTTGCAGGGCAAAGTAGCCTGGCGTGCGGCGCGTCCGGTAGTTCGGGATAGCCTGGTTGGATGCTCGACGGGAGTGGGACGTCGGTGGGTCGCCCAAGGCTGCGAGCTGCCGTTTTACCGTCTGGAGGTGCTCTTGGGCTCGACGTTGCTCCTCTCGTAAGCGTTGCCGCGTCTCCTCGCGCTGTTTGCGAGCCTCGCGTTCCTTCCGTCATTCGGAGATCGTCTCCTGGAGGTAGGCCTTGAGTTCTATGGCCTCCCGCAGCCTGGTCGCGTAGGTTCCCGCGATAGCGAGACCGCGGGACCCATGACGGTCGATGAAGGCGAGTCCGTCTCGGTAGGCCTTCTCCTCCTCCTTTTCCGCGGCTAGCCGTGCCTTTCTGCAGGCGGTGAAATGAGCCTGGAGGACCTTCCACTCCTCTTCGAGGGTAGGTGGCTCTTTCGTCGCAGGGGCCGGGTCTACCTTGGTCTTGAGGCTCGTAGCGACGTCGCGTTCCTCGGGGCCGTAGCCGCGCTGCCGCAGGATGGCCTCCAAGCGCTCGGCGGCCGCCAGGGCGGAGCAGGGAGACTCGTTGGCGTGCTTCGGGCTGCGGTCCGGTGAGTCCTCACCTTTACGGCCTGCATTGCCCTCTGGCCGTCTCGGCCTGCGTAGCATCCTCTGGGGGAAGTCCAGGGTAGTTTCCGCGGAACTTGCGCCGCTGTCATCATCTGACGAGGCCCGCGACTCGTTAGCGGGGTCGTCCCCTACCGCATTGGAGTAGGCCAGGGCTGGAGCTGGAGAAGCGTCCCTTCGCGTCGACGGCGCAGCGTTTCGGTGCGATGCGATAGCTACGGCCGCCGTGAGTGCTTCATGCAGCACTTCTTCTATCCACTTGGCGAGGGGAGCTATTTCAGCATCCTCTACAGGGCGAAACATACGTAATGTTAGGCAAGAAAACGAACTCGATTAGCTGCATCAAGCGATAGCGCCTGCTAGGGAAGCGGGGAGCTTTGAGCTTTGAAGCAGTGACAGAGTTTTATTAGCATAGAAGGAGAGATTAGCAGAAAGAAAATGAGGAAACAAGCAAAGTCGTAGGGTGTTAGTTCCTGGAACGCAAGCGCCGAGGGGATACGTCGACGGGAGCATGCATTTTCTGCTTGCGAGGACGACCTCTTCTCCTTGGGGCGGTCGGTATTTCGCCTTGCGCAAGGTCCTGTCGTGGGCTTGCTGAGGTCTCTGGCCCTATAACTTTTGTGACCGAAACGTCGTCGTTCGAGGTATCGCGCTCGTCGCTTTCTTGCGTGCGATCGGGCGAGAAAATTCCTTTCAACGACATCGTCTCGTCGTTTTCGTTTCCTTCAGGGAGAAGACTGTCTGCTGCATCATCGGGGCACCGGGCTCCGTCGAAACACGGGCGTAAGTCGCAAACGGCGACTTTACCAACGTCACAACCTTCTTCGTTCTGGAGTTGGTATGAGTTGGGACCGCGTAATGATGAACGGGCCCGCGTACTTCGGGCTAAGTTTCGCGGTCGTCTGGTTAGCGGCGGAGGACAGCATACGATTCTTCGCCCAGACTCTATCACCGACGTTATACTTGACGTCGCGATGCTTAGCGTTGTAGTACATCTCCTGTCTATCTTGGGCTTCTCGCGAGTGTTGCAGTGCAACGGCTTGGAAGTCGTCAAGCTTAATTCGAGCGTGCCAGTCGGTGACCGCGGCCGTCTCGAGGTTCCGAGCCACGGCGCGTTCTTCCTCTCGTTTCTTCGAGTTTGGCAGCTCGGGATGACGTCCGTAAGTTAGAAAAGCGGGGCTCGTGCGCACCGCTTCGTGTATTGCCGTGTGGTAGGCAAACGCGAACTCTGCTATGTGCGCATCCCACGTCGAGTGCTTTTCCTCGATAAACGCTCGAATCATGGTTTTGATTGTGCGATTTACGCGTTCGGTCGGGTTGCTCTTAGGCGAGTACGGGGCGCATGTCGCGTGTATCACGCCGAACGAGTCCAAAAAGTCGTCGACAACTTTATTCTTGAACGGAGTACCGTTGTCAGACAAGAACTTTTTAGGGATCCCGAAACGCAGAAACACACGTTCTTTCAGTTGGCATCGGATGATTTTCCCAGTAATCTTACGGAGAGGGACACATTCGATCCAGCGAGTGAAGAGATCGAGAAAGACAAGCAAGTGCTCGTAGCCCTGCGCGGATCGCGGGAAAGGGCCCATGGTATCGCCGGACACAATTTCCCACGGTCGCGTGACGAGGTGTCGTCCCATCAATCCTCCTGGTGTGACTTGTAAGGCTTTGACCTGCTGGCAGATTTGGCAATTCTTAACATAGTATACTACGTCGTGATGGATTTTCGGCCAATAATAGCGGAGGCTCGCGCGCTTGTGGGTTTTGTAGCGGCCAAGATGACCGGCCGTCGGCTCCTCGTGGCATTCGGATAGGACTCGTGCCCGGTCTTCCTTTGGGATAACGAGCTTCCAAGCGTCGTCATCGGTTCCGAGGAGGTCGTCGACGATGGGGTCAGACTTATAAATATATAACCGGCCGCCTAAAACTTTCCAATAGGGGTTATCCGTGGGCCGCTCGAGGACCTCCTGCATCCTCTTGCGGTACCACGGGTCGTTTATGCTTTCGTCGAGTGTCAACGAAGCGGTAGCCGCGAGCTCATCTTGTTCTTGCTCATCTACGTTTGCTGCTGATACTGTGCACGGCGGTGTTGACTGCGATGTCGGCACGTGGGCGCTCGTAATTACTGCGAACATCGGTGTGTATGTGCATACCGCGTCTCGCGTGAGTGTCTCGTGTGTATTAGCTGTTGTCGTGAGTGACATGTCGCCGTTATTCGTTTCTTCTATTTCTTGGCTATTTATCATGTCTTCTTCTATGTCTTGATTAACGACGTTAACGAGATCTTCACGCAATTCTCGCGGTAGCGCGTCTGATTTTATAAAAGTGAGACAAAGGTTATTGCGCCGCGTTATCGTTTCGTGGTCCCAGGCGTTTATGGTTTGTATGAAGTCTTTTTCTTCATAGTCACCTTGCAGTCATCTATATAAGCGGTTCGCGCGTTCGTACATTGTGCCGTCTACCACGAGTTCAAGATTTTCCAAAACGTTATCTATTCTATCACTTGGCAAACTTTTAATCCATTCTTTAATGTGATTGTCGATTTTTTCTTTTATAATTGTTAAGTCAGTTATATCTTTTTCGGACATTTTTAATTTTTTTTTTAAAAACTGTTAACGAAAAACAATAGTTTTGGAATATCCTAAAATAGTGGATTTTAATTGTAGGTCGCGTAACAATTTTTAAGCGAATACGCCCGATTGTTGTCAGCACGCACAGCGGAAAATAAATGTTGTTACGCTTATACGCATACGTTTCTAAATACGAAGAATTACAACTCTCGCTCGCACGCTATGATAAAATTTTAAGGTGCTGAAAACCGAGCACTTTGTTTTGGTTGTGCGCTACGGCTAGCTTCTAAACGTAAACAATTTTTCTCTCGTCGCGCGCGTCGCATTCCTCGGTGGATTCCACGAACACACGCTTTCGCTATACACTTATAATTCGAATTTCGGAATTTTCGTAAAGCTATTAAACCCATGTGTTGTTGGGCGCCACAATAATTCAGTCGCGATGTCGCCGTCAAGCGGTGCGGAGGTGCAACCGCCTGACGCATCATCGCTACATAAGCATTTCAAGTGTCACCCAAATACAAAAGTAGGAGCAGTTGTGTGTCTAGTATGTGGAAATTTCTATCATACGAGTGAAATAGTAACAAAAATCAATGCAGGAAATGCAATTAAATTGATAAATAGTTCGTTCATAATATGCCAGGAACATCCAAATTTTGCACTAACTTCAAACTTACCATATGGTAACTTGAGTGAACAAGCAAGTGCTTTCATAGCACAGTTCAAACTTGTAAGCAGAGAGGAAATAAAACAAGAAATACTAAATGAACTCGTGCATGAGAAACAAATAATGAATGATAACGATGAACATATGGATTTAACACAAGTAAGTGAATTAGATGAAATACAACAACTAAAAGCTGAAAATAACTTATTAAAAGAACTCTACAAAGAAATAAAGGAAAAAAATGAATTACTAAATGAATTACTCATCAAAGAAAAGCAAAATAGGAATGAGTTATTAACAAAAGAAAAGAAAAATAAACCAAATAACATATTTAAAAATTCATATGCTGAAACATTGAGTTTACCAAAGCCTAAGCCAAAAAAAGTACCAAGACTTATTATCAAACGAACTAATAAAAATGATACCACTAATTTAGAAAATACCGTAGCTCATTATCTGATTAAAGATAAAACAATACAAACAAAAAAAATTAAAATAGTAAATAATGATACTATCATAATTAATTGCATGAATGAAGAGAGTATTAACAATATAGAAAAAACATTACACAAAAAAATACACACGTTTGCTAAAATTGAAAAAGAGCAAATTAGGAAACCAACTGTTAAAATTACTGGCATCAGCAAATCTTTCACTCAAAATATGCGAGACATTGAGTCAGACATAAACCAAAGAAATTTCCACAATTATGATGACAAAGGTAAAGTAATACACTCATACACTAATGAGAAATTGCAAACTATGACAGTTATAATGGAGGTATCAGCTAATTTGTACAAACATATTAGAGAGAATAAAAGCAGACTTTTTGTTGGTTGCCAAAACTGCAAAGTTTATGACATTATAAATACAAGCCCTTGTTATAACTGTGCTAGGTTTGGACATAGTGGAAGCAGATGTAAAAATGAAGCCACGTGTTACAAATGCGGTGGTAATCACACTGGTAGTCAATGTAATAATAAAACACAAACATGTCCTAATTGCACATACCACAATACTAAATACAAAACTAAATTTGATACTCAACACAGTGCAATTGACAGCCAATCTTGTGAAATTTTAAAAACAAAAATAAACAAATACATTGAAATGACAGACTATCCGATAATGCCAACGCACCAACGCTACTTCGGAAAAATAGAACGCTCGGCTGCAGAAAAACCAACAATTAACGCGCGTCCTGCTCTATCAAGCGGCGCATCATTGGCGTCATTAGCCTCCATATCCTCGCTCAACTTACATGGTAACAACAATACGAAATACAAATAAAAATGCATCCCATCGATGAAAATATTAGCAACGAAATTATTATTAATAACACTGATGAATTAAATGAGCACATAATAACAGAAAAGGAAATTATTATCTGTGTCAATATCAGAAGTTTGAATGCCAATTACACCAAACTTCTAACATTTATAAACAACCTACAAAAAAAACCAAGTGTTATAATATGTACTGAAACATGGAATTTACAACATTTCCTAGTCTTCAATATTGAAGGATACAGTATGTACTATAACAATAGTAGTATTAACAAGGCTGATGGCGTTGTGACCTACATCAGAGACGACATAATTGAATCAACAGAAATAATTCAAATACAAAATTTAAAAATTTTACAAACTACAATACAGTTAGAAAATGAAAAAACTATACTGTTAGCAGCTATATACAGATCACATGACCTACACAAACCACAATTCATACAATCAATCAAAACATACATAACTCAACACATAAAGAAAAAAAATTCAATACTAATAGGCGATTTCAACTGCGACATTTTAAGTCAAGACTCTTGGGATCAAGAATTCTTGCAAATGTTAATGGAAAAAGGACACCATCCAGGATTTAATACGATTACCAGACCTTCGCTGGACAACAACAACAGTGGAACATGCATAGATAATTTTTTTATAAAAATGGAAAATCACGCATACAAAACTTTCAACGTCAACACCCCGTTCAATGACGATTATCCTCTAATAATGGCGTTGCAGAACAAAACAAAAAGCATAAATCACTCACATAATAAAAAACAAATTAATTACCGAAAACTTCAACATATAGCTCAAACTATAAACTGGAATGAAAATAGTGAAACTAATGATACAAATCAATCTATCAATAACTTAATCATGAAAATTCAATATTGCCTTAAACAGGCAGAAAAGAAAAATGTCACAAGCAAAACTATTAATAGCTTGAAGCCAAGAAAAAAATGGATCACCAAAGGCATAATAAACTCATGTAAAACTAAAGAAAACCTATATATTGAATGGAAAAATAATCCTCACGATACAATTAAAAAAAATAATTATAAAAATTTTATCAAAATTTTAGATAAGATAATTGCAATAGCAAAAGAAAAATACGATAAAAAAATCATAGAAATAGTGCAACATGATCCTAAGAAATTATGGTCAGTTGTCAACAACAAACTAGGGAGAAATACTCAGAATAACAAAACTATTGATTACATCACGGACAAAAATAATAGAATCACCAACCCAGAAGAAATTGCAAACAAAATGAACACATTTTTTTGTGAAATCGGAACGGAACTTAGCAATAATATAATACAACCGCGAAATGCAACGCTCAACCTTCCAAAAGTAAACCCGAAAACAATATTTTTAAATTATACAAATGAACAAGAAGTAAAAAAAATAATTGGCAGACTAAAAAACAAAAAAGGAGGAGTTGATGGAATTAATTCATTATTATTAAAATCATTAATCCACTACGTATCTAAACCACTTGCACTTGCTATAAATAAGTGCATTATTAATGAAACTTGGCCTGATGCTTTGAAAGAAGCGGATATTATACCAATCCACAAATCAAAAGAAAAACATTTAGTAAATAACTACAGACCTATTTCTCTAATCTCCAACATAGCTAAAATCTTTGAAAAAATAATACATAGAAGAATTCAATCTTTCATTGACAACTGTAATTTGCTTTCCACAAATCAATTTGGCTTTCGAAAAAACAGAAGCACAAAACATGCACTAAATTATATTTCAAACAACATTTATGAACAATTAGATGCAAGTAAACCTATAACAATAACTTTTCTGGATCTTGCCAAAGCCTTCGACACAGTTGACCACAAGATACTGTTACAAAAATTATACAACTATGGTATTAGGGGTAGTACCTATAACCTTATCAGAAGCTACCTAACAAATAGAAAACAATGTGTGAAGGTAAATAATGCAAGTAGCGATAAACAAATAGTAAAAATGGGTGTTCCTCAAGGAACTATACTGGGTCCGCTACTCTTCCTGCTATACATAAATGATCTACTAACGATTCTACCAGAAAAATCCATATTATCTTTTGCAGATGATACAGCAATCATAGCTAAAGGTAAGAATTGGAAAGAAGCTGAAACTAATATGAACAGTTATCTAAAAAAAGTGGGAATTTGGCTTGCTCTTAATAAACTATCTTTGAATATAGACAAGATATCGTACATGGAATTTGGAAATTATCATGACAGTACGCCAAAAAATCTGAAAATTGAAATCTTAGGACATCCAATACACCGAGTCGAAAACATAAAATATCTTGGAGTTACTTTTGACAGTAATATGAAATGGGATTTACATCTACAAATCCTATACCAAAAAACAAAATATCTAACTTTTGTCCTATATAAGCTATCAAAAATAATGAATACTAGTACATTAAAAATGATCTATTACGCACTCTTTCACAGCATAATGACCTATGGAATTATAGCATGGGGAGGAGCGTACACAGGTCGAATTAAAGTAATACAAAACTTACAAAACAAATTGCTAAAAATAATCTATAAAAACCAATTTGTGACACATGAATACCCACTTAACTTAGATCAATGCTTTTCGTTGGAATCTCTACTATTCCACTATGATACTCTTAAGGACAAATATATTGGAAAAGAAAGAAAAACAAGATTCGCCTCAATCCAACACCCAAAAAGAACACTAACTATCAGCATAAAAAACAGTTATGTAAGAGCAATTATGTTATACAATAAACTACCTACTGACTTAAAAACAATTAGCAACACGACAACAAGGAAAAACAAACTTAAAAAATGGATCAAAGGAAACCCAATATGGCAAATAGATTAAACTGCAAAAATATAAAACTATTAATTGATCTCTATGGTACTCTGTATCCGACATCGGAAGTCCATGAGGATGCAGTAAACCACAACAAATTAATACTAGATATTAGAACATTTATTTGTGCAAATAACAATTGCAATTTATCTCATATAAGATCACACAAAAGAATCACTCAGTATAACTATGAAAAAATGCTGAAAGGATCAACACAAGACATCAACAGGATCACAAAGCTAGCTAACAGCCTCTTGAATAATATGAAAACAACGACAGCTACACAAATTAACAGAATAAAATTTACCAAGTCCACACTCGAAGAACATAACATAAACAGTAATAACAAAATGTCCATAGAAACAGTTTTCGATGCCATTGATGAGATGGCATATGAAAATAACTATAGAGCACTGTCAAGAAAACCGATGCCAGCCCCTGGAAACCTGATAGAACAACCAAATGGTATCAGAATGACCTATGGAGACATAAACTATCTAGGCAACAATAAAGCCCTGTTAAACTTTGACAGAGGTATTCAAGGAACACAAATTTTCAGGAACTCAGCATCACCTCTAAAATATCAACCTCAATACCTAGACATTGTAGTTGTCGATGACATAGTGTTCACCTCAACTTGCAAATGTGTCTTGAGCAGACAACACAAAGAAATTTTTCCACACTATAGAGAAACTTGCGCAATAGGACTAACATGTCCAGCAAGATTAACAAGCACAGAACGTGTCATCTACAGAAGAACCAAGAATGCAACACCAGGATATTTCACTACAGCTAGACAGATGCTAAACAGAACATGGGATTAGAACAACAAATTAGGAATATCTTTATACAAATTATTAATTAGTTTTAAGTATTAGTTTTAGTTTATTAAACATGCCAGACCAGTGTACAGGAAGAAATTCCTCTGCTGGATTACATGTAATGTAATGTATTTGTATATCACTAATTATTATTAATGTATATTTACTCTGGACATAAATAAATAAATAAATAAATAATAAATAATATAACGGGGTTTTGACCCAGCGCGGGTCACTCGTTATATAAATTACGAGGGGATTAGAACAGCTCGGTGTGGGCCTCGTAATAGGCTGCGCAAAGCCTAGCCCAGCAGCAACAGGAACGTTGTGGTGCAGCGTCTGTTACCTTGGCCCGCGGAGAGCGTCCTGTAGTCCTATGGGCGCTTTGGAACAATCACGAAATTCAGGTGCGAAAGCCAGACGGAACGGGATTGTTTACGATAGGTAAAAGGAAGCGCAAAAGAAGAAAACAGATATACGAGTAACATCGAGTTTACTACGGACAGTAATACAAAATTAATACGCAGCGTAAGCGGGAGAGAGAGCGGCGAAAAGCTAGCGGGAGAGACACGTATTCGAGAAGGTACTTACATTAATGTCTCGGCGTTAGCCCCGCAGGCGATATCCTCAGCCTCGCACGTGGCTCGCGAAGACGCGCAGTGTACAGCTCGGGTGCAGTCAAAAGGCGGGCGGCCTTAAAGGCTCGCACGCGTGGTCGCAGGAACTAGCCCGCCAAAGGCACTAGGGGCAATCTCGGCACCGAAACCTTACACCGAGTGGACACTCGCGTATTCGCAGACAACCGAAAAGTCAGTCACAAAAGGTTAGTCGCGGAAAGTCGGATAACAAAAGGATCGCAAGCGCGTGTATAGCCGCTCGTCACACGTCCACGTGCTTCGAAGTCGCCGGTACAAGAGCGAGTCCTTATCGCGCACCTCTGCCCCACTCTCCTACTCGCGCGCGTCGCGCCGGCCTTCCGAATTCTCTCTCTCTAGCTCGCCCTCTATTAACGCTCTCTCTGACTTACCTCTGGCTGCCATACATGTGGGATAATTATAAGACAATTATATATATAAGAATAATTATAATTATGTATGGGGAGAGAGAGACATAACGAGGGTCTGGCCGCTCGTTATAGTATGTATGTCAGAAAGAAAGAAACTTATCTTGCATTGATCAGTAAGAAGTTAACCAATTTGTTTTGTCGGGATCTTTAACAAAAATTGTAACTCCAATGAGAATTTTTCTCATTAATTTTTCCAGCACGTCGTAAGGTGTATCGCCAGATTTCCATGGAATGACATAAAAGTTCTTAGCCAATCAACGATTTTCGGGCTAATATTTTTTGAAATGCTAACTTCACGGATTAGGTGGTTTTATTAGAAAAACTGAAGAAGTTGCACCTTTTTCTATGGAAACGACAGAAAACTCTGAACATAAATTCATTCATGGAAGTCTTGAATCTCTGTACATTTACGACAAACTCCACTTTGACTGATTGAAAAATACTTGAATGAGCGTCTTTTATACATGACTTGTAATCGTCACTCTTCAAATTTCTTTTCTTTCAACAAATAAGATTTTTTCCTGCTAACATGATATTTCATAGCCCCACGCAATAATTTCTTAACCAATCGAATTCATTCACCCTCACCATACTTTTTACAACCAATCAAAGTTTACTAGTGTTCGATAAGATGAAATTAGTTTGCTGGATATGATCCGTTGCTCGCTTGCATAAATATGAATTGAAGTGAAATAACGTTTACGGAACGGTACACATCATAGTTCATTATTTTAAGAACACTACTCTAACACTTTTACGTACATATCGCTTTACAAAGGCTGGTGATGCCACTGTTGAAGACATGGGAAGCTGGTTATAATTGAGTTTGTTGGTATTGCAGAAAGCCGATGAACTTACGCAAACGTCAAACCTAACCGTAGCTAGTAAACAGAAATTGCAGGCAACTATGTGCACGATCAGAAGTGTTTCGCCTCTATTCAATGTGAGTAGAGTCCATTAATATTCAATGTATTCCTATAATATTGCGCGAAGAAGTTGAGGCCTCATAATCATCATCATCCGTCCACGAACTTCTGAATGTGGTTGGCGTGGGTCTAGAACGATCAAAGTTTATTAATGCTTCACCCAAAACTGTAAATGTAGCTCAAGATGCAACAGTTCGCTGGAGTCATATCAACAGTGCTTTCAAGGATCGAATCAAAACTGATACAATCATCAGTCTGAACCATTTAGATTCGACTATGTTTTTGATACATGCCAAACGATTGTTTCGTGTTTAAATCAATGAAGCCTTAAAAAGACATAATTCTATAAAAGTGAATGTGGTAATAGATACTGAGTATGCCATTACAACAAATGATGAGGAAACACTCGATGTAAAATATTTCAATACCAAGATGATGCCGATATACATGACGAAGAACATAAAAGAATAGCTTATTGAGAATGTAATAAAGCCTATAGGAACCAGTGAAAGAATTCTAAGAGCAAAACTCAGTCTCTTTGCGTTATATTAAATTTAACCGTTAATATCAGTAAATACAATCCTACGGGGACTAGCTCCTATGTTGAGTTGTTTGAACCTATCAAAAACAAAAAAAAAGAAGGACTATGAAAATATGCATAACAAGGATAATAAGTGTTTCAAATGAGCAATCTTTTCAGCATTACATTCAGTTGTAGAAAATACTAATAATAAATCTAAATCACCGCATATACTATGCATCAACATAAATATAATTTTTAAGAATCTCATATTTCCTTGGATCCTAGAAAAGTTATTAAATTTAAAAAAGTAAACGATGTTTCGGTAGATGTATATTTTCTAAATTTAAAAAATAGCATTTAAAAGTTTTGAATCGACGTTTAACTGCTAAGATGTAGGAAAGAGATGTGTATCTTTTGTGGAGAATTGTGACGTTAATGTCAATTCTGATCAGAACGATGACCAAGTCGATCGTTCTTATATGATTTATAAAGTACACTATGTATGGGTAAAAGACTTATCTCAACTGATGTATCTAAAGTTATATATTTGAGATCGTTGCCTAAACTATGTTCGCACTGAAAAGAGATTGAAAATACACGAGATTGATTGTAAAAATGTGAATATGTGTAAAATTGTGCTTCCTAATAAGAATGACCAATTTTTACAATTTGACAATTTGAAAAATGATTGTCCTGTACCATATATTGTGTATGCTGATTTCGAAAGTCTCTTGAAACCGGTATTTAATGATAAACGCGTCTATCAACATTACGAGCCATATAGTATTGATTTTTTGTCAACCGTACTTATGACTCTATATTATATTACCGAAGCTATAGATAGAAAACTGTCTAAGATGTTATTCCTGTTACGTAATTTCTACATAATCTTTATCACTTAGTTATGTACCTGAACGAGTTATACAAAAATCTACAACCTGTGACAAATTTAAATTTTCACGAAACATTTAGCTCTCTTTATGTTACGATATGTCACATTTAAAAAACCATTCAACCATGAGAAGGATATAAAAGTGCGCAATCAATGTCACTTTACTGAAAAATATCACGGACATGCTCATAGCACACATAATATTGCTTATCAAGAATCGAGGACTATACCCGTGTTTTTTTATAATCCCGAGGATACAATACACACCTATTCGTTAAAGAGATTGCAAATGAGTTCTCTGGTCGGGTAAGCCATCTTCCTCAAACAAAGAAAAAATATATATCTTTTACCGAATACGTGGTAGGTATTAACGTGTGACAATACTCTCTCCTTGTTACCAATTCTTTTGCGGGGTAAGTGAGGCACTTTCGCTCAAGGCAATTGAGGGAGAAAAGAGAGGGGAGGTCAATAAATAAATTACAGAAAGATAAAAATCAAATTAAACTTACAACCTATTATTATTAATAATTATTCACACTAAACATACGCGAGCATAATACAATCTAAAATTATTGACCAACTAACGAAGGAATAGAACAAAATAAACGGTTTAGCATCATCGCGAACAAATGTATCGCGGTCTCTCCTAACTAAATAATTATTAATCACGAACTTATCCTATTTACAAACTTACTTAAAAATTACGCAGAAATCTCAGAGCCCAGCACGTGAGCGCCATGACAATTCGCCAGTCGCAACTATCACTAATACAAATTAAACTAAGTGCGAACCTCTAGATAGCCGGCACGTGAATGCCTGGCTATCTTATTCAATGCGCACCGGTCGTCGCATCACCGTAGAGAGAGTGTAGAGAGAAAGAGAGATTCAGAAAAGAACAAAAAACCTTGACCTTGTTGCGTTGCTGCCTACTCGGTCGAGAGCTGCAATCGGTGAGGTTGCAATCCCGGAAGAGCTGCTGTGAATGGCGTGGTCGCTTTCCAAGGAGAGCTGCAACCGTGGCGAGATCGTTGTTCCGGGGGACAGTAGAAGCTGTGGAGGTTGCTGTCCCAGAAGGCTGTAATAGCTGACAAGGCTGCTGCCCTCAAGTTGATCTTTTCTGGCTCTCTTCCTTTCTCACTGCCCGGAACTGGAATGAACTCGCGCACACACTTTTTTCTCGCGCTTGTCTCGCGGCCGCTCAAAGGCGCTCGCTCTTATCCCTTCCTGACCTATTAGTTAGGCGGCACGCGACGCGCCGTTTATCGGTCACGCGTCGCGCGCCTACCTATCCCAGCATAGGCCTAATGCTCGCTCTCTCTCTCTCTTTCTTTCTCTCACTCTCTCCGCGCTCTTCAATTTTTCTGTTCTCAACTGCTTTGGCCCGTCCTTGGCACTGAAAAAAAAGGCCAAGTGTTAGGCGCATACTTTAATGCGCCCAACGTTGGCCACCACGCCTTGCCGAGTGGAGGAGGGAGAAACGCAGACGAGAAACCGGCACACGGCCTGCTCTCGTCACAAACGTAAATCTACGATTTTTTTATTTATTCTGAATTATGGCTTCGTTTCTCGTCACACTGTCGTCGTACTTCCAAAATTGTTATATTCTAAAGCGACACTTTCAACAAAACGATGGATATGTACACTACACAGCAGATTATTTTATTAAAGAAAAAAGATATTTTTTCCTATAATTATGTATTATAATTAATAAAACTTGAGAAGACATCCCGTCCACGAAAGAAACATTTCTGGAGCAGCCTTTACGATTCGGATATCGACGATGAGGAGTACATTTACGCGAAACAGGTTTGGGGAACATTCTATATCGTTAATCTGAGCAGCTACTCGGAACTACAGAGTATTTTATTCTAATGTATCCATATAGATGGTTTCTGTAAAAACGAATGATATCATAAAATACCCTTTACAAAAGTTGAAGGAGACAGAGGGGAATACCCGATGGTACCAACAACGTTGACCTTGATTTTTAGTCATTTGAAGGTTATAGGATTTTTAAGCGGGAACTCCTATTTTTGATCATGGAATCGGGTAAATCGAAAAAATGTACGTCTAAAATGACGTTTATAGTTTGCTTTTATGACGTTGGTCAATTCAAGATCAAATATTTAAAAAACTACCTAAGAGCTGTTTTCTTCAAATTTTTTGTTATAATAAACGAGAAGATACATTTATAAAAATGTAGATTTTAACTGTGAAAACAACTTACTGTTTTTTCAAGGGCAAAGTGGTTATTTTGACAGAGAACTTTTCGTTAAAGACCTGAAAATGGAAAAAGTTACCCATTAAAATGTAACAACGGCCTTCACCTTCTTATGAATACACAAGGTTATTGTAGCCTTCGTGGTACTTGATTAAAGTGAATTCTCTTTTTTTTAGTTTTTAGTTTTTTTCATTCTCATATGATATGATAAAACTCTAAATGACAATAAAAAATTTTTTTGTACTAGAAAAATACTATTTTTTCATTAAAGAAATTTTTATTTTAAGTTTTCTTTATTTCCTGCAATTTTTTCAATTTCGATATCTTGGTTACTTATATATGATGGAAATATATTATAAAAATATTCATCTTTATTAAATTCTATCACTAATACACATAAATCAAAATCAAATTCGATATTATTTCAATATATTTTTAATTAACTTTTCTTTATGTTATTAATATAAGTATTAAATTAGTATTTTTAATACACAAATGTAACATCATCATATCTTTGTAAGACATACCTTATCACACTGACTGCAAATAAAGATAAGTGCATGAAAGATTATTTAATATTTTAAAAAATGATCTAGGAAGATAAATAAAGCAACTACGTATATCTCCAATGAAAATCTTTTTAAATATGCACCAATCATGTACCACAAGGTGAAAAGAGTTCTAAAGACACTTATTTCTATGATATACTAGAACTCAAAATAGTATAACTTGTCAATTGTCAACAAAACTTCTAAAGACACTGTTTTGGTTTATTAAATGTATAACTTAACAGCCGCACGACAGTACTCATAAGGGCATTTTTTTGTTACCGAGTTTCAACAAATGACGAAGTTTACTCGCTAATAAAAAGTAATGCTTCTAAAAGTGACGAAGATATATAAAAGATTGCTAGAGAATATATTATTCATAAATTTAATAGTACTGTGAGTGATTCTACTGAATGTTATTACTGAATGTCACTAGATTTAAAATAACTGAAAGGCTAAGAAAAACTTTTTTTAATAACTGTAAGAAGAGAATGGTTTAAGTGCAGCAAAAGAAAAGAAGTTATGTTGATTTTGAAAAAAGTAATAAAAAGTGTTTGAGTAAACATTTTTCTATTACTCTTGATTCGGATTTTTCTATTACTCGTGATTTTAATTTTTCTATTTCTCTTGATCATGATTGACAGTACGAACCTAGTATATTTTTCGTATGGGTTATCTGGAATTTGCTAAATTTGAGTAAAGACTTCTAATTATTTACACAGTACTTGGTATTTATTTACGAAAAAAATTTGAAATTGTCTAATCAAATTGTTGAAATATGAAAATTTGTCTGATAGTAATTATTTTTATACAAACCGTATAGGCTCTACTAAGTTACTCTCTTACAAGAGTTTTCAAAATATTTATTTGTAGGAGAAAAAATCCCTATAAAAGGTCTACCCAAATGCATTTATACAGCACTAGAACGTTTTGTCAGCTTCAAAGTAGAAGGAAATCACGCAAGAATTAATGGATAAATACCCAAAAGAACTGTTATTGACTGTCACTAAAAACATACTTAAGTCAGAAAAAAGCCTAGTGGTAGTAAAATTGTACAAAAAATAATAAACCAAAAATCTTCAAATACATTATTATGTAAACTTGAAAAAAAGATTCAGATCAGAAAATGCTAGTTGAAGATGCCGTAGTAATGATAGCTAATGCTAATTTGACTGTAAATGCATATAGAACTGTTAATACAGCATTTTAAAAAATGAATTGTATTGTACTAACTAGTTATAGGAAGGTGAATGAGATCAAATTTAGTAACCTCTTTTTAATCTTCCTCATAAAAAAATTTCATGTTGTTCATAAAATACAGTTTCATTTATCGAAAGTTTCTAATAATTTGATTGTAATTAATTGTAACGGCGACTCGATATAAAAAGAGACCAGGAAAAAACAGGCCACACACTTAGCTCGTAAATTAGGATTATAAATTGTGTACAGCTGACAAAAGAAAATTTTCTTCGTGAACGACAGTTTTCGTCTCGCGCATCTGGTAATTTTCGGATGTTTGGATATGTACCAAAATAATCAAAGCGAATTTACAACCGCGCCGTCCGGAGTAGCCAGATTGCGAACATCTTTGGAAAATAGAGAGCTGCAGCGCACATGTGCATTCTATCCATAATACCATTATTTTATTTTAATTAATTTATTCTCAATTTTATTAATTTCTTTTAAATTAAGGGAAGCACATTTGCTTGCATATCACTTAAAAATATGCGAGACTTGTCTGTTTCAAGTAGTATTCAAATAATTAACAAGGACTATTTTCATTAATAACTTTTGTTTATTACTCGAATAGCTGTAGTTTTATATATAAATATAAATATAGAAATATAGAAATAATTCATTATATATTTCTGTATTAATTAAGATTTTTATTGTGAATTTTATGTGTTTAATCGTTGAATACACTCAACTTTGCGTTAGAAAATTTAAGAATGGCTTGAACGAAAGTTAATGATTATATTCATAATAATTAACTCCGATTTTTTAACATTTCTTATGGGTTTTTGGTAATTAATTAATAGTTAAAACTATTAAAATCTTGTTTGTTTTCAGATAAATATAATCCTTAACTTTTGTTCTGTACTTTAGTTTTATTATAGATTAAATAATATGTTTGTAAAATTAGAGTACCACACACACAATTGCATTTAGATAAAACTAATTTAAATAATTAAAGATGAAAATAGTACAAAGAGGGCCATCTATGTGAAGAGGCCCCAAAATACTTGAATGAGGCCTCTCCCGCACGGTCCGCCCCCGGCCAATTAGGGTTTAAATTTCGCTTACGCTTGAGACACTCCCCAAATTTTCCAACCAATTAAATCAGAAAAATTTAAGTTCTTCCAGCCCAAAAATGACAAGGAATTTAGAATGGGAGTCTCTTGCGAAAAGCATAAACGGAAGTTCTTGAAGAAAATTAGGCAGTTGTTTTTTTCCAGTTCGTTCAGTTCGTTCAGTTCGTTCAGTTTTTTCAGTTTTTTAGTTCGTTCAGTTTGTTCAGTTTGTTCAGTTTGTTCAGTTCAATATTTTATGAAAAGGACCTCCGTGTGTGTGGGAAAATAAGTACAAAAAGTGAGTAAAAGAATTTAAATAAAAAATTAAAACTCTAATTTCTTTCGTTTAATTTTTCTCTAATTTTCGGTTCATTTCTTTCCTCATTCTTTTCTTTCCTAGTTTTACGTACGGTTATTTTTTATTTTAGATAGTTACACTCGATTGCAAAGCGTGTGGTCAGGTGCATATTAGATAGGCTCCCTGTTACGTTATTTTATTGTCAAGAGTGCAGTAAAATAATGCGAAGCATAACTATATTGCCAAGCGTGTGGTATAGTGAAGCTTCAATCCTCCGTCGTCGAAAAGAGAATTTTCCGCTATAGTGGCAACGCACGTCCCGGTTATTGTAAGAAAGGTTAGATCAAAAAGTGCGCCTGAGAAATGTCTCGTCAACTGACATCACATAATTATTATTACTGAAACGATATAATGATTATTATTAGATAATATTATGTACATAATTGTTTTTCTTTCTTGATTTTAGAAGCAAAATAAAACTTCTATCTTGATGATATTATTAGTTTAGAAGAAAAAGTTGTGGTTCCATTGCAAACATTGAGTCATATATCCAAATTTTTAAATATTGAAATAACAGAAACTCCAGCTTTTCATTATATGAAAAATCGAAAAAATAGAATTCATTTTGAATATTAGTTTTCATGAAACAGAAGTAAATAAATTCAGGTAAATTTAGGAAAAAGATAGGTAGAATGATGACCACATAGTATATACGACAATGGTATATCAACGAGATTTTTTAGATAAATCGATTTCCCAATAGCGTACATTTATATAGAACATTGAAAATAGAATTTGTAAAGAAAACTCTTAATATCAGTAAGACTGAAAAATAAATTATTGTCTCATGGAGCGGTTACACTTGAGCGTAATAAGGGTAGAAATGTACACAAGACGAGAAACTTTTTTCCGAACATGTGTCGTACAGTATTTTTCGATACGATGTGTGAAAAGCTCGTTTTTAAACGCACGTTCTTGGCCGAGCATGTGGAAAGTAAATACACGGTGAAACACGTTAGTTTTTTTTTATTTGTTGATTGATTTTGCGATTCGCGTATCGAGACTAGCCCGGACAACTCCTCGTTACTAATTATTTACAGGGGAAGGTAATGGAAGCGCATTGACTCCACCGCGTATGTCGTTCAAGGACTTTCATTGTTTATTCAACACGATAGCCGCGACTAAACATCAAAAGAGGAGAGAGGACAGCAGTCGATAATTATGACAATTATTCTCATGAACTTTTTCTTTTATTATAACAGGGGGATAACGAGGGTTCAGAGGGTTCAACGGGATGGAAAATCTCTATCGGCGAGCCTGGCTAATCAACACCGTTACCTTCTGGATGTAATCTCTTCCGCTGTCACTACCTATAGCTATAATAAGGTTATGACCACTGCTTCCTCAGATGTGGCCCTCCTCAACTCTGCTGGCATGAAGACGTCTTTTATTAATGTCGCTTCTCTCACTTCATTATTTCTTCTGATTTGTGGTCACTGTCCCCGTTGCCGGTCAATTACCCCTCTATCTACGCTCGCTCGCTTCTCTCGCAGCACATTCTCTCTTTCTCTACTCTCTCTTTCTCTACTCTCTCGTCCTCACACGTCTGAGCGCCACCGTCTATGCACATATGTGTGGACCATGTCTGGCAACACTATCTGTCTTACTCTTTCTCCCTAGCAGCCCGAGTGCCGCCGGCTACGCACACATGTACAGATCATGCCCGATGACACTATCTGTTTTGTTCTTTCTCTCTTTACCTTGCCCCAGCAACAGGTCCATCCTCGTCTCAGCCATGTCGCTTACCAATGCCGATCTGGAACGACGCCTGTAACAAAGCTACATCGGGCATCAGTACTCGGTTCTGGCAACCAAGACACCCGATGCGGCAGGGGCAGAGGGCAAGGCACGCGGATGAGAGAGAGAGAGGCAAACAGAGCGGACGATCTCACCGATTGCTTCACCCGTCATAACGGAGTATCGAAAAAGATTATTTAGACTCTTGTATAGACGCCCTAGAGAATTTAATTTTACTTAGGTATACAATTAAATTCAGTTTATCTCTAACTATGATTCATGGTAACGTAAGAGAAAAGCAAAAAAGTAATTGTGGATATTTGTATTATGAAATTGTTTATAAATGAACCGTCAATTTCAAGTTTGTAGTGCAATAAACTTTTGGTCAGAAATGTCATATATGTAAAGAGATTATTGCAAAGTTCAATAATTGAAATACTGCTTAGTATTACAAACGAAGCCCTAAAGTATGGTATGCCAATTTTGCATGCCCACATAAGACTCATGGAATTTGTTTTACATATATCATATCGTTTGCATTAAAAAATTTGGAGAGTAAGTTAAAATAATTTATTAATTAGTTTGTTGATTTCTAAATAATTCAAACATGCATTTGAAAATTATAAACCATCAAATTAAATTATTTTTCTCTAATTATTGTGGAACTTGTAGTGGTAATAATTGAATAAAAACATGTTTTTAATAACACTTCATTAAAATAGGCTACTTCCACATTGTATGAAGAACAAACAAAATATATACAAGATGAACTGAAACGAGTCTAGAATTTTGATGTTGATAAATCCAAAGTAGGTGTTAGAAATACTAATAATGGAAATTTAGTGAGAAAATTTTTCAAAAATGAGAAAGAAGTTGCACAGATCACAGGTACATATACAATATTAGGTGTTTTCCATTATAAATTTTATGAATAGTGATATAACTTTTCAATTTTTTATTATATTAAATATCTTTTGCAACCTGTTTGGATAGATTCTAATTCTTCGAGAAGTAATGAAAGATGATCTCTCAAAAACTCTAAAAAATTATGCCTATTTACATTTTCTTCAAAGTAGTAGGGGCTTATATGATAATCATTTATAATTCTACGCCACATATCAAAGCTCCAACGATTTTAATTATCTATCTGCTTATGCCAATGCGGATTAACGGTCAATCAATAGTGATAATTGTATGGGTTAAGCTCTCCATTGTTTTTGAATTTTGCTTTATCGGAAAATATTACGCATCGAAAAAAGTTTGGATTATTGGCAATCATTCTTCGTGTCCATTGGCAAAACTATAATCACAATCTCATATCAAAAGATGTGACCATCGTGAGTTAAAGTGATGTGATATGAACGATAATGTTGATTGTTAAGTATTCTCGAAGCTATAGCCATAGGTATGCTACTTTGCATTTGAATTTCATGTATACTGATGTGAAGATTTAAATGATCTATTATCAGCACGGCCATTATACGAACATCATTTTCATTAAAATTATGATATCTAATGCGTGCTAGTTTCCCCGATTGAGCTCTATGGTAAATGTCACGAATTATTGTGTGATTTCGATGTCTTTTTTGAGGATATTAATTTTGATACAGAGTTACAGCTTGCTGATTATTGAGCCTACACTCATCAAGAATTAATAGGATATCGACTCTTTTATCAGCTGAATAATCAACCATAGTTTTGCGAACTTAAGCTAAATCTAATAGTTTTCAAGAAGTAAGCATGTAAACTCGAAAATTTGAATTTAAAATGTTAAAATTAACGTTAAGCATGCATTTCGAATTTTCATTAAATAAACTACTCAGCTTTATTTCTTCTTTTATACACTTTTCTGTCTTCAAAAGATCTAATGATTGATATCCAGCAAAATCTACTGTCATATTTATATCCCATCTTTCTTAATACCGACATTTCATTTCCATTATATCTTGATGAAATCATTCACCTGTTCTTCGTTGTAGTTTCCGAGAGATTCTGGAAAATAAACAAGATGAATATGTAGACAGTGCAATTTTATATTCATTAAACAACTCAACTCTTCAAAGTTTTACAATATTAACTTTTTTGATTTCTCAAGAAATTCTCCGCGACTTTTTTGAAACTTAACTATATAGCTAACTCTGCAGGGGTCTTTTTTGTGAGTTTTCATCTCTTGTATTTTTGGCAAAAAACTTACGAAACATCTTTTCCTGTTCCGATAAACCAAACCTGAAATCCTCTTGGATAAGTTTTTCTTTTCAATACTGCGGCTAGATGCACAAATCCATCTTTGGATATTTCTAAATCTTTTATGAGATCATTCAACTCCTTTTAAATGAGTTTCTGGGATCTTATTCTTGATAACGCCTGATAAATATTCATCTTCTTTGTTACCGCTTTGACTTTCGCATTCATAATCTGAGTGTTGACTAACTTCAAGTTCAATTATTTTAGTATAATTTTCAAGATATCAACATATAGATATAGTGACTTTGAAATGACAGTCAACGTCGTGATGAAATAAAAATGAATAAAAAATATTATATCTTAACGCAAAATTTTCTGAAATTTTTGAATACACAGTCCAAATTTAACTTTGTGCATAATATGTACATTTGACCTTGAAATGATCTTCATTCAAATATGCTGAGATAAATGAGATTCCAGATTCAAATATATAAATTAATTAATTTAATTAAATGAATAGTAATATTAATTTATTAATATTAATATTACTATATTAATATATTAATATATTAATATTACTATACTAATTTAATTAATTAAAATTAATAGCATCGTCAAGAGTTTTTGTCCGAGTAAAAATTTTCAATCTTTTATTTCTCAGATTAAAATGACATTGTGACATGAACTTGTATTATAGATCTCTTTCTCTGTGCGTATATATATCTAACTATATATATATAGTCGTAAGGGGGCCTCGGAATCTGATCCCTCTCCGTCCTCCCCATAATTTTGTCCCCTCCCCGTCCCCTCCCCAATTGATATTTTTAAGCTTGCATAAAAATCAGAGAAATTCACCGTATTTTCACCGTGTTTTTGAGTGATTTGATGAAATTTTTAATTTTTCATGGCCCCTCCCCACATCAAAAAATAAAAAATGACCCCTCCCCCCCCACCCCACAATTTTGGCCCCTCCCCCCCTCCCCATTTGTTCATTTACATGTTTTTATGCGAATTTTAACAAAATATATTTATGTTTGCATTTTTTTTAATGAATGCCATGTATTTACTTCTAATATTGATAGCATATCAATAGTAGAAGTTCAAAGAAAGCTTTAGCTCACGTATTGAAACCTCGCCATGCATACAGAAAGGATGAGTAAACTAAAAGTTAATCTAAAAATTTTCAAGAAATAAAGTTTTATATAAAAATGGCTTTGCCTCCCGATATGCTCAGCTTGATCGACCGAACCGTTTAATCGAATGTAAACTGACTGGGATTTTATTAAGCAGTTGCATTTTTTTTTATTAGTATACAGGGTGGTGAAAAAGTGTGGAAACACCTGAAAATCTCAGAGGGTTGGTCATAAAAATAAAATTCTTAAGGTCAGGTCCTATATAACTTTCAACGAGGAATCCAGTGATGACCTTGAATTTGACCTTGGACCTTACCTTCAAGGTCATTTCAAGGTCAACCTCATTTTTTCAAATGAGAACCCCTATTTTTGATGCCGGAATCAAAATGAGCGGGAAATTTTACGTCCGGATACGTGGTTAGGTATGAGGTTAAAGTAACCTCTGGAGGTCAAATAGAGGTCAATGTCGGAAAAAGTATGGAAACCCTTGAAAATCTGAGCGTTGGTCGTAAAAATAAAATTGTTAACGTCAGGTCTTATGTAACTTTCAACGATGAATCCAGTGACGACCTTGAATTTGACCTTGGACCTCACCTTCAAGGTCATTTCAAGGTCAAATTTCTTTTGTTAAATGGGAACCCACACTTTTGACATCGGCAATTGAAAGAGAGTCAAATTTTACGTTAAAATATGCCTTGAGGTCCAAGGTCGACGTGACCTCTGGAGGTCAAATAAAGATTAACAGTATATTTATATCGAAACTCCAAAAATGTGTCTATTTTGATTATTAAACAAGAAAACTAGTTTCTCAATCCAGAATCCTTCTTTTAGCGCTATCCAGGAACAACGACGTGGACGTAGAAGGATTCTGTTCCCTTTAGGGTGCTGGATTATCGTGAGTTCCCCTTGCCTCTCACGTCGGGGTGCTGGATTATCGTGAGTTCCCCTTGCCTCTTACTTCGGGGTGCTGGATTATCGTGAGTTCCCCTTGCCTCTCACGTCGGGGTGCTGGATTATCGTGAGTTCCCCTTGCCTCTCACGTCGGGGTACTGGATTTTCGTGAGTTCCTCTTGCCTCTTACGTCGGGGTGCTGGATTATCGTGAGTTCCCCTTGCCTCTCACTTAGGGCGTTTTTATGAATTATTATAGTAGATGAGTAAATTTATAACAGATGCTCAAATTGTTCTCCATTTGTTTCTTGACAGTAACCAATCCTGATGTAAAATGACTGAACTGCATGTTGAATCATATCTCTTGTAATGAGAGCAGTTTCCTCAATAATTCTACGTCTTAATTCATCAAGATTTTCTGGATTTGTTCTGTAAACGCGATCTTTTAAATAACCCCATAAGAAAAAATCCAATGGTGTTAAGTCTGGAGATCTTGGAGGCCACTCTATGCTACCTCGTCTACCTATCCATCTTTCGAAGAATGTTTCATTCAAGAATCCTCTAACATTAACTGCAAAATATGGTGCTGCACCGTCTTTCTGGAACCATGTGTTTTCGAAATCGTCTCCTTTTACAGCTTGTATTGCTGGAACAATTTGGTTTCGCAATAGCTGTTCATAATTTTGTGCATTTAAATTTCCTTCGATAAAAAAGGGACCTATTATTGTGTCGTCTACAATTCCTGCCCACATATTTAGTTTTTGAGGATATTGAGTGTGAGTTGCATCCATCCAGTGAGGATTTGTATCAGACCAATATCGAAAGTTATGTCGATTGACATTACCGTTTAACTAAAACGTTGCTTCATCTGAAAAGACAATATTTCCTAAAAATTGTGGATTGTCAGTTATCATTTCCATCATCGTCTCACAAAATTCAGTGCGACGATCAGGATCATCTTCATTTAATTCTTGCACGAGTTTAATTTTGAAGGGATGCAATTTGTTTCTGTTCAAAATTTGAAGAACAGATGTGTGATGGATGTCGTGTTGTAAAGCTGCAGATCGAAGAGTCTCATGAGGATTTTCTACAAAAGACTGTAAAACATGTAAAGATTTTTCTTCGTTTGTTGCTGTCGATGGTCTACCAGCAACAGGACGATTTCGAACAGGTCCCGCGTCATCAAAACGTCTTATTGTTTTTGAAACAGTTCCTCTTGATATAGGAGTACCATCGTTTCAAAATGTTGCATTAAATAGATTAGTTACCTGTGTATATGACCTATGCATATCACCCCAACCTCTCATCATCAAAAGTGATATCCGTTCTCTTTCGGACAATCGAAACATTTTGGTTTCAAAATGACTTCTTCGTACAAAACTAATTTACAACAAAAATATTTGGTGATTTTGTCAAATTTTATCTCTTGCAACTACAGAGTGTTATTTATGCAGTAATACCAAAAATGTATTCGTCAAGCGAATTGAAATAAAAATTCATTCATTCATAAATTTATTTTCTATCTAAAGAAAACCTTTTTTTAACAATATCATTTATGTAACTACGCGGACATGAAAAAGCCACACATAATATTGAATTTTCGACTTTTAATGAGACAGCTATTTTGTTAAAGATACATTTCGTCAGTTTGGCGGAATAATCGGACAAGTTCAGTTTTTATTTGTAAAAGCGGACACGTCGGCTTTTCATTTGAAAATGTGGATACGTTGTCTTTCTTTCTTTTCTTTCTTTCTTGTAGAAGCGGGCGTAACGAAAATAATTTTTTCTTGTCTAATTTAAACTTAGCAATACTTTTTTATGTAACGGTTTGAATGGTAAATGAATGTTAATGAAAATAGAATCGAATTTTTGCGGGATCCAACTTCGTTTTCGCTATTTGTTTGAAAGGCTACGATTTAGAAATTTTTTGCAAATGAAACGTTTTACCAAATTTATGCAAATGAATCATTTTAGCAAATTTTCGTAAATGAATAGTTTTTGTAAATTTCTGCAAGTGAATCGTTTTTGCAAATTATTACAAACTACATATCTGATTTTCTAAATTATTTTCTTATTTTAGCCAACTTATTCAGTAATTTTGGAAATCGCCGTGTTTCCGTGTAGCCGTGTATCCCGATTCAGGTTCAGGGTAGCGTGATCGAGATCAGTGATACTAAAACCTATTCAACAAAGCACCCCAAGTGAAAGGCAAGCGGAACTTACTCTAAAAAAGCCCCTCAAAGGGAACAGAATCCTTCTACGTCCACGTCGTTGTTCCTGGATAGCGCTAAAAGAAGGATTCTGGATTAAGAAACTAGTTTTCTTGTTTAATAATCAAAATAGACACATTTTTGGAGTTTCGATATAAATATACTGTTAATCTTTATTTGACCTCCAGAGGTCACGTCGACCTTGGACCTCAAGGCATATTTTAACGTAAAATTTGACTCTCTTTCAATTGCCGATGTCAAAAGTGTGGGTTCCCATTTAACAAAAGAAATTTGACCTTGAAATGACCTTGAAGGTGAGGTCCAAGGTCAAATTCAAGGTCATCACTGGATTCATCGTTGAAAGTTACATAAGACCTGACGTTAATAATTTTATTTTTACGACCAACGCTCAGATTTTCAGGGGTTTCCATACTTTTTCCGACATTCACCTCTATTTGACATCCAGAGGTTACTTTAACCTCATACCTAACCACGTATCCGGACGTAAAATTTCTCGCTCATTTTGATTCCGGCATCAAAAATAGGGGTTCTCATTTGAAAAAATGAGGTTGACCTTGAAATGACCTTGAAGGTAAGGTCCAAGGTCAAATTCAAGGTCATCACTGGATTCCTCGTTGAAAGTTATATAGGACCTGACCTTAAGAATTTTATTTTTATGACCAACCCTCTGAGATTTTCAGGTGTTTCCATACTTTTTCACCACCCTGTATATACATAGAACGTTTCGATTACCTTTTGTTTTAACTGACATAAAATCAGTATTTTTGAAATGTGATAGTGATAAAAGAAAATTACGAGAAGCTGAATTAATAATTTGGGATGAGGCTTCTATGATACCAAAAAATGCTTTAGAAATCGTTAATAAGACTTTGTGTGATGTATGTGATAATGAAGAACCATTTGGAGGAAAATTAGTTTTGTTAGGCGGAGATTTCAGACAAATTTTACCAGTTATGAAATATTCATTCAAAAACACCATAATAATTAATACTATAAAACATTCTTCTTTATGGCCTTTGTTTACCATATTAAAATTACACAAAAATATGCGTTGCAGTAATGAAAAATTTGCTAAGTTTCTATTGGATATTGGGGAAGGAAAAATTGAAAATTTTATAATACCTAAAGAAATGAAAACTGATAATGTTTGTTCAAAAATATATAGAAATTCTAATATTTCTCATTGGTATGACCGAGTGATTTTAGCGGCTCATAATGATGATATCAATAAGTTGAATACTAAAATTTTAAAATATTTGAATGGTAAAATGGAAAGTTATTATAGTATTGATTATGCTACACATAAAGGGGTTGATCAAACAGATCATAATATATATCTCCAATATCCTATAGAAACATTAAATAAAGTAAGAGAAGGTCTCCCACCACATAAATTAGATTTGAAAATAAATGCAACAGTAATGTTGATTAGAAATTTAAATATACATGAAGGATTATGTAATGGGACTAGATTAAAAATTATACAGTTATATAAGTATAATATTGAAGTTCAAATATTAACAGGTGAAAATATGGGGAAGAAAGTTTTTATACCAAAAATAACATTGAACTCTGGAGAAAATTCTACGTTACCATTTATTTTATACTGTAAACAGTTCCCTATCGTTTTAGCATTTTGTATGACAATTAATAAGGCACAAGGACAAAGTTTTGACTCAGTAGGATTGTATATTGATAAACCATTGTTTTCACATGGTCAATTATATGTTGCATTAAGTAGATGTCGAAACCGTGAAAAAATTCATATTCAAAATAATTCAAATGATGATAACTGTATTCAAAACGTTGTATGGGAAGAAATATTTTTTGATATTTGAAATTATCAAATGATGAAATGTTAATATAATTAATTAATTAATCCACAAGTAGTACTGTATCGATACTATATGATAAAAGAAAATATGTCAAAATATTGACACTATATGACAAATAAAAAAATTATATTATCATATTATGTATACGCAATAAGCAAATATAGTGAGTTATCGACTTAAAAAAAGGTTTTATAAATCGAGGTATTCAATATAGAACAGTTTATATATTGAAAAATATTTTCAGTGGATTAGACCTACGGGGGATACCACTATAAAAATAAACGCGCCATGATATTTACCTCCATGGTGGTGTGGAAATAATATCATTCATTGAATATAATATTATCAGTTCCTATTTTTTAAATTGCAACATGTAACTTAATCTTACTCAACTCTTCTTTGGGGGGTTGACGAGCGGAGCGAGTAGGGGGGCGAAGCCCCACTAGTATATATATATAAACACACATATACACACACACATTGTGAAGGGGTAGATTAGCTGGTACGAAATGGGTTTATTAAAGAACAAACTCCCACGATGCAGAGCTAACAGCCGCTCCGTTAAACACGTATGAGTATACGTGTATTCGCCTTTACGTTTGATACTTTCGTTCCGATGTCTCCTTTCCAACAGAGTTACTCATCATAAGTCACCTGACTTGTGACTCTCAATCTATCTTACGTGTGAGCAACCTAATGTTTACTTCAACTATCCCCTAGATGAAATTGGTTTAAAAATTAACCGGTGACGGAACCATTAAACTAAAAGAGAACAAAATAACGTACTGTGGCGAATAAAATTAAAATCGTTTATGACTAATAAACTACAGTCTTTGATGGGCTGAAAGGCTTTCGCACGCGAATAGGATATATAATTTTCAATAATACGGGGAAAGAGAGAGAGAGAGAATTCAAAATTCTACCGCGAAAACTAAAGCTCGGCGAGAACACACAAACAGTCGCGATAGATAAAATATTTTCGTAAGTATTTTCGTAATCCACCCCGTTACAATATATACGAGTATATCCCCAGAACATATACCCCAGAGAGTAAGTGACGCAAATATTTGACTTCTTCCCGATGAGATAGAAGGTTGCAATCTTTTCTATTCTATTATGGGAGGTGAAAAATTGTAAAAATTGCAAATTTCCCACTCATATTTGTTATAAAAAATTGTCTTACAAAAAACAAGTTTTTTCGACATAATTTGAAAAATATTGTTTGGAAAAAAGTTGAAACAAAAGTTGTATATTTTTCAATTCCAAACAACTTTTGTCTCTTATAATTTTCTCGATTAAAACCATAATTTTTTGAAATAATCGAGAAAATGTATTAGCACGCTTGTATATCTATATAGTGCATATATATAGTTATAGAATATACTTGAATGTTATTATCGTATTTGTAAATTATCTCGAAAAATAATGGATTTTCAAAAAAACAGAAGAGACCAATCTTCTTTAGAATTCAGAAATACATAACTTTTGTTGGAAACATTTAACAGTATTTATATTTTCCAAGCAACCTTGTGTTTTTAGAAAAAATATTTCAAAAATATATTTACAAATTCTAAATAATATTGACTTTTTCAAAATAAGTACAACTTTTTTTTTAATTTCTTACTCTTTTTATTTTTTTATTTCTAATAATTTTTGCTTCAACATTTTACAGCTACGCGTCGAAACAGTAATATTATACGTACACTTGGAAGAAAAAATCTTCTTTAGAGTATAAGTAGAAGCAATATTATTTAAAATGACGTTATTTCTTATATTTTGTAACACGTACGTTAATAATATAAGCCCGAACAACGTTGCGTCACAAATTATTTAAGGGGAAAGGCTCGGAAGGCACACTCGCTTCATTGCGAAAAATTAACGAGGGCTATGTCGTCCGGTAATATCGATAATCGCAATTTAACTAATTACGAGAGAGACAGGTTAAACAGAATAAACTCATCAGTTCAGCTATTTTATACTTTATTACAACAATAACGTACATACAGCGTTCGACATGTGCGTCGGCCGAGACCGGGCTAAGTTCATTCCGAGCGAATTAACGCACAGGGGACAGAACATCACCTTACATCTTGTCCCGCGAATTCCGCGAGGGCGATGCGAGTTCACGCATGCAACCGCTTGTCCGCGTCCGGCCTATACGATGCTCGGAGAGAGAGAAATCGAGGCACGCACCAAGAAACAAAAAGGGTACCTGACCTTGGGAGGGAGCGCTGCTGCAGAAGTCCGCGTCTTCTGGGCCAACGATGTCATCCTCGAAAGGCGGGCTTCTGGATGGATGCAGATGGTCCTGTCCTCCTTTCCTATTCCGTTCACTCAATATGCTTATCGCACACACTTCTCGGTCGCGAGGCTCAACTCTCCAAATTAATTGCTGGTCGAAGCCGCACTGACTGCGATCTCGCGCCTTCCGCGACGTCTTACTCGCCCCCCCCCTCCCTATAGGTACTCAAAAACGGCCGAGCGCCGCCGGCTACGCACACGTGTGCGACTCATGCCGGCGACACTACTTCTCTCTCTCCTCCTCTGCTCTCCGCTCTTGCCCTATCTCTCCAACGCCAGGCATCTCCGCCGATCAGGAATCAAACCTGCAACAAAGCCACATCGTGCGTCGATACTCGGTTTTAATCAACCAAGACCGATGTGGCAGCGGCTCAGGGGAAGGCACGCGGAAGAGAGAGAGAGACGGACAGGGCGACCGAACTCAACGATCGATTCGCCCGTCACAATTTGTTGAAGCTAAGAAAATAAGTTCTTCTTATTACGAGTATTATCGTATAGCTTACGTACCATGTTTCGTCAGTATGCTACGAAACAGTAATAGTACTTAAAATTAAGAAAAAAATGTTCTTCATAGCATAAGGTCTTATTTTTTATATTTTTTACAGCTAAGATTATAATTATTTTTATTGTTATTGGTAGAATGGTAAAGTATATATTTTTTGTCGTTATTACGGTACAATTTCCTTTAATGTTTCTACACATATTTCGTTTGGATTTGATATAAATATTTCACATACATTCACTCTTTGAGTATTATTTCTCATTATGTCCGATTCAAATTCTGATTCTGACATGCCTTTTGCTGAGATAAAGCTAGTAAAGCGAACTAAGTTTGTTTCTGAATATGACTCAGACTCAGACACGGACATTTCAATAGCTATTCATCTTGCTAGAATAACCACTGGTAAGGGTGAAAGTTCAAACCGAGCTCCACCACTGATTTCTGACAAAGCTGTGTCTTGTGGTTCTGCTTTTATTTCAGATAGCAACATCTCTCTTGCAAAAAGAAAGGCAGGGCGACCGCTTTTTGCCCCTTCATGAGCAACACGATGAACTTAAGGAATACGTTACAAAGCATATGATCGGAGCCAGCAACGCTTGCTGGCGCCTTCTAGTGGCGGTTGCGATCAGGACGCTCTCAGGAAGCTCGATTATAATCCGCTTAGCAAAAACATAGATGATGCACATGGTGTACCATATGGCAAGCCGCGAGGCTGGCCAGGTCACTTTGTGCAAAAATCTTTTGTTAAAGCGGCGGACAGTAATTGTCTTCCTCAACAGAGAACGGAGACTTTCCAAACAGACAATTTGTTGTTTTGGGAGAGAACGCCGTAAACTTCTCTTTTCTGTACGGGCATATGCAAATGCAAATGCTGAAGTACAAAATGCGTCACCGATTGCCCTCGACAAGCAATTAGTGCTAGTCGACCCGAAGTGAATGCAATGTATATTTGAACGAAGACTTGAAATCAAAAGTGCGGATGTGTGTACCTTCACGTGGTGGGGCTGAAAACGCTGTTTCTGTAAAGAAACAGTAGGCAAAACAGACAACGCTCGCCCATAGGGCAAAAGGCCAAGCGGCCAAAACGAAAATAAGCAACACGGACCATGACAGCACGTGGTGAGGTGCGGCCCGTAAATGCCCAAACATTCAACGCGGAGTCTACCACACCCCAAGAGCTCAACTCGAGCCCAGAAAAGTCAAAATCCGGGAGTCACCTGAGGGGAAATCTCTTGGGATTGTGGTACCGCGCGCCCTCTTAGAGGACGGGAGACCGCTCCCGGAGCTAGTTGCAGAGGATCAATGGTCCCAGCAATCCGAATTTAATTCGGGTAGATAAGAAATTACTCCCTATCGACTAGCAATTGGTAGATGCCACTATTGTGGGTAAAGAGTCGTGGCCGTGGTCATAGCAGCCACCCAAAGTTCTTTGCCTCGAGCTCCGGGAGTAAGGCCCGACACCTTTGTGTGAGAAAATACAATTTGAACGCTAATCTCGAACGCTAAAACACCTGATTTGAGCCTGGATCTCGGAAATTGATTCGAATGAGTGGCATGACTGGCATGAATATTGAAAACTGCCTGGGGAGTCGCCTTGTCGGTTAGGCGAGACCCCGCCCCTGACCCAAGTCAGAAAATTAAACGAAAGAGCAGAGATCAATATCAGCGAGTCATAAAAGCCTTCCATGGAAAGCGAAATCCGAGACTCGGGCAAAAATCAGAACACAATCTTTTCGAATAGCGGACACCCACCAGCGTAAGCGGGGATGACCGAAACGCAATGGGAAGACGTGCCTCGGTACGTCGAAGCGATGGACCTGTGAGTCGTGGGAGAAATTCCTTAATACAGGTACGCAGGGTGGGATCATCTTCGAACGCGAGCCCAGGAGGGGAGGCTTAGCTGGTTGATCATTTTAGGAATTTTCTCTGGCTGTCCTGGCTGAGTCTCTCTTCTGACATCCCAATTTGGGTTGGCCTCTGCGGGGTAGTGGTACCAGGTCAAGCAAATCTCGTAAGATTTGTATGCCGCGTGCTTCCGACGCGATAGACATTGGGGCAACTAGAGTCCCGTCGCGCCCAAACCGAGGGTCAAGCCTTTAGTTCCGCTCTCCTTGAGCGTCGAACCGTGAAAAAAGGCCTTAGATCAAAAAGGTTCCGACTCGCTGTGTGCGTCAGGGATGTCGTAGCAAACTTGACTTCCGGATCTCCAATGTGTTTGAAAGCGAAGGAGTGATAGACAGTGGGCTATGCCAACCTATTGGCGCCCAGAGAGAAGGGTGGTAATGTTTGATTACGCTACGCCACCCTCAAAGCGGAAAAGTATGAACGACACACATACACTAACTGGCGCCTTCTAGTCTTCGACCTTACAGTATCTGAGCCTACTGTAAAAATGCTTTCTGTACATTTTGAGGGACACCACTTGGTGATCTTCAGGCCTGGGATGAAGCACACGCGATCGCGAGCTCGTCCTCCGATCTCTTACTCTACATAAACAGGCCACATGCGGCAGTTTTTCACAATCTTACATACCAGGACTTCAATGAGAATGTCATCATTCACGCAAGTCGGCCATAGAGACGTGATGGTGGGCCGGTTTATAATCACTGATGGTCAGTACCACATAACAAGTAGATTAGATTAGATTAGATTAGTTCGTTTATTGCGCCAATGAGGTGGAACCCCGCCTGGCAGTTTAGAAAATTTACAAATCAAATAATAACAAAATTTTAAAATGACAAAAGAAGAGATGCAAGGATAGTAACGCATTTAACTATTTAAAGAAGATGAATTAGGTGAAAATGCGTGAGTTGTATGTACGGTGAGCAGCGAATTTACAATGGCATTAACAGTAAGAAGACTAAGAATATTATAACTGAAATAACAGATAAAACAACAAAAATAACAATAATAAAAGATGAAAAATAATACAAATAATAGAGACAATAAAAGTAATAAAAAACAATAAAAATAATAAGAACAATAAAAATAATAAAAGTAGTAAAAAATAATAAAAGTAGTAAAAGTAATGAAAGCGCGATGGCACCTATGTTACAGAAAAACGGGCTGAAAGGAGGAAAGGTATACAAGTGGAGCGACGTGCATTTGGCTAGAATACAACCATATTTAATTAGCTATTTCATGAACCAAAGATCGATAGAGGGGTATTTGTGAGACGATGGATAATTTTGGGACAACGCGACCGGATTGACCTTGTTGGGTATGCGAGTGTAATCTGACAAAAATAGATCACGTGTCCAATCCTTGAAGTCAGAGATCCGATTGGTGAAGAACAGGGTCACGCTCAATGAGTTGAGTATTCTCTGAGAAAGGATCGCAAAAGAATGGTTCCAGGCCTCAGTTCGATTAATAGTAATCTTTACGATGTCGTTCAAGTTGATAGCCCTAACGTACTGTTCGCTGCCTAGTATCATGACCTTGGCCTTGGTGAGGTTAAGGGAGATATCGTTTCTTAGGGCCCAGTCCGCTATAGCCTGTACATCAAGCTGCAACCTCCCTAAAGCCTCCGCAAGGCTTCCGGGATGACAGTGAAAGTAGACCTGCGTGTCGTCGGCATAAAGCATGTAGTTCATGAAGGAGAGAACATAGGGCAGGTCCGAGATATAGATTGCAAATAGCAATGGTCCCAGAATACTATCCTGCGGCACTTCAGTAGCAACCCTGAGCCAGTCCGATACCCCGCCGTCCTCCCACACAACAGCCTGAAACCTGTTAGTCAGATAGCTGAAGAACCATCTCAAGACAGTGTCAGACAGGCATAGGTCCCTGAGCTTGACTATCAGACGACCATGGGGGATAACGTCAAAAGCCTTGGAAAAATCCAGCAGGACGAGGATTGTAATATTACGTTCCTAAATGGCCCTGCTGATATCACCCAGGACACCCAGGAGTGCAGTCTGAGTGTTGTGAAACAGCACGAATCCGGCCTGCCGTGGATCACGCAGCTTGCGGTGGTCCAGATAAGACGAGAGTTGTGAATGAACGAGCCTCTCAAGCACCTTCGATACCTCAGATAACCTTTCTATCGGTCTGATGTTCGATAAAAGAGCGGGCGAAGGTACTCTGGCAAGAGGGGTGATAAGAGACCGTTTCCAGGAGGTCGGTAAAACGCCGCACAGTAATGATTTGTTGACAAGATGCGTGAGAGATGAGAGACAAGTAGAAGAGACGAGTTTAAGCATCTTGACAGACAAACCATCGGGACCGAATGTTCTGGTGGCCACTATGCGACTCCTAGCGTTTGGGTAGCCATTTTTCTCGAAGAGCATACCGGCAGCATCTCCAGCGATTCCTGGAACTCCTGCGAAAGGCCCAGAATAAGGAGCTCGGAGCGATCCTTGAGACCCACTACAGACTTGAGGCTCTTCACTTCGTTGGCGACACGATTGACTTTGGTCAGGATGAAAGTCTGGGTGGCTCTAATCTCGTTCCGAAACTCGGTGAATTCATTATTCACGAAACTGGAAAACCATGCTGGCGGTGTGTCGCCCGTGGTAGAAGCCATGCTATCGAGCAAGTGGATTTGGTTCGCACTGAGGGAAGAAACAGTGGGAAGGGCAACCGTTAGGTCAGTATCAGAGAAGTCACTCCGGGATTCCACCTCCAATGTCTTCGACGGGAAAAGCTCGTAAGGTGATGCCTATCTCTTTCAGCCTGAGGTTTCGACGAAAGACAAAGTGCCTGCTGAGGGTAGCCAATGAGGGGATTGTAAAAACACGCCACCGGACTGCCGAAAGTTGACCAAGACCGCAGACTCAATCGAACAGGTACGGCAAATAAAGGTTGCGAGATCAGGGTTTAAGGTTATATCGGAACAGTGCTGATGGAAAGATCTATCACAGGCCTCGCACTGTAAGTTATTGACACCCAGATAACTCAGCGCTTCACCACACTCGGCGGATAAAGACAAAAGTAAGTACTTTTATCCTATTTGATAAAAGTGGGAGGTTTTTGAATTTAAAAACAAATTAAGACAAAAAATAGAAATTCATAAATTGTGTCAAAAAGTTTCCCATCTCTTCTCCCCGGGTCTCAGAACTTCACAATAAACTGTAATAAACGAGGTAAATTGAAAGGACAGATTGATACGACAAATTGAATTTGAGAAGTTTGAATTTCGTGCGAAAATTTGAGTCACTGACCAGTCATAAACGGGATCAGTGAAAAGTCAGGATTTAAAAGATTTAAAAGGCAACAACTCAGTTAGTTAAGGATTAAAAATTGGCGGGAGATTGGGGAGTAAAATGATGCCATTTACAAGAGGCGGTAAAGGGATTTGCAAATTAACCTAGAAATGATCAAAACGCAAAAATAAACAAGTAACTTATACGCAAAAATGAAATGAGAAAAATGATTGATGAAGCGAACGCAGAAAATTACATTACAAATTAAGTGAATGGTAGAAAAGGAAACGCAATTTGACACAGTCGATCGAATAAAATTAAAATTAAAATTAGAATTAAAATTGTCTACCATGTAGATAGTGGTAGATGAAAAATACAACAAAATTAAATTAAATAAAACAAAATAAGATGAAGTAAAATAAAAATAAAATTAAAATAGCCATCGCGATGACTAAGCGCAAGAATAGATTGATTTAGAAGATGTGATGCGGCGAAGAAATAACACCGGTAGTGAGGAGTCTCTCAGTAGAATTGAAATATGTGGAAAATTTTGTGATATTTTTTAAGATTGTCTTGAGTTATTAGACTTTTATTAAGCTACTTCAATACAAGTAACACGTTATATCTGTAAGGATGCTAAAACTTGTCTTTTCATCATGTCTTTGTTCGCTCACGCATCTAGTAAACAAATCAATATCGCGTGACATTTTTCCGACCTCTTTGAAGTGTTCTCTTATCAACCCACTGGCTAAGATACCCTCCCCTGTTCTTTTATCGAACATTAGACCGACAGTTAAGCTATCGAAAGTCTCAAAGGTATTTGAGAGACTCGTCCACTCCCAATCGTCTTCATACCTGGATCGTTATCGCTCGCGTCAATACTTGGTCAAAAACTTGTTCATTCTATGCGATAATGCTATTTGCCGCTTAAGTCGTTTACCACAATCAGCATTACGGTTTTTAAAGTGACAAGTTTACTTGAAATCATGTGTCCAAACCCTTAGCATATTCCACCCTTGAAGCCATCGCGCTACTTTTATTCCTATCTTATTTTATTCGTTTTTATCTTATGTTAGACCTTTTTATTATTATCTTCTAGTCTTATTTCTATTTTATTTTTACCTTTACTTTATATTACTATTACTTTATTTTACCTCATTCTATCTTAGCGAAATGTATACGTCATTTCATATTTCACCTCACATTTTTATCTCTATTTGTATTTTCATCTCATTTAACATATTCTTCACGTGCAATCGAACGTCTAGTCACTTTTACATCATATAACTATTTTTATTCATGTCTATTTTATTTCCATTATTATATATTTTTATTTTTATATTTATATTTATTTTTTTATATTTATATTTATATTTATTTTATTTTTATCTTTATATTAATCAAATCTATTGTTTCCAAACGCTCATCTCATACTAGTTTCTTGCATCATTCATCCAGTTAATTAAATTAAGCATCGTCGTTGTTTACTCGCTTCAATCATATTTTTATTACTTACTGCGTTTCGTTATTTTATTTATATTTATATTTATGTTAAACACTTTTGTCTTGTTCGTTCACTCATGTCTACATGTGCAAATTATGTATATTGTGACGGTAAACGTTAAATTAGCGCTAATAGCCTAACCTAGTGGCTGCCTGCGGGGGCAGCACTTACCGGTAGACCGCGAGGCGGATCGCGCGCGATTGAAAACGAACCAGTGAAGGATTAGCCATCGTCACACTTGGCCAAGAGTGAAGAATCAGCTACCGATACGGAGGCCATGAAAATCGAGACCGACAAGCTAATTACCTGTGCGCACGAGAGAGATCGAATGGTCGTCGTTACCGTATTATCCGGAGGGTCGCCTGAGACAGCAGAAGCAGCGTCGTCCCCTGTGGAATCCAGAGTGTGTGGGTGAGATTTCTCCATCGAGGGCGAAACCACGTACACGCGAATTCGCGATCCGTGACGTAAAACGGACAGACTTTCCCGCAGTGAAAGTGCAAATCGTTCCCTTCGTCTTCGTACGTCTGCAAAATAAAGGTAAGCTGGCCAGCTTAATCTCGCGACCGCGATTGCATGCATGATAACTATTTTTCCGTACTCGAAACGAAGCGTGCGTGTAATAGCTCTGCTAACAAAGAGCGGCGAGCGATCCGACACTGTATGTTGTCGTCGTGCGAGCGCCACTGTAAACACAAACACGCGGGCCGATTCTAGTGTAGCATTCAGAGAGGATAATAAAGAGCTTTCGTCCGTGATATTAACTAGTACTTTTGGCGTGTTTTTCCGTGTTTTTTCATCCACTCCCGTAGATTTGTTGGTTGACTGACACCCGTTCCCTCTTGCTCTCCGACTTTCGTATTTGATATAGGTGATTACGCGCACCCATCTACGCGATCGTCCGAATAAAATAATTAAACGGTAGCAACCCCGTTACAATATCTACGGATTGTTTCGAAACTACTAAACGGGGTTTTATCTCATTGGCACAATAAATGAACTAATTTAATCTAATTTAATCTCTTTCCCCGTTTTTCCGTTTATCACCGGTGTGCGCATAACAACCGCGGTGTCACGGACTCCGGACGACCTGGTGCTCCACGGTGAGCAGGATTGCAACCGCTGAGTGATCTTTAGTTGTCCAAGTCTGCCAGAGAGACTCACCACAGCATGCCGTGCAGCAATGCCGATTTGCAGTGGTTGAATACCTCTTCGTGAACAACGTTTTACCCTGAGCGTTTGTTCAGACGAGACACACCCGCGAAAAACTGTTTTTTTTTTATTATGATTATTCTTCGTTAATTTTTTTTCTTTATTTACGTTTATGATTTCTGTTATATTTTATTTGATTGTAATTAAATAATAAATTGTTGGCTTTGGGATTTAAAATTTATAAAATTGAGTTTGATTTAATTCTTGAGTTAGTGTTCGATCCTTGAGCAGAGCGGACGTATTTGTAACGGAACTCTGCCCGAAAATCAAAAATACAAACCAATCAAGTGAAGAGAGGCGTCAGTTTATTTAAATTTACCTCGTCATCGTTATAACAATAACAGAATAACGGCCAAATGGCCACTCAGGTAGGGGACACAATGTCTATACCTACAAAACAACACCAAAAAATGGACAACTGTGAATGGAAATAGACAATGAAGTAGCCCAGAAACTCAAGCTCCAAACAAAAAACAACAAGCCCAACTATTAGACTACTGGCTGAGTTAATCTACTAATAGATACGAAGTTCTTCAGCATAAACAAATTGCAGATACGAATACGGTAAATAATAATATGAACTCAATAATAATTAAATCAATTCCGATCTTCGTGTATAATATAGAAAACATTTGTCCGTTGGAAAAACTGCTAAACGAAATAGCCAAAGATAGCTATATTATGAAAGTATTAGAACAAAACAAAATAAAAATTGAACCAACAACATCTGAAAAATATTTATCGATAATAAATGAATTAAAAGAAAAAAAACATAGAATTTTACACATATCAGCGAAAAGAAGAAAAAGGATTTAAAGTGATATTGAGAAGTATGCATCCATCGGTTGACATTGACGATTTGAAATCTGCCATAGAGAAACAGAGATATAAGTAATACGCATTCGGCACTACATAACAAAAATACTACTACCATTATTCACTGTAGGAATCAAATACAACTACAAAAGCCTAAAAATTTACCAAGTGAACAAACTACTCAACACTGTGATTATGTTTGAATCACCGAACGTTAAAAGAGAAATACCGCAATGTCATAACTGCCAAGAGTACGGGCACACAAAAAACTATTGTTTCAAAAGTGTAGTATGTGTGAAATATGCTAAACGGCATCCAACGGAAAAGTGTACAATGAAAGAAAAATCAAAGAAGTAAGATGTGCAAATTGTCAAGGTAATCACACTGCAAGCTACAAAGGATGACCAATATGTAAATAGTTGCAGCAAAAATTATATCGACGACTAAGAGATAAAATACTAAATCAAAACAATAGACAAGTTCAGCCAAATTCAAATTTAAATACCAACGTTAATAGAGCTCAACTAAAAATAACATATCCACAGGTAATATCAAAACAAAATGCTTAGAAAGAGATAGAAATATCAAAATAAACAGCTGTTCAAGCAGATGTAAGTAATCACACTAACGAAATAAACACAAATAATAAACTCAATAAACTCGCTAATATGTTGGAAAAAATGACACTCATAATGGATACATTAGTAAGACTAGTAACTGTACTTGTTAATAAATTGTCTCAACAATGAAAAATTTGAAAATACGAGGGTCGTTTGAAAAGTCCGTGCAAAGTCAGAGAGATGGCGCTACTAGTGCGTATCAAGGTTATTTTTAGTTAGTGGCATATCTTGGAAGAGCACACACCAAGTTTCAGCCAGATCGGCCAATTACTTTGCGTTTTACATTCGTTTCAATCAAAGAAATTGAGTAGTTGTAAAAAAATGGACGAAAAAGAATTTCGTGTATTGATTAAACATTAATTTTTCAAAGGCAAAACGCCTCAGGAAATTAAACAGAAGCTTGATAAACATTATGGTGATTATGCACCTTCGATTAGAATGGTTTATAAGTGGTTTCAAAATTCTCGGAGTGGCCATATGAGCACAGAAGACGCTGAACGTTCTGGACGCCCTGTTGAGGTTACCACTTCAGAAATCATTGATAAAATCCATGATATGGTGATGCCTGACAGAAGAGTGAAGGTGCGTGAGATTGCTAGTACTGTAGGCATCTCGAGCGAACGGGTACATAATATTTTGCACCAACATTTGGACATGAAAAAGCTATCCGCTAGATGGGTGCCGCGATTGCTCACGATTAACCAAAAACGAGATCGTGTGAAGTGTTGCAAGAATGGTTTGCAGCTGTTCCAGCAAAATCCGCAAGACTTTAAGCGTCGTTTCATCACTGTAGATGAAACATGGATACATCACTACACTCCTGAGACCAAATAACAAATAACAAATAACTCCTGAGAACAAATTACCAAGGGGGAATCTGCTTCGAAAAAGGCGAAGACAATTCCTTCGGCCGGGAAGGTTATGGAGACTGTCTTTTGGGATTCGTAAGGAATAATCTTCATCGACTATCTGGAAAAGGGTAAAACCATTACAGGCGAATATTATTCATCGTTCTTAGATCGTTTGAAAACCGATTTGCTAGAGAAACGTCCACGATTGGCCCACAAAACAGTCCTCTTCCACCACGACAATGCGCCAGCTCACGCCTCAGCAGTTGTGGCCGCAAAACTGATGGAGATAGGGTTCCAACTCGTTTTACATCCCGCCTATTTGTTCCCTAATATGAAAAAATGGCTGGCGGAGAAAAGATTTTATTCAAACGAGAAGATAATTGCAGAAACGAATGCCTATTTTATAGACTTGGACAAATCCTATTATTTGGAAGGGATTAACAAACTAGAGCAGCGTTGGATGAACTGTATAAGCCTAAAAGGAGACTATGTTGAAAAATAAAAAAGATTTATTAAAAAAATCAAGCAGTTTTTATTTTTGCACGGACTTTTCAAACGACCCTCGTAGCTATCTGGAATGCAAATGAGCTCATGCAGATACCTTGAATTAAAAGCATTTTTAATCCACGAAAATATAGACAACATGTTAGTATCAGAAACTCACTTTATAGTTAAAAGTTTTCTCTTCATTCCAATTTACATAGTACACAAAACAAATCAATCACTCGATAAAGCACATGGAGGCACTGTGATCATTATCAAAACCAAAATAAGTCATCATATCCAAACACACACCAGTGAGATTTACTTGCAAGCGATTAGTGTAATGAAAACTGGACAAGTTTCTTCCATTCCCTCGGAAATCGATTTATAGCAGGAGGCGATTATAATGTCAAGCATCCGTCGTGAGGTTCAAGATCACCAACTCTAATATATAGAGGTAGAGTACTATATGAAACACTACAAAAAAACATCTATTTCCAATTTCTACAGGAGAACAAGAACAACATACTGGGCGACAGATGTAAACAAGCTTCCGGATCTGATTGACTTTGCAATAGTAAAAGGGATAAACAAAAATTATTTCGAAGTGGCATCATATTTAGATTTAACCTCAGATCACTTACCAGTATTAATTACTCTACACTATCAAGTACTTAATACAGTAAACAATTATACTAAAGTTGATTGGAAGAAATATGCTCTTTTCATTGAGGAACGCATTAAGTGTAACGTTACTCTTAAATCAGAAAACAACATAGAGAACAGTATTGATACACTAAACTTACTTCTAACTGAAACTATTAACAAATGTTCTACTACGACTACAAATAATAAAGAAAAGTAGCAAATCAATTCCAAAAAATTAAAGAAAAAAGATTATTAAGGAAAAGGTACGAAATAACTAGATCAAGTCAAGATAAGTTAAAAGTAAACAAATCAACTAAAGAACTGAAGAAATTGTTACACGAGGAAACAAATCTAAAAACACAGAACTATCTCCAAACTTTAAGCCTAACAGAAGTAATGGATTATTCACTATGGAAAGCCACCAAACATCTTAAAAGGACAGTTACATTTATACCACCTATTAAAAAATCTGCAGAAAAATAGGCCAAATCTGACGAAAAAAAGCTAAAACGTTTTTAGAACATCCCAGTGCAGTATTCACATCCCACCAAAGAATAATCTCTGAATAGGAAGAAGAAATGTTACTGAAAAACTCAGATGTACCAATCAAATTAATAAAAATTAAGGAAGTATTGCAAATTATTAATAATAATAAGAATAGGAAGGCTCCCGGTTTTGACAATATTAACGGAAAAATGATTAAAATGTTACCTACAATAGCAATTAGATTTATAATAATTGTTTACAATGCCTGCTTGCATCTGTGCCATTTTGCAACTCAGTGGAAAATAGCGAAGATAATACGAATACCTAAACCTGGTAAAGAAGCAGGAAGTGTAATATCGTATAGACCCATCAGTTTTCTACCAGTATTATCAAAAATTTTCCAAAAATTTAATTTTAGCCAGAATTGACCCAATCATAAAAAATAAAACATTGACTCCAAACCATCAATTTGGTTTTAAATGTAATCACTCCACGATAGAGCAGGTGGATAAAGTGGTATCTGCTGCAAGGAAAGTCATCGAAGAGAAAAAGTACTGTACTGGTATTTTCCTTGATGTAGCCCAGGCATTCGACAGAGTATGGCATGAAGGGCTATTACATAGGCAATTCTAACAACACACTCAGACCAAACAATAGCGTCAGAAATAATCTAAAAATATACTAATAATCATCTACAAACTTGGTTCAACACATAGAGAATAATAGTAAACGACAGTAAATCAACACATACAACGTTTACACTACGAAAAGATACCTGTCCACCTATTATTTTTAACGATAAATACGAGGTCAATTCAAAAAGTATTGTGAATTTTGTATGTTTTCAAAAATTTTTTATTTATTCATGAATATCTATTTTATCTCCTTCAAAGTAATTCTTCTCGGATATGATGCACTTGTGCCAACATTTTTCCCAATCCTCGAAGCACTTAAAAAAATCATTTATTGTGATCTTGTTCAACTCCTCCTTCGATACCATCTTTATCTCCTCAATCGTGACGTAGCGTCGTCCTTTCATGGGCCTCTTCAGTTTTGGAAACAGGAAAAAGTCACAGGGGGTCAGGTCTGGGGAATACGGTGACTGCGGTACCATTACTGTGTTGTTTTGGCCAAATATTTACGCACAAGCAACGATGTGTGAGCAGGGACGTTATCATGGTGCAAAAGTCAGTTTTTGTTCTACCACAAATCCGGACGTTTCTGGCGGATTGCTTCGCGCAAATTGCGCATAACTTGCAAGTAATAAAGAATTGACCGTACTACCCTGTGGCAAGAACTCATGATACACCACGCCCGTGTAATCGAAGAAAACTGAGCAAAACCTTCACGTTCAACCGAACTTGGTGCTTTTTTTCGGTCTTGGCTCACGCGGCAGCTTTCATTGGGATGATTGAGTTTTGGTTTCCACATCATAACCATAAACCCATGATTCATCACCAGTCCTTTGGAGCATATTTGGGTCGTTACGGATCGAGTCCAACATCTCCTGAGCAATGTTAACGCGATACTGTTTTTGGTCGTAATTGAGCAGTTTTAGCACGAATTTCGCGACGACCCGACTCATGCCCAAATCATTGGTTAAAATCGGATGGCATGAGCCAATCGATATGTTTAGATCCACAGAAACTTCTCTAACGGTGATTCGATGATTGGCCAATACTATTTTCTTCACTTTATCAATGTTTTCGTCTATTGTTGACGTGTTCGAGCGTCCGTTACATTGTTCGTCGTTCACATGTTCTTGGCCCTCTGAGAACATTTTGTACCACCGATAAACGTTGCTTTGGTTCAAGGTAGCTTCACCATATTCCATAGTCAACATTGGGAATACGTCCGCGCACTTTATTTTGTTTTTCACACAAAATTTGATACAAATTCTTTGATCCATTTTTTAGAATAGGCAAAAATCGAAGACGAGCCAAAACACATCCAAGAAAAACAGCTGTCAAAAACTAAACATTCAAAATGGCCGACCTTATCAGCATAACTAAGGGACATGAGTACCAACATAACGCTATAAAAAAATCAAAAATCAAATTTACGTAGCCCGCGGAAATTCAAAATTCGCGATACTTTTTGAACAGACCTCGTACATCCCGCAAAGTAACCAAGTAAAATATTTAGGTATTTACTTGGGCAAAGACTTACATGGAAAGAACACATATTCACTAAACGTAAACAGTTCGGACTGAAATGGAGAAAAATGTACTGGCTCATAGGAGGAATATCGGAACTGTCAATCGAAAACAAATTACAGCTATATAAATCTGTACTTAAACCAGTCTGGACCTAAGGCATTTAACGGTGGGGTGTTGTTTCAAGCTCGAATATTGAAATCTTTGAAAGATTTCAATCGAAAGTACTACGTAGTATAGTACGGGTCCCGTGGTTCGTTCCTAATGAAATAATCGGAAATGATCTACAGATTCTAACAGTTAAGGATGAAATCAAAAGTTTCTACACTAGACACAACAACAGATGTCAAAAACTTCCGAATAAACTCATTAGCAAACTTCTCAAAACTTCTATTTCAAACACGAGACTAAAGAAACATAATTTATTAAGCGCATAAACAAACTGATGTAAATATCATAATCACAGTATAAAACAAAAACAGAATACTCGCTGGAGTAATCTGTCAAACAACATGTACAGTACTAAATTGTAATTCCATTTGCTTATTGTCTCAATAAGTGAGATAAATTGTAAATATTATTAGGAAATAAATTAAAAAAAAATTTAATTCTTCCCGTTCCAAGCTCCTCTCACATAAACGTCACAACCTGCTCGCTCGGAAGATTGCTCAGTGGCCGAAGCATTTTGCCTTCCGAATCCCCGCGTAAATAATTGAATAAATAGAGTCGCGGGCCAACATTTACTGTAAAATCCGACTCTTTCTTTATAAGTACATGTTTAGTTTCAAACGTTAAATATGGAGAAAGATCCATAATGATACAAAATAATGTTTTATCATCAGAGACTCGGCTTGTCGGTACACACTTTATTTTTCAGCACAACAATAAACCCAAGTATACTTAAAAAATTAGTAAAAATTACTTGGCGAATCTTGAAAAGAGAAAGAAACTTACAGTCATGGAATGGCCACTTCAGATTCCAGACTTAATCCTTATTGAGTTGCTATGGAAAAAGTTAGATCATGTTACATCAAGCTAAAAGCAGAAGCTTTTAAATTTTTTTTCAAAAATAAAAAAAAATTTTTCAAAAAAAAAATGTTTCAAAAATCAAAAAAATGTTTCAAAAATAAAAAAAACATTTTTTTTCAAATTTTTCCGCTGACTATAAAATATAGTTCTTCAGCCAACGTGATTGATGACTGATTTACCCTTGGAAAAAAAATTTTTATTTTTATTGAAAAAAAAATAACATTTCCAATTTCTATACTGAAAAAAAATGAATAATCGATTAGTCACTCATTTTGATTCATTTAGGTCATGGATACATTCAAGCCTCAATTACGCTTAAAAAAAATTGATTTGAAAAAATCAAAGTTGATACCCCTAAGGCGTATTTAATACTCGGTCTGTGAAATTCTGCGCGATAAGTTTTTAACGTCTTCTGTGAAGCCATAACGTGATAAAAAAAATAGTTTTTTTCTAAACTCTTCGACTTTTTAGTAAAAAACCACTCAACAGTTTTTTGAAAACTAAACTTTTCTTTTCGTAAATTCTAAAAAACTTTTTGACGGCTGCTTGATTCTCGTAAACATTAATTTTTTTCATAATGCCTCCGAGGCTGCATTTATCTGCCCCAGAAGTCGCTCAGCTAGTAACTCTTGTTCAGGAGGGGTATAGGTATCGGCAGATGGGTGAACGACTTGGTGTCAGTCCCTCGGTAATGTCTCGGGCCTACAACCGATACCTGGAAACAAATCGATTCGAGCGACACCCTGGACAAGGCCGACATCGAGAGACGACTCGCCGAGACGATCGAGCATTCATTCGACACGCCCTTCAAGAACCTTTTGCTCCAGCAAACATCATCGCCCAAAACTTCCCCAACCGTCAACATCAACGACAACATCAACAACAACAACAACAACAACAACAACGACAACGACAACAACAAAGACCGCCTTGAAACATTTCTCGAACAACAGTAAGGAATCGCCTTCACGAAGCTGGACTGCGTGCTCGAAATGCTGCTCGTGGGCCGATGTTGATCGCTGCACATCGTAAAGCTCGTTTGTAGTATGCTCGTAACCATATGAACTGGCCCATGAGAAACTGGAACAATGTTCTTTTCTCAGATGAATCTCGATTTTGTCTGTATGGTAACGACAGAAGACCTCGAGTTTGGCGCCGTACAGGAGAACGTATGCACAACGCTTGATGCGTTCAGTAGCCGCTTACAATGGAGGATCAGTAATGGTTTGGGCGGGAGTTTCACGAGGATCTCGAACTCCTTTGGTTATTGTTCGAGATAACCTCAATGCCAGGCGTTATATCGACCATATTCTGAGACCTCATGTGTTACCAATATGGAGAAACGCGAGAAGATTCATTCTTATGCAGGATAACGCAAGGCCTCATACGGCGAACATCACTCGTCGATTCTTCGAGAGAAACGACATTCAGTTGTTAAGGTATCCTGCAATGAGTCCTGATCACAATCCAATTGAGCATGTCTGGGACATTTTGGGCCGCCGATTGCGTCAGAGTTACCCAAACCTCCGAAATTTAGCTAAATTAGAGATAGCTTTGATAAGAGTTTGGCGTCATCCTCATCGGATCATCCTCAGCGGATGATCCGCAATTGCATTTCCAATATGTGGCAGCGATTGCAAGCTGTGATTCAGAGTAGAGGCGGAAATACTCGATACTAAACACACACATATACACACACACATTCACACAATTTGGAAAGTGAGTTTGGAGTCGTAAAATACTGTGCAGCTGACGAGCCACGGGGTCTCTTCTTTCCAAAAATCATTCGCACACGTGCGTAAACACAAAAGAAGCATCAATCCGACCGAGCAACCTCCACGTGGTATGCTTTGGATAACGCTAATGCCAGCGGTAAATCCGTCATCAATCGCTAGAGAATAATATTTTATAGTCAGTGAAAAAAAAAAAAAATGTTTTTCTTTCAATTTTTTTTTCGTATTTCGTAAATTAATCGTAAACAGACACAAAATTGTGTAAACAGACGAAAAAAGATGGAATTTTTTGATTTTTAAAAAGTTTGCTTCAAGTTAAGCAACAAAAACCTTGTTCCTTTAATTTTTTATAAATTTTGATCAATTGGTCCGAAAATACCGCTGAACCGATCACTCCAAAAATTTAGGGGGTTGTTTAGGGGACATTAGACTATAAAATTTCTCTTTAACCGTACCTTTTCTGCCCATATTACTGAAGATACAGTCAAGTAACCAAAAAAGGGGAAAATGTCACTTTTTTCACTTTTTTCAATTCAATGTTAGAGATGGAAAAAAATTTTTCTCTTTACTAACGTTTGACTGTATTTCATCGGAAATTTTATGCAGATGATGAAATTCGGTGTCCGCTCGCTGTGCGACCAGTAGTTCCAGAGATATCGAATTTTGAATGCAAAAGGATCCTTTTGCATTCAAAGTTCGATATCTCGGAGACAAATGATCGTAATTGAGCTCCGCGAAAAGCAACGTGAAGCTGAATAAACAGGCTAAAAGACCTGTATATTGGCGTAGCTCGAACAAATTTTTCCATGCCCGTAGAGTAAGAAACAAAATGTAAGAAATTTGGATAAAATTTGTTTTGCGCTTAGTATAAGGATTGCATGAAATACGGAGCTACAAAAAATTTTTAACCAAAAAAACTAAAAACTAGAGTCTTCAAGCTTCAACAGCTTTATTTTTTTATTTCCTGTACGACCATTTCTCACTGAAATACCGCCTGTTGAAAATCAGCCAAAAATTTGACAAATTTTTTTGTTCCCTTAATTTTTGCGAGGAGTGTATGTGGTCAAAGTAACAGTTCAAAGTCATAAGAAAGTCAAATTAATTATTTTTTTCAGAATGCATTAATTTATAAAACTGTCAAAGTATGTTTCATGAATTTTCAAAAGGGTAACAGGATGGTGATCTTAGATTTAACCTTCAAGGTTATCTTTAAGATCATTTGAAGGTGAACTTCGTTTTTATTCAAACGATGCTCTATTTTGTATTGTAGATTCAGTAGTGAGGTTAAAGTAACAGCTTGAGGTTGAGGTCAAATTGTTTAATTGGCAATTAACTCTCTTTTTTTATTTAGAATTCTTAGTCCATCTTCCTATCAATTCATTGTCCACCAAAGTTGAGTTGATTTTGATCCAAAAAAGTTCTTTTCTTATCGAGTACATTTCTCCATACCAATTTACATACATATCTTTGCTGAAGATTACAACGTAGTCTGTTTAAAGAATGAGAAGAAAAAATGTCGGTGTGTAAATAATTATTTTCATTCATGATTGCTTATATCATTGCTTGTATTTTGTCATTGGTAGAATATCTAATGCCCAAGGCATACGGCTAGAACGTGTAACACAATTCATTATTTTATTTGCGCGTATAGGAGAATAAGTAATAAATAAATGATAATTTATTCCCACAAGTCATACACTAGGCCCGTGCCCAAATGTCGTGTCACTAACTATTTTTAAGGAGAAGGTGCGGGAGGCTCATTTGCGTCACTGCAAATGTGACGATGGGCCTCGTCACGATGTTGGGGGGCTGGATGTTAATTTAGAATGGGAATGACGAGTACACATAAAAATGACTCTCAATAACCCTAAATTATATTTATTGTCCATTACTACACACAAAAATAGAGACGACGCGGATTTACGCGTCGTTCTCTGCGGCTGCGTGCCTTCGCTCGTGCTCAAGCATACACGGGCGCACGGTACAAGAACAGCTTTGAAAGGCAACGAAGAGACATCGCCGTGATCACCGTGCTTGCGGATGATCGCAAGCACTTCGCAGTCGTGTCTCTCCTTGCCATTCTGTGCCTAGCATCGTCCCTGTTCTTGGACCTTGCTGCTCTACGATGGGCGATTCTGGTAATTTATCGCTCTCTCCTCTAGCACGCGCGCTTTCGGCTGTCACGGTCGATACTCTCTAATCAAATGCCGAACTTGAAATCTACTTTCTCTCCCCACCGCGAATGTGCCGGCTTGAGCAACGCCGGCGGCTTCACTTTCGCAAGCGAATCGATCGCTCGAGCTCATTCCCTCATCTTACACGACATATCTTCTCCTCTCTCTTCTCGACGCTACCGCTCCCTCTCCAAATTGGCTCTCACTAACAATACCGGCCACAGGTATTGGTTCTGAAATAAACGTTGCGGGGATCGGTAATGGTTTTTGGCTTGTATCATGTTCGCCATGACCACAGTGAAGGAGCAAGTCACGGAAGAGAGAGAGAGAGAGCGATTCAGACAGGCCCGGCCACTCCGGTCAGAGCGCCATCACAAACGTGAGAGACGGAGACAAAGAAAAGAAAGAGATGAAAAGAAAACAGAGCGCGTAAAGCTTCAAAGATTGGCCAACGAGATGATCGCCAAGCTTTGTTGCCGTCGTCGGAAGAAAATTAGTTTTTACCCCTCACGCACACTTACCGTTATGAACGTTCATATGGTCGACAAGTGTGAGCGAGGAACACCAACAATAGTGACGACAGCAATAATAACAACAGCGGTGATCGTGGCCAGAAAGACCGTCTGTGAGGAAGAGGGAGGCAAGTCAAGTTTCGGCGTACGTCATCATCGGCTAGCATTTGTTGATTGAAGTGAAATAAATAGTACGCGCACCGCATCCTTGATTATCTTTTAAACCGACTAACCGTTGTCATTATTCTATCAAACCTCTAGCTTTTACATATCCGGAAACGAATTTGTATTCTACACCAAGTGTTTTCTGTTTATGCAATTTCACGCACATTATCAGGTATGTACTTTCTAATCGTATACCAGAATGATTGATTTTATGTTGCTTATTAGGGTGGCAGTGAACCTCGCATTGAGGAAGAAATAATTTGTCGCATAAAAGTTTAACTAGGGAGTTGAATGACTTATTTTCTCTCTTATTACGCTGAATTTTATTCGCTGAAATTATTAAGAATGTTAAATTACTTTCAAATATATGATACATGTTTTCGATGTATTTTTTAATCATAACACATTGATGCTATCGATTTTATCATAAGATTTATCTAAAGAGTATTAGCAGCGTAAAATAGCGAAAAATTAGAATGCTAAATCGTTTTTATTTTTTTTAGAGTATATTTTCAAAACTTTTAAAAATCGAAAATCTATGAAAATATTTAAAAGTAAAAGTACACAATATATATTTTATTTAGTTACGAGTAGACCATCATTTTTAAAATATCGAATTTAAAAATGTTACATAATTTAATTCGGCTAATTTTGTAGTTAATGGAAATTCATAACTTGGAAAGAATTGTTTGCAAATATCTAATCTACTCCAACTTCACATCATAAAAAAAATACGTAAATTTTTTATATTTTTTTCAAACGAAAGTCAAATAATATCATAAAAAATAATTGAATTCTTCAACAGAATAATTTTTAGATGAAAGGTGAACGAATTAAATTTTTAATCATTCTGATGATTCTTAATAATTTCTGACTGAGATTTATTGCTGAATCTATTTTGATTCTGATATGCTTTTATTCAAACTAGCGATTCTGGATAAAATCAGAGCAAAATAAAAAATAATTAAAACGAGGTCAAAGTAAAATGAAAATAGAATTAGTACTACTTAAACAGGCTTTATATATCTTATAAGTCTTAATGTTCGTTTTACTTACCAAATCGTGTAACTCAATATCTTCCTGAATATTACATAACTTTTTATTTTGCTGTTGGGTTTCTACGATGCATCGTTGTTGTCTGAAACTATTAATCAAGTATAAATTAATATTAATATATTATATTTAATCGAGATTACAAGTAAATGCATTTTTGAACTGTTTGAAAACTTGAAATAAATATTCTTAATTTTGATAAACTGAGTGAAATTGAATTCGAAACATATTTGAAATAAACTTTTATTCAAAACAATTAGTATACAGAAATCATAATTTCGATTATGATAACGAAATATCAGTTTTTAATTTCATAAGACAACGTCTTATTGTTAGTCTGTCTCTACAATTAGTAAAACGGTTGGCTGTGCATGTTAAAATTGCCATTTAGTAGTCAAATTCAAAATTATAATATTTATTCACTAATTACTTTTAGCAACAAAAATTGATTTCGACTTTATATATTGTCGCCTACGTACTGTAAAGGGACTCCTGCTCAACGTATTTTGAATAAAAGCCGAAACATAAGATTGCAGTTTATTCGCGGACGAAAGTTTTGTATGGTGGGTGTTGACGCTATCCTACGCAACACTATGCTCCAACATAAGCGCGTCCAGGGTCTAGCTGACTTAAGTTGTCTCCTTTGTTGAGAGAGAAGTCGGCTCGCGGAGAGTGCTATGAGCTACGAGAAAATCAACCAGAAAATAACCAAGAGGGAACGAGGCGCTAATCAATAATGCGATTGAATATTATGGGAAGAGCGGAAGCGGTATGGTTAATAACTTGGTATAAACTTTGGCTAAACAGTGCTCTGTATTGATAAAAGGATCAATAATACAAGAAAAGTGTAGATTGCAAAACTCGGCGCAAATCGAGAGACGTATATACATCGCGCAGGTTAGTGCTACTTGAGTACTCGCAAATGCGCAGTCAAAATAGATGTTACGCACGCACCGTACAGACTGACGGAATGTAAGCTCGCACCGCTTTGTGAACCGCCACTGATAGAAAGCGAGCCGGCGCGCCATATACGAACAGGTAAGCGGACGCGCTTACTCCGTCGCACTCACGAAGGCGATTCGATGCGAATGTTAATCGATGCGACAAATTGTCGATATGCAGTGCAAATGCGCTTGGCGCACTAGACGTGGTAACGAGCGACTCAATAAAAAAATTAAACAAAGCAAGTGTGAGTAGAAAAAACGTAAGAGAGAGAGAGAGAAAGCCAAACAGCAAGATAGTATTTACAGTGCTGGTCGCTATACTATAGAATAATTAATACTGAATTTAATAATTTAATAATTAGTACTGAATTTGCAGAAATACAAAAGTGCACTCGCTTCACGAAACTAGCCTCGCCTGCGTATACGCTTCCTCTCTTGCGGTTTTGACTTTTAGCGTACGCTCGAATTATCAATGCTGCTAGTCGCGCGCGTGGCAGTTTTTCTTCTGTCCTCATTTCAATGCTTTAGCGTTACACTTCAACTATTCGCCCTTCAGACGAGGTATACACCTGTTGCTGGTTGAAAGCTCATTGATTCTAATCGCGCCTATTGTCTCTCTCTCCTCGAGACAATTGTATCTCCGAGAAGTCCGTGTCACGCGTTTACGATCGAATGATTGACGCGTCACTTACCAGCCCGCTGACGCCTCTGCTGCAAACATCTTATACAAATAAATACATAGCAATATCATAAATATATTTATTACTGACTTCGTGGAGGGAGAGAGACATAACAAACTACAAGCCGTTCGTTATAATACATACGAGGTGTGTTCAAAAAGTAACGAGAATTTTTAAATTTCGCGGGTTTGGAGAGTCCGCTTGTATAAAATTTTTTTTTATTATGTTGGTACACATGCCCCTGAAGTACGATAAAATTTTCAGCAATATTCATTGCTTACTTTTTAAGTGGCAGCCGCTAACGTTAGACGTGTTTTTCGAGCTCGGCGATTTTCGTTTGTGAAAAAAAATGGATCAAAGAATTTGTATTAAATTTTGTGTAAAAAATGAAATAAAGTGTAGTAAAGTTTGTCAAATGTTAACAAAGGCATATAGTGAGTCTGCTATGAGTAAAGCAAGGATTTATGAGTGGTATAAGCGTTTCCAAGATGGCCACGAAAACGTTGAAGATGACGAACGACCCGGACGCCCAAGCACATCAACAACCGATGAAAACGTGAAAAAAGTGAAAGAAATGGTTATGAACGATCGCCGAATCATAATCAGAGAAGTCGCTGATGATGTTGGCATATCAGTTGGCTCATGCCATCAAATTTTTTCGAATGTTTTGGGTATGAAACGTGTGGCAGCAAAATTCGTTCCAAAATTGTTGAATTTCGAACAAAAACAGCGGCGAATGGAAGTTGCTCAAGAGTCGCTAAATGAAGTCAATAACGATGCAGAACTACTAAAACGTCTTATAACAGGTGACGAAACATGGGTTTACGGATATGATGTCGAAACTAAGGCTCAATCGTCCCAGTGGAGGCATTCTGGATCGCCAAGACCGAAAAAGGCTCAACAAGTGCGGTCGAATGTGAAGGTTATGCTCACTGTGTTCTTCGATTTTAATGGCATAGTGCATTATGAATTCTTGCCACAAGGTCAAACAATCAATAAGCAGTACTACCTACAAGTTCAACGTCGTTTGCGTGAAGCAATCCGAAAAAAACGCCCGGATTTGTGGCAAAACAATTCATGGCTTTTGCACCAAGATAATGCGCCTGCTCACACTTCATTGCTTGTTCGTGAATTTTTAGCCAAAAACGAAACTGTAACGATGCCTCAGCCTCCATATTCGCCAGATATGGCTCCACTTTTTGGTGACTTTTTTCTATTTCCAAAAATAAAGAGAACATTAAAAGGCCGTCGTTTTACAAGCATAGATGACATTAAAAGCAAATCGCTGAAAGAGCTAAAAGCTATTACAAAGATCGAGTTTCAAAAGTGTTTCGAGGATTGGAAAAAGCGTTGGCATAAGTGTATTGTATCCGAAGGGGACTACTTTGAAGGCGACAACATTAATGTAGATGAATAAATAAATATTTTTTTCATAAAACGAAAATTCTCGTTATTTTTTGAACACACCTCGTATCAATTTTACCTTTATTCTACTGTACGTGTGTGGTCGACTCAATATTTATTATTAAAGCGGATTAATTAATGTAAGTTTTTATTTCATTCAGATTGTTCACTGTTATGATAATTCAAATATCTAATTTTCAAATTAATGTTTTAGAAATATTCTCGACTATGCATTACATTTATTTCTTCAAGATTAAAAATCAATTTGAAAAGATTTATTAAATATTTTTTATTTGCAATGCCAAAATCGAAATAGTAACCATTGTCAACTTAAGATGCCTTTACTTTGCTTTTGAGAGATAAGCGATAAGAGCGTCAAATAAATTGCTTTGCGACTATTTAAATATGAGATCAGCTGGAAATACCATTTTATTTATACAAAGAAAGTAAGAAATGCAGGGGACAAAATATCAGCTTATCATTCTCATGGTTCATTGGGTGCGTCACTGATACAGACAATATTGTACGAAGGTCGTTCAATAAGTCCATGACTTCTTAAAAGATAGTGCTGTTATCGTCACGTATTTTATACTCTAAGAGAGTCCTATTTAGTCTGAGTATAAATACAAAGTTTCAAGTTAATAAGTTAGTTTGGAAATTATTTAGAGCTATTTGAATTTAATTTGTATTGTGTATACAAAATAGTGAAAAAAGCGAGTTTCATAAACTCATTAAACAATATTTTCTCCTAGGAAAATCAATAAAAAATGATTGATGATAAACTCAGGAAATTTTACGGAGACTATTTTATTGCATGGTTTAGAAGTGATTTACTGAATTAGATTACGATCATAAGAGAACAAGTAATATCTAGTGTACTGGCGTCCAAAAGAGGTGACTACTCAAGAAATCATTGATAAAATTTATGATATTATAACAATTTTTTTTCAATAAACAGAGAAAATCACCTGACAGATTAACTCTTATCTTTCAAAATTTATTGTTTAGATTTGATATATCATTTTTTTTCATTGAGATATCGTTGATTTAAGTTAAATATTTTTGCATATATGCTATTATACGGGAAATTAGCTGTTTCAAAACTGCTAAAATACTTGACTTCAATTAAGGATATTTCAACGAAAAAAATATATCTAAAATCTGAACCATGGATTTTAAAGGTAAGAGTTTATCTTTCAGATGATTTTTTTTATTAATAGAAAAAAATTTTCCTCCGATGTTATAAAACCTCAACTACATTTAAAAAAACTGCCTTTTTTGCCAATACAGATTAGGATATTTGAATAACCTCATGTTATGGACGAATTCTGACTTCAGATTCGAATTTTACACAAAAAATATGTTGGAAATAATCCTCAGTTGCTAAGAACAAAATCATGCACATCGGTATAACCAAAGACCGCGAGAATCGCTTTTTCGCGTTAAGCGATTGCACTAAAACACTGTATATAAATATTGACTCGTATACTTCTGTGACAAAATCACCCGTTGCCACTCATTAATTACTACCTGGGTAAGTGAGGCGTTCTCGCTCATGGCAACCGAGGAGGAAAAGAGAAGAAAGGTCATTAAATAATTTATTCAATATCTATATCATAATAAACCCACCATCTTATTATTAAGAACAAACCAAACTCACGCTATAGCTTAACTAATTCCTACTCTTATTCATATAAAACAACGAAATTACTTAGCCTAATCACAAACATTTCTGCTAGCTCTATTACAATCAAAACGAGATTCTTAACCTATTCTAAATACCGCGATAACATTTCTTTGTAACGTGCGATGAAACTAAAGAATTGCCCAGAAAGTGAATGCCTGGACAATTCACCGACTTAATATTAATTATAATTAACGTACTGTTGCCGGTGGTGTCGGGCTTGAAGTTGCCGGTGATGCCTTTTTGTAATAAGTGTAATGTGGCGGGAGTAACTATGACTCTCTTAAAGGAGGATGGTTGAGTGCGGAGCATTTAGCGATGATCATGATGCGCGTGGTCCATCATTGGCAGATCGCGAGGTATGATTGAAAGTATGTTTGAAAGTCATGGTATGGTTGAAAGTCATGCACGTGATGGAAGGTGACTTAGCAATGCTTGTCATCGAAAGTCATGCGCGTTTAAGTTCTGGTAAAAAATTAGAAAAGATCATTCCAAAAGTATTGAATACTATAGAAAAAAACAGGTTTCATTGTAAAATTAATGGTATGTTGTCTTAAAGCTTTTACGTATTACTACCCATGAACCGTTTATTAATTATAATAATTTCAAATTTTTGATTCAATTAGTTAGACAGCGGTTTAAGAGCTTTATGAGATTGAAAGCTATCAGCCAGTGAAAGCTGTATATCAATTGACTGAAAAGCACATGAACTCTGGACCACGGGATTAAATGAACGTTTCTTATTCCGGGAAAGTAAGGTCGAAAAATCTGTTAACTATCAAAACTTTCCCATTACTGATTTTTCATTTTTAAATGAAGATATATTGACCCAGCATCACTCTCCTAGATTGTTTAATAATTTCCACTGGAGCTTGCGACGCAGCTTGCAAGCACAGCTCATCCCACCTAAAATTCAAGAGATTTATGCTTGTGTCATTTCTGGATGTGTTCTTACAAAAAAATCGTAGAGATGAAAATTGAAGCAAATCTTATGCTCTTGAAGGTAACGTAAATAGTTTTTTCAAAAGAAAATTTTCCGATCTTAAATTTTCCAAAAATTGAAAAAATCTTCGAAAATTATATTTTTGGCTGGTAATTATAAATAAAATATTAATATCGAGGTCAAAACATAGATAAACATAGAGGGCAAATTTCTAAAAATTTACATTTTTTCAGATTTGGAAAATTTAAAATGGCGGCTGCGCAAATTGGAAACAAATTTTTTTTTTTCAATCGCATCAAAATTTATGAACATTAACGATATTGAGAAACGGTTTATTGCAATCGGCAGAGTGAAAGTTATATTTTTATAATTAACATAAACAAAATTTTTTTAATTTTTTTTATATAATTTTTTAAAATATTTACCAAAAATAAAAATTTTTTTATCTAGTTTTTTCTCATTTTGGCGTTGAAAAATGTTTAAAATATGTTTTCACATTATAAATATGTGTGTCTTTGAAAGACGAGTATTTTGAAAAAAAATTTTTTTAGATGCGACTTTTACAAGCTGAGATAAACAAATTCAAAGTCTGTTAGATTCTGTGATAATATCGATTGAAATTTTCAAATTTTGATCACTTCGCTAGGTTTTCGAATCCCAACTCAACTTAAACAAAAATTTTCATTTTTCTACCGTCAATGAGTCCATTCAAAAGAGAACAGTAATCCTATAGCTCGCCCGGCCAAACGGTGCGGCGGTATCTGCTTGGCGTTGTGTCCTTTTACTTCGACACAATAAATTATGTGGATAAGCACTGGCTTGATCGCAGATATGGAACAAGTGAATTGCCACATTGCAATTGAAATAGGCTCCGAATTAATGAAAGAAACATACGGCAACAATTGGAAAGATATTAAATTACAACGAAAAAATCGAGTCGTGACTTTGCAAGGCTACAACACTGACAAGAAGAAAGATGAGCTTGCGATAGATCCTGCTTTACTATTCCAAAGAATTTGCGTGTGGAAAAGAAACGACGAAGATATGCAAAAGTATTTAGAACACGAGTTGGCCCCATACCCACTGTCGATTTTTGATGAAACTGGTATGCGTAAAAACAAGAAATCAGATTTTTATGATTGTTTTACTCCAGAAGTCAAACCTCCGACATTCAAAGACTCAATATTTATTATAGATGGTGGTTTTTTGTTACATCGAGTGGTTTGGAATAGGAATTTGGCTTATGGAAAAGTAGATGATCAGTACGTTAATTATATCCAGAAAAATTATGCTAAAAATGGTAACACTTGCATGATATATTTTGATGGTTATCCTGAAAGTGTAAATGACCGGGGAATAAAAAATGTAGAACGAATCCGGCGAAAAAAAAAGTGTACATCACCTGCGTATGCTGTTACTGATGATAGTTCAACAATTAACCAACGCAACTTTTTAAGCAATGATACGAATAAAAACAATTTTATTTAGTTATTGAAAAGAAAACTTGCCAATGCTGGATTTTTGGTAAACCAAGCAGAAGAAGATGTCGATGCAGAGCTTGTTCGGTCGGCTATAAACTATTCCAATAACTATCCATTTGCTTGCATCGTTGCTGAGGATGTAGACGTTATAGTTATATTAAGTCAGCTGGCTCATGAAAAAACTAATATTTACTTTCTACAACTAGGCAAAGGTAAAGACGCGAAAAAATGTTATCGATGCGACAGCTTCAAATACCCAATGCTTCAAAATTACGTGTCACTATTACATGCCTTTAGCGGCTCTGATACCACGTCTGCTTTTTATAACTATGGTAAACTCAAATTCGTAGATCTTCTTAGGAACAACATGCAACTGCTCGATTAACTAAAAATATTTTACAACAGTACAACAACGAAAGCTGAAGTCGAAAAAGCTTGCACAGAGTTTATAAAATATGCATATGTGTCGAAACCAAATCGCAATGAATCGTTAAACATGCTACGATTTACATGTTTTTTAAAATCTTCAGCTAAAAAAACTTTTAATTTAGCAACTTTGCCACCAACGGAAGCTGCAATGAAATTTCATTCTTTTAGAGTGTTTTATCGACTCTGGTTGTGGGATAAGGATAAAACCATTATTGACAAAATGAAGCCTACTGACTGGGGTTGGAAATTCATTGATAATTATGGCCTCGCACCAGAAATGACTGACGACGTACTTGTGCCCGACGAATTATTGAAAATTATTTCGTGTTCTTGTACCACAGGGTGCTCTACTTCCAGGTGTGGTTGTAAAAAAGTTGGCATACATTGCACGATATTATGTAAAAATTGCGAAGGCAAAAACTGTTGTAACATCGAAATTGTAAGTACGGTACTTGACAATGACAAGGATGATAATGAAACTCTGAGTGATGAGCCGAATTTTGATATGAGTCAATTACTCGATTGCGAACTTGCAATTAATAGTAGCAATAATATCGATGAGGATTTGTTTGCTAATGATAATGACGAGGAAAATTGTACAGAGCCACTTCCTCAGAGACCAAAAACGGCGAGAATTTGTAGAAAATAGATGTAAATTTGTAAATAAATATTATTCTTAGTATCTACGTTTCGAATTATATATAATATATACAGGGTGTCTCAGACCACCGGTCCACCCCCCAAAGTGTGCCGAAAAAGTTTTTTTTTTCAAAAATTGATAACGCAATTATACAGGGTGTCTCAGACCCCCCGACCACCCCCCAAAGTGTGCCGAAAAAGTTTTTTTTTCAAAAATTGATAACGCAATTATATATAAATCGAGTACGCTCTATCGATTGGACGTAAAATTAACTTCCGGTTTCAACCGGAAATGACCTATTCAGACTGGAAGTGCATGAAAATCCATTTTTTTAAATAGAACAAGCATTCTTTTTTTTCAGATTCACATTCTACGGTAAAAAATACTAAAATTTGATAAGAAGAATTTTTTGAAAAAAGTTGATATTTAACCTCTAATCGACGTCTGCAGTCTGTAATCCACCAGTTCGGACTCAAGCTGCGAATATGCACGTTTTAACAATGGAATAGGATAATGTGGCTCCTCTAAGAGGTTTTCGGCGTCGCTGAGTATGAATCCAAGGTGAGTTTGATCTTATCAGGTCATTTTGAGGTCAATTCAAGGTCATTTAGAGGTAAAACAAAAAAAAATATTATATTTATCAAGAATGAAGTACTTTTAAAATTTTAGCCTTAATATTACAAAAATATGAATCTCGTCGTTTTTCCATTTATTCTTGTTATTATTAATTTATGTATTTACATAGCGTACTTTTATGAAATTAGGGGAAATGAAATTCCAAAACAAATTAGTTTAGCGAGATAAAAATCTTTATTTTCAAAACATAATAGATTTCGTTGCAGTAGCAACATTTGTTTTAATAACATAAATAATGATAATTTGTTTTATTAGAACCTAACATAATGAAAATTTTTATAACATAATTAGATTTTATCTTCTATTGTTCTGTAAATAAAATTTTTTTATGAATAACGCTGAAATAACTGTGCGAAAATAGACGGTGAAGATTTGACAAAAACTTTAATGTTCAAAATGCGCAATAAAATCTAATTATATTATAAAAATTTTCATTATGTTAGGTTCTAATAAAACAAATTATCATTATTTATGTTATTAAAACAAATGTTGCTACTGCAACGAAATCTATTATGTTTTGAAAATAAAGATTTTTATCTCGCTAAACTAATTTGTTTTGGAATTTCATTTCCCCTAATTTCATAAAAGTACGCTATGTAAATACATAGATTAATAATAACAAGAATAAATGGAAAAACGACGAGATTCATATTTTTGTAATATTAAGGCTAAAATTTTAAAAGTACTTCATTCTTGATAAATATAATATTTTTTTTTTGTTTTACCTCTAAATGACCTTGAATTGACCTCAAAATGACCTGATAAGATCAAACTCACCTTGGATTCATACTCAGCGACGTCGAAAACCTCTTAGAGGAGCCACATTATCCTATTCCATTGTTAAAACGTGCATATTCGCAGCTTGAGTACGAACTGGTGGATTACAGACTTCAGACGTCGATTAGAGGTCAAATATCAACTTTTTTCAAAAAATTCTTCTTATCAACTTTTAGTATTTTTTACCGTAGAATGAGAATCTGAAAAAAAAGTATGCATGTTATATTTAAAAAAATGGATTTTCATGCACTTCCAGTCTGAATAGGTCATTTCCGGTTGGAACCGGAAGTTGATTTTACGTCCAATCGATAGAGCGTACTCGATTTATATATAATTGCGTTATCAATTTTTGAAAAAAAAACTTTTTCGGCACACTTTGGGGGGTGGTCGGGTGGTCTGAGACACCCTGTATAATAAATGGATTTATAGATATTGTAACGGGGTTGCTTACCGTTTAATTAATTTTTATTAAGACGATCGCGTAAATTCGCTCGCAATCACCTATATCAAATAAGAAAGTCGGAGAGCAAGAGGGAACGGGTGTCAGTCAACCAACAAATCTACGAATCTACAAGGAGTGGAGTTACTACGGAATAAACACGCTGAGAGCACTTGCTAATATCACAAACGAAAACTCTTTATTATCCTTCAAATGCTACACTAGAATTGGCCCGCGTGTGTATGTTTACATCGGCGCTCGCTCGACAACAACATGCAATGTCGGGACGCTCGCTGCTCTCTGTCCGTAGAGCTATTACATGCACGCTTCGCATCGAATGCGGAAAATCAGTTACCACGCATGCAATCGAGGTCGCGAGATCAAGCTGGCCGACTTACCTTTATTTTGCAGACGCACGAAGACGAAGGGAACAATTCGCACTGCGGGAAAGTCTGATTGATCTTTTTGTCGCGGATCGCGAATTCGCGCGCACGTGGTTTCGCCTTCGATGGCGAAACCTCACACACACACTCTTGATCCCGCAGGTAACAATGCTGCTTTTTCGGCTGGCTCAGGTCTGCACGCCGTGTAACTCGATGACAATTACTCAGGACTCTGGGGCACGTACGGGCAATTAGGTCGCGAACCTTAACTTTCGTGGTTTCCGTACCGGTAGCTGGATCTCCACTCCTTCGTTTTCAATCGCGCGCGTTCCCTCTGCTCGCGTGCCGAATTCCGTCGTTACATTTTTCGTCTACCGGTAAGTGCTGCCCCCGCAGGCAGCTACTAGGTTAGGTAATTAGCGCTAATTTGACGTATACCGTCACAATATAAATTATAAATATCAATGTACCTTATTTCTAGCAATATGTAATGGTTGATAATAACCATACTATTAGCAAACCACAAATGCAAAATTTTTACATAAAAACCAAAATAAAAGCTTGAGCTTCGTTCAACTACGAACGAGCGCCGAGCGAGCTAGGATTACTATTCTCTTTTGAATGGACCAATTGACGGTAGAAAAATGAAAATTTTTGTTTAAGTTGAGTTGGGATTCGAAAACCTAGCGAAGTGATCAAAATTTGAAAATTTCAATCGATATTATCACAGAATCTAACAGACTTTGAATTTGTTTATCTCAGCTTATAAAAGTCGCATCTAAAAAAATTTTTTTTCAAAATACTCGTCTTTCAAAGACACACATATTTATAATGTGAAAACATATTTTAAACAAATTTTTCAACGCCAAAATGAGAAAAAACTAGATGGAAAAATCTTTATTTTTGGTAAATGTTCTAAAAAATTATGTAAAAAAATTTTTTTTAATTTTGTTTATGTTATTTATAAAAATATAATTTTCACTCTGCCGATTGCACCAAAGCGTTTCTTAATATCGTTAATGTTCTCAAATTTAGACGCGATTGAAAAAGAAAAATTTGTTTCCAATTTGCGCAGCCGCCATTTTGAATTTTCCAAATCTGAAAAAATGTAAATTTTTAGAAGTTTGCCCTCTATGTTTATCTATGTTTTGACCTCGATATTAATATTTTATTTATAATTACCATCCAAAAATATAATTTTCGAAAATTTTTTCAATTTTTGGAAAATTTAAGATCGGAAAATTTTTTTTTGAAAAATCATTTACGTCACCTTGAAGAGCATAAGATTTGCTTCAATTTTGATCTCTACATTTTTTTTTGTAAGAACATATCCAGAAATGACACAAGCATAAATCTCTTGAATTTTAGGTGGTCTGAGCTGTGCTTGCAAGCTGCGTCGCAAGCTCCAGCGGAAATTATTAGATAGTCTAGGAGAGTGATGCTGGGTCAATATATTTTCATTTAAAAATGAAAAATCAATTATGGGAAATTTTTGATTTTTATTTCCTTACTTTCCCGGACTATCTTAAGCGGTTCAAGTTTTAAGTGATTTCACATCAAAAGCTATGCTTTGCGATTTTCATCAAGGTCAATTAAAAAATTCGCGATGTTTTCCAACTGCCAGTTTTATTAAAAATAATAATGATTTATTTAATTATTTAAATAATATATCTCTAACCGATCCTAATTCTGTAAGGATTATATATCAGATAAAAATCCGAAAGTTAATGATTGTTTGAAGCGATTAAAAAAGTTTGTTTAATCGTGAAATTCGGTCGATCCTAGTTACAAACCTTCTTGCATTGACAGATATACTTTAACTATGAATAGTATCTTGTTTCACTAAGAAGATTCCAGGATTACCGCGAATATTCATTTAATAACTTCCCATTTTAATCAAGATCCAACAGAGAATTATTTTGTTGTGTTGATAGGTCAAGGAAGACACTGCAATAATCGAACAGCAATGCAAATCCACCAAAATTTGCAATATTCTATAGTAGCAAATTTATCGAAATTAAATAATTCTTTTACCAACTGTCAACACGACGATACGTTTTCTCTTTTGAGCGCGGACATCAGTAGTGATCAGGCAAATAAAATGTCAGAAGCTTTACAATCAGACCACGATGTTGCCTTAGATTTATAGCTTTGAGAAAGGTTTAAAAAATCTGGAAGAGTGTGTAATTTACACTATGAATATATTGTTGATTGTTTGTTAAAATTCACATTTATTATGCTTAGGGATGGCTCTATCAAGGAGTTTCAAGTTAGTCAAAAAAGAGAAAGCACAAGATAATATTATTAATAAACAAAATAAAAATATGCAGCAAGTTTAGCACAAATAAAAACTTTAACAATTGTACAGAGAGAGTTGGTTTTTTTACAATAAAAATTGGCCACGACTCTATTTATTAATTGTATTATTTACATAATACTCTATTTATTTACACGAGGATTTGGAAAGCTAAATGCTTCAGCTACAGAACAACGTGTCATGCATGCAGGTTGCGACGTTGACGAGTTAGAGAGCCTTAGACGGGAAAAAGAAACAACTTAAAATTTAATTACATAGCTTACAAAATCCGAAACCATCTCTTTATTAACAATAACAATAAAATACATATAAAATGAACAAAAGAAGTTACAAACAAATAAGCAAAATAAAATAAAGAATCGCAATACAGATTCTCGTACAAATAAGTTTTCGAGGCAAAGCGATGTTCCCGGAGAGGTGTTTAATCGTTGCGAAGCGGCAGTTGCGATCCTGCACGGCAGGCAATGATGAACCTTTTCGGTAGGCTCGGATAAACAAAGATCGCTCAGTAGTCGCAATCCTGCGTACCTAGTCCATGCGCGCAATTGAACTGATTCTTAAGGAACGGAAAGAGAGAGAAAAGTTCACACTGTATCGGTTACTCCAGCTGATACGCCTTTCTTTCCAATGGGTTTGGGCGCTGAGGGTGATGGATCAAACGCCTATGGTTAAGTTGCAGAGGCCGGGATTGACCCGGCTCATCAAATTACCGGCCAATAAAACAAAAACGAAGATTCCTGCAGCAATCCGCGGCGCACACCGAATTCACACCAAGGTCCTGTGTGCTGCTACCAATGGTGACTTCCTGAGTCGAATCTTCACGTACAACTCCTCTAGTACTAACGGTGACACCCTGAGCTACCTCAACCCAACCCTACGGATTTTCATGATTTTTAGATATGTTGTATAGTAATACTCGAAAAAATATTCGACACATGTTTTCTTTTATCGGCTGACCTGCACTTTTAAGGGGTGAAATCCACCCCTGAAAACCTATTTTTAATATATTAAAAATATTAAAAATAGGTTTTTAGCAGAGATATATTAAAAAAACTGTTTTTTTTAAATATATCTCTGCATTTAATCAATATTTTTTAATAAAATCGAAACCAAAATAGTTCTTATAAATAGGTGCTGTGCTCATATAGTATAACTTTAGCACCAAGGGGATATATTAAAAAAACATTTTTTGGTTTTCAGAGGTGAATTTTATCCTTTAAATGTAGATTTCAGCTGATAAAAAAAGTACGTATCGAATATTTTATCGGGTATTACAACATATCCAAATATGATTATAATCGGTGGGGTTAGGTTGGGGTGGTTCCTTTGTAAGCGGTTTTCTCCGTCACACATTGAAAATCAAGAATTATTCTTAAATTAATCATTAATTCCTTTCCTTATTACTACGTATCACAATAATCCTCAAGAAATATAACTTATAACCTTCACATGATTTTTATCGAAGAATAATATTTTGTGATTTACTTTTTAGTTAAAAATGTCATAGTTTTTCTTAGCTAATTACACAGGACCACAAAATTTTTTTCGCAGTTTACTTGGACTTCCATAGGTATACTTTATGTTTTTTGAGTCGCTGATTACGAATATTTATTCATAATTATTCTAGTACGTCAAAATACCGAGTGAATTCGAAAAAACAATTCAAATGCCTTCATAGATATAGACACAATACGAGGTGCGACAATTAAGTAATGAGACTGATTTTATTGCCGCGCTTGTGGTAAACCTGTGACATTGAAATTCCCTCCCACTTCCCCGGTGTCTTCCCCTCTCCATTGATATATTTACCATCGCTCTAGCTTGTTTAGATCGCCTGCCGTGTCGTATTGAGTAGACGTGTGTTGGTGGTGCTCGTCACAAAAATGGAGAAACGAAATCAAGAACAACGCGTCGCGATAAAATTTTACGCCAGATTAGGCGAAACAGCTTCGGAAACGTATGATAAAATTGTAAAAGTGCATGGTGATAGTGCTCTTAGTCGTGCGCAGGTGTTTCGATAGCATAAAGAGTTTAAGAAGGGGCGTGAAAGCGTGGAAGACGAGGCGCGGAGCGGGAGACCAGTCGAGGTAAGGACTGACGCAAATGCACAGCGTGTGCGCACCCTAATCCGTGAAGATCGGCGTTTAACAGTTTAAATGTTGGCCTCGGAATTGGTTACAAACCGTGAAATAGTCAGACAAATTTTAACCCACGATTTTGGGATGAAAAAATTGTGCGTTAAGATGGTTTTAAAGAACCTTTCTGAGGAGTAAAAGCAGCATTGAATGAACGTCGCAGAAGACTGTTTGGAACAAGTGGAAAATGATCCCACGCTGCTTGATCGAGTTATTACAGGCGATGAAAGCTGGTTTTTCCAATATGACCCGGAAACCAAACGCCAAAGTTCACAATGGTTGTCTCCACATACCCCCCGCCCGAAAAAAGCTCGCATGAGCAAGTCGAAGGTGAAAACGATGATTATTGCCTTTTTTGATAGCCGTGGAATAGTCTACAAAGAATTTGTTCCATCGGGGCAAACCGTAAATCAAGATTACTATTGCCAAGTACCCGAAAGATTACGAAAACGAGTCAACAGGGTGCGCCCAGACATCGCTCGTAACTGGAACCTTCATCACAACAACGCGTCGTGCGACACCAGTCTCAAAGTGTCCTAATATTTAGCCTCTAAAGGAATCGCTGTGTTGTAACAGCCGCCTTATTCGCCCAATATGTCACCCTGTGACTTTTTTTTGTTCCCTAGAAAAAAATCAGTGGTCAAAAGAACCTATTTTGAGTCGATTACGGACATCCAGGCGGCCGTAACAAGGGTACTCGCGGACATCCCAGTCGAAGTGTTCCAGAAATGTTACGAAGCATGGAAAACGCGCTAGAATTGTTGTATAGCTACCCAAGGGGACTACTTTGAAGGGAATGGCAGAGTTCTAGAATAATTTTTAAATATATGATTTTTATGGAATCAGTCTCATTACTTAATTGTTACACCTCGTATATAGTGCCCGGCTCGTACTTTTGCCCACCCTGAGGTGAAATTTGCCAAACTTTAAAGTTTTATAAAGTCTCAGCGAAAAAGAGTGGTAGAATAAAAAACTTGACGCCATTTTAAAGGTGATAGCAATAGCTTCAAGATAATATTGATAAAGATGGTAAAGATAATATTGATTGTACTAGAATTAAGTTTTTTATGCTGAAAAAATGAACATAAAAAATTTCTTTTTTTTTTGCCCATAGACAAATTTATTTATTTGCTTCAAAAATCAGCGGACCATTGAAAATCCAAGCAAAATTAAAAGGTGGAATATTCCTCTTTAAAATAAGGGCAGATTCATTTTTGATTTTTTTATACAAAGATATAGCTTTTTTTATAAAAAATCGTTTTTTTTTCATCAGCTCATATCTCCATTGCTATGCATTAAATAAAAAAACTTTAAAAACAAAAGTTGTTTCTTTTTCGGTAAAGAATACAAAAATAAAGTGAAAACTAAGATCTGGAACCATTTTTTTTTTATTTATCCACGCTAACCTTTTATGTTACAAAAAATTAATTTTCGTTACTTTGAGTGTTATATTATTTTTGTAAAATTTTGTTTCATTACAAAAAAAGTTAAATTATATTTACATAATAATAATATGTTAATGAATAATAACTATGTATTACTTTATAAGTGTCTAGAAATTATTTATTTCTATTTATTTATTTATTTATTTATTGGTAAACTTAGCTAAAAGTTTATTATTTAAAATTTGTTTGAGACTTTTGATCATAATGAAAGTAAAGAATATAAAAATAAAAAATGTTAGCGTGAAAAAATGAGAAAAAAAATTTGTTCAAGATTTTTCACTAGTAGAAACAATATTATCTTCACGTTGCTTAAAGCTTTTGCTATTACTTTTAAAATGGCGTCAAGTTTTTTTATTCTACGACTCTTTTTCGCTGAGATATAAAACTTTAAAGTTTGACAAATTTCGCCTCAGGGTGGGCAAAAGTACGTGCTGGGCACTGTAAGTCCTTGACCTCCAATTGAACCTGAAGCTTTTTACTCAAAGCTCTTAACTCCAGGCCCTTAATCCGAAATCTTAAATTGCCAAAACTCTTAACTCTCAAGCCCTTAACCTCTAAGCTCCCAAAGTTTTTATCCCCAAGTCCTTAACCCTCAAAACTATTATTCCAAGCACTCAAACTCTAAGCTGTAAACCCTTAAACCGTCAACCATTAAGCTCTGAAGCCCGATAGCTGTACCCTCAAAGCCTTAGATCTGAATTCCTTGATCCCAAAGTTCTTAACCCCCAAATCGTAACTCTCAAACCATTCAATGATAAGCCTTTAATCTCAAAATTCTCCAACGTCAAAGCTCTTAACCCACAAACCCTTAAAACTCAAGTTCTTAGAACTTCAGCAATTCTTTCCTGAATAACGTATTTTCTTAATTTCGAAGATCTACGAATGGGTGCTCCGCTTATGTTGAATTTTCGTATCGCATTTCAAATCCCAACGGTAGTCTGCCATCACATGTTTGTCTTAAATACTCTGGTATCTCTATTCCATGACTATGATATCCTGATAGAATCTTTCGCTCTGCTCTTCACTGAAATCTCCATAATTATCCGGGAGAAAATCAAGATGTGTACAGAAATAGTGTATTTTAGAATTCATTAAACAACCAAGACTTCTGTCAGTTTTCAACATTATGGTAACGATGTTTTCATATTTGGGATCTCAATTATTGCCTAAGAATTTGGTTACAACGTTCCAAGCAGCAAGCTCAAGAATTGTCATTTTGCTCTCAAATATTTCATCTGATATAAGAGCTCTTATTTGCGGTCCATCTAAAATACTCTCATCAATTTTAGCATGAGATATATTTGGAAATTTAGTGAAAAGATAATAATGATAAAAGCAACACTGTTATGTGGCTTCATAGCTTTTATAAATTGTTTAAGGAGTCTGAGCTTTATATGCAAACGTGGTAATGGTATGTACGTAGGAAGTATTTGTTAAAGGCTGATTTGAAAAGTTTTTTGAACCGGGTATCAATCTTTCATAACCTGGCCAATCTTTTTTTATCTAATGATTAATTTGATTGCGGTTATCCCATTTTTATAAAAAAACACAGAAACTTAACAAATCTATTCTACTGACCAAGTATGATAGTTATTATTTTGAGGTCATCGCATATCTACCATTAGTGTTGATTATACTATAGTTTAATGAACAAAAATTTGAGATCAACGTAGCTGTTTTCCGAACTTCTTGAATATACTATGGAAACGGACGCAAATACATTTCCGTTGTGCAATAAAAGAACGCTTTGAAACTTTTATGAAAAAATCAAAGAATAGTCGCCAGTCTATAGCACTATAAGTAACACACTCAAATTTAGATATCAAGCCTTGAACATTATTACAATAAACTAATGATCTATCATGAGAGTAATATTTTCTGAATGGTTTGTCTCTTTATCGATATAATGTTACTTTGGTTTTTGGTACGAGAAGTCTTTTTTTTTCCTGAAGCCTAGGTGCGAGAAACTTAGCGTTTCTTTTTAGAGATTCCTAAATCTCTTGTGAGATATAAAAGTATAATATTATTATATTATATATATAATCCTCCTTTGACTTCCTGAGTTTTTTAATTCATGGAGATCAGGTTGACTGTCTGCATTTTCTGAAGGCATATCAACTTTGACCTCCTCACTTTCAATTCTAGATCTTTGTTACAGATAGAAAGATTAATTTAGAAACGCTTGTATAGAGGGGGTGCCGCAGAACTCAGAGGCCGATTGACATTCTCGCCGATCAGCAGTTACGAATCGGCGTTTGATGAGAATACTTCGTCTCTTACCAATTATTCTTGAAAAACGTTACGCGACGTACAGTAAGCAGTCAACAAATACCAGCGAGTAGTAGCCACAGTAACGTGAAGGTAGCAATAGAGATATCTGAATAACGTAACACCGCCATCAGTGCCATCAGGAGCGGTAGCAGCGATTGAGTCACCCGGGCCTGGGGAAGCATCGGAAACAACTGGCGAGACTTTTCGCGCGTGATAGAAGTAGAAGATGATGGTAATCATTAACACGTGGTTGTTGAAGGCCCCTGGTGATCTCGGTAGATCACCCGAGAGCCCTGCAGCAGATGGTCAATATGTGGCTTTCTCTCTCTCTCTCTCTCTCTCGCTTATCCGGAGAACTAGAACTCCAAGCAAGCCGCTTGTACTGTGTAACGGTCCTATATGAGCTATTTATTAAATCACTGAATTACTGCAACGAGTCTAACGTATCTATCTGTTTATTCAAATCAATACATTAAACGGCGCTACCTCACTGTTTACGCGATTGTATACAAATAAGAGTCGAATCAAAATAAACAGCGTGACGTCACAAAGTAATAGACATAGATATAATGATTTAGGATATTAAGAAAAATATGTTAATTAGAGATAATTTTAATATAACAAAGTATTGATTATATAGATTTTAGCATGTAGATTCATAATATCATAACAAAAATCACATTCAATTATAAAATAATAATGAATATCAATATGCAAAGTTGATTTATTTATTACGTTAACATATGAAATATTAGTAAAATATAAATAATTCATATGCAAAGTGAATAAGCATAGAACATGAGTAAGAATTGGTTTCATTAATAACAGCTGAATAATAACTGTTATTAGTAAATAAACAATTAATAATTTATTTAAACAATTAGCTATTTATAGAACGAAGATATTAAGTTTATACTTGATAATGATAACTTTATGATTTAGAAATCTTAGATAATTAATCTAATAATTGCATAATAAGATTAGAAAAAACCGTTACAAATATGAAAAATTAGTCATAATTCAAATGTTATTAATTAATTTAATTAATTAATTTTGGAGAATACTTTGTAACGGTTGTTGATTTCTTCGGAAGTAAATCGCCGTCCGTTAACAAAATATCTACGTCACTGCCGTTTTCCTCTTTCGGCCAGCTTTGTGCTAGACGCGCAGCCTGAAAATGAGCGCGAAAGCACGGAACAACAAGAAAGAGCGGTGGTTGCAGGTTCTTAGAAAACGTTGCGAAGGAGAAGGAAACGTAGAGAAAATTCGGTGCTATCGAATGAATTTGCCGACTTATTCAGTGTATTCACAGCGGATTTTATTCATTACTTATTCACACGTTAGCGCACATTCCATATTGACCGAGAGATTCGCAGCGCACAGCCTAATCATACGTACGCGTGAGAGAGAGACAGAAAATACATATTTGATCAAACGCAGCGGTTCTGTTAACATGCGCTCACTCCCCGGCATTCTCGCTCGTAATCCCGAAAACAAAAGAAAAGACTTACGCGGACGAATGCTGCTGCAGACAGCTTCGCCTTCTACTTTAAACCTGGTCGCGTAAAGGTCGTCGCCCAGAATTGTCGAGGCTGAGAGGCCTACGAGTTGGTCCTCGTGAGTTATGGGCGACGAGTCGGACCTCCTCGTTCGGGTGATGGTTTTCAATCCGGTCGTCCTCACACGTTAGTCGCTGCCGAGTGTCTCTCTCGATCACAGTGCTCACTCTACCCAGTTGCACAATGTCACTCCGCGGGATCGCTGCGTCGCCCGATTTTTCACGAAAAACAAGAAGAAGGAATTCTTGGCGCGTGCTTTCTCCTTGCCGGTCTCACGTGTACTCTCCTCAGCCCGCGTGTCCTAGCTATCTCTCTCTCTCTTTCTCGCTGCGCGGGTCTTTTGCGCATGGCGCGCTATTTCGAATATCGCTCATCTATTTCTCAACGAGCCCGCTCGTTACAGCCTCCCCCCCTTAGTCTAAACTTACCGGGAGTTTGGACGGACCACCTCGATTGTGTGATGATGAGCGATGGATGGCCAGGGGTGATCATGAGGCGGAATAAATGTACAACTATCTGTGGTAAAATGAGACCTTTTTATTTAGGAAGAGGGGTTAAGGGGGTCGGCTAGGTTTCCCCATTGGCGGGTGGTTTAGAATATTCGGACATCTGCTGGACCGGGTTACACCCGGGTGTCCGCACCGAGCGCATCCTTGCGCCTGCGAGAAGGAGAGTCCTTCTCTCCTGTTGTTGGGGTCACAATGGTTCGGATTCGGTTTCCGCTCTGGATCGCGGTTGCGCCGACTCCGCTTCCTATGGAAGTCATCGGGCAGCGCTCGTCCGCGCTGCCCATTCTGGCTCCTTTCTCTGCTAGGGGCGATGGTGATGTTCACCGTCCCTCCTCTGGACGAGGATGCCTCCACGCTGATGTTGGCGCTGGAGGTTGACCCGGGACGATGGTAGTGGGTCTCGCCCGGAACCTCTCTGAGGCCTCCGTGAGCCTGATCTTCTTGCTCTTAGGTCTGGGTGGCTCGGATCTTCCTGATGGCCGTGGCGTAGGATTGCCAGGTGGCGATCTTCTCGGCCCATCTTGGAATTCGGCATACCTCGCGATGGTGTTATAGGTGAGGAGTCGCACGAAATTCCAAGCGCTGTCTACCTCTTGGAGGGCGTTGTGGAGAATCCCCCACTTATCCTCCAGGGAAGATTCCATGGACCAGGCCAAGGGGGAGGTGGGCCAGTCGTCCCTGTTGTATGGGCGGTCTCGCTTGGGGTATTCCCTTTGGTGCCATGGCCTCTCTGTTCATGGGACGGCGGTATCTTCTGGTCCCGCGTCCGTTGGTTGCCGGCCCCATGTTGTGGTTGCAGCGCTGGGACCGTTGGTGGGCTCCCAGTTGACCAAGGAGCCCATGGAGGGGGAGGAGCCTCCGTGTGGTGGGGCGCATCGGTGGAGGGAGCAGCTTCGGTGTTGGTAGCTGCCTCTGTCGTCTCCGCTCGTCTTGCCCCCGCTGGTGGATTTGGGCGTCCTGGGGCTGCTCGTGGTCGCACCTTACTGGTGTACATCGGCAGGAACTTCTCCCAGAGTCCCTTCAGGCCGTCTGATGGAGGTGGCGGGGCCAATCCCGGTCTGTGGGTGACCACTGGGATTCCCGGGGTGGGCTCCCTCACCTCGACGATTCGGATTGGGCGATCGTTCGGATTCGGCCGACCTCCCGGGGCGAGCATCGACTCCCCTTGGCTGTGGGCGCGTCCGAGTTGGGCGAGGAATCGCACTTGAGTGTGTACGATTAGTTCCCTCGCAACGCGCCCAATGTTGACCTCGCCCAGTTCGTTGAGGGCCGCGTCGGCTGCGCCCACCATAATTTCCTCCACACGGATTGGGTCCTCGAGGTCTCGGGCCCTGACCAGTCTCCTCTTCATCCGGCCCAGGATCTCCGTGACCCTCGTCTGTGCGGAGTCCGGTAGGTGGAGGTACTGGAGTTTTTCTTCCATCCAGTCCGCGTTTCCTCTGATGATGGTCTCCATCCTAGGGTTAGGAAGGAGGAGGACATCGGGTTGAGGTAGATGAATGATATTCGACATGAGTATGATATGTGATATGATGTGTTCGAAAATGGTAAATGGTTACATAATACGGATTGCTCGTACCCCGGGGTGGGTATCACAATTAACGAGTTCATGCTACGATTTCCGAGGTCGTCCGCGCCTTCGTACGGGAGGTTCGTCTCCCCGCTTTTCGCTCGAAGCCGCGCGCTCGACTACCTGACGCATTATCGGTACGGTTTTCCTTGGGCGATCCCTGTTTCTCTTTTCGGAGATCGGGACACCCTGACTCTGTGGTCCTCTAGGAGGCCGCCCACGTCGTCGTCGTCTGGGTGCACTCCCCACCTCGGAATCCTCGGTTTCCGATCGTGGGGGTGCATCGATTGATTCCGGGGTGTGTACGGGGCTATCCCTTTCGCGATCTCCGTCGTTCGATTCGCCGCATGTCGCCGGCGGGTCGCACTTCGCCTCGATGTCCCTCGGTGGCCGAATGTTTTCGCCTTCTTCTTCCTTGGTTGCTTCGTAGAATGGTTTAAGATCTTCGGCGTGTACCGTGCCTTCGATAGTCTCCTGGTGGCTGGCTATTCGGAAGGTATTCGCCCCCAGTTTTTCGATGATGATGTACGGGCCTTTATAAAACGGCGCCAAGCTAGCCGAGATTCCCTTTGCCGCGGACGAAAGGACGCGGTTACGGTACCATACCCAGTCGCCAACCTTGAATGGGACTTGGCGTCGCTTCTGATCGAACATTTTCGCTTGACGTTCCTGTTCATGTCGCCCCCTTTCCGTGGCCGTTTCGAATAGCTCGGGTAGATGACTCATGTGATCCGCCCAATCTTCCCGCGACTGATTTTCTTCGTTCTCCGCTCTTATTGCTTCCCGTTCGCGCCGGATCGTTGCAGGCGGCACTGGCTGTCTTCTATAATTCAGCATGGCGGGGCTAACCTTGGTGGAGCTATGGACGGCAGTGTTAAGGGCGAAGCAGAGATCACGAAGCTTCTCGTCCCAATTCTTGTGCTGCCCCTCGAGGTATGACCTGATCATGGTCTTGAGGGTACGGTTGTATCTCTCCGTCGGATTCGCCCGTGGACAATAAATTGGCGTCAGGCCCCGCGAGATGCCATTTCTATTGAGATATTCTTCCACCAATTTATTTTTAAATTCCGTGCCATTGTCCGATAGGAAGACCTCTGGCGCCCTGTACCGCGTGACTATTTGATCGTGGAGTTCTTGGACGATATTCCTAGCTGTGGCCTTTCGAAGGGGGATACATTCTACCCATCGAGTGAATAGATCCACGAACACCAAGATATATTCGTGCCCTCTCGGGCTTCGAGGAAGGGGTCCAGCTATATCCGCGGCTACGACTTGCCATGGTTTTTCCATTTGGCGGCGCCTCATCGTGGCGTAGGGTGGGCGCTGCTCCACCTTACATTGTTGGCATACCGTACAACTTTTCACATATTAGGCGGCGTCGTCTATAAGGGTTGGCCAGAAGTAAAAGCGGCGTATCCGGGCTAAAGTCTTTTCCCGTCCAAGGTGCCCAGCCGTCGGGGCGTCGTGGCACTCAGCCATGATTGATTTCCTCTGTTCCTTGGGCACCGCTAGCTTTCATGCTTCGTCCTCATCGCCCAATTCACCGAGTTGTGTGCCTGGGCGGTATGTATATAAATTTCCCCCCCATGACTTTCCATGTCGGGTTCTTCTCCTGCTCATCCGCCACTGCCTGTAAGGTTTCCAGAAACCATTTGTCCTGAGTGCACTCACTCCAGGTCATGGCACACAGGGTCGAGTCTTCCTCGCCATCCTCTTCATAAGCTCTTGAGAGGCAGTCGGGTACGTGATGCAGGGCACCCTTGCGATGTTCCACCTCAAAGGTATATCCCTGTAATTTAAGCGCCCATCGAGCCAAGCGGCTTGTCGGATTCTTCATGTTCCTCAGCCACTTAAGGCAACTATGATCGGTTATCACTTTGAAGTGATAACTTTCTATGTATGGCCGAAACTTCTCGATGGCCCATACGACTCCGAGGCACTCGCGTTCGGAAACCGAAAAGTTCCTTTCTTGCTGACTCAACGTACGACTAGCAAACTCGATGACTCTTTCATTTTCTTCCACTATCTGCGTCAGTACCGCTCCCAAGCCTGTATCGCTCGCGTCGGTGTGTAGCACGAAGTCTCCCTTCGGATCAGGCGGTTGGAGGATTGGTGCCGTCGTCATCAATCTTTTTATCAAATCGAACGACGCCTGTTGCTTGGGACCCCATACGAATGGAAACTTCTTCCTCAAGAGCCTGTTGAGGGGTTCTGCGACTGTGGCGAAGTCATCTACGAATTTCCTGTACCATGAGGCCATACCCATGAAGCTACGGAGTTTTCTCACGTTCCTGGGGACAGGGAACTCTAGGATTGGGCGTACCTTTTCGGGATCGGGACGTATCCTGTCTCGATTCACTAGTACGCCCAAGTATCGTACTTCCGATTTGCAGAAGGCACTTGTCTCCAAGCTTACGGACATGCCGGCTTCCTTGAGCGCCTCTAATATCTTTCGCAAGTGCTCCTTGTGTTCTTCGAATGTCGATGAGACAATTATTATGTCATCGAGATACACGAAGGCGAAAGGGTCCATGTTAGGGCCGATTACTGAGTCTATGGCCCGCTGAAAGGTCGCACCGGCGTATGAGAGACCGAAGGATATTCTCACAAACTGGAAGTGACCCATGCCTGGTACTGTGAATGCCGTCACTGGGCGGCATTCCTTTTTCAGGTTAATTTGATGGTAGGCCGTATTGAGGTCGAGGGTCGATATGAACTTGGCATCCCTTAGTCTGCGTAAAATATCTTGCATGAACGGAATGGGGTACGCGTCTGGTTCCGTGACCGCGTTCACCTCCCTTAAATCCACGCAGAACCTCAAGGTTCCGTCCCCCTTTTTGACCATCACCACGTGGCTCGACCATCCACTCTTGGATGGCTCGATGACCCCCGCCTTCAGCATCTCGTTTACCAGCCAATGCATTTCCTGTTCGACCTTCGGCGAAACCGGATAGTACCTTTGCTTAATCGGCCGAGCTCTTCTGACGCTGATTTCGTGCTCTACTCCGACAACACAACCTAGGAATTTCCCTGGTTTTGGCAAGATCTTGGAGACCATCTGGCTAATCTCTTCTCGTTGTGTATCCGTTGCTTCCGCGATGCCCACCGATGCTAGTTGAGCCAGCCCTTCGATGCTCGCCATCTCCATGCGTATCCTGATCTTTTCGTCTTTGAGGATAAGTTCATTATCTTCCGAGTCTATCACGGCTTTGAACGCTTTGATGAAGTTGACTCCAGTGTAACACTCGTCCGCTAATCTTGGGACGATTGCCACACGGATAACCTTTGTCACTCCACCTACCGTCATGGGCATGAGAACGTGACCTGTTACGGATACCTTCGTGCCATCCGGCAAACGACAGGAATCCGCATCTTTCACCTCTAGTCTCAAGCCCAAGTGCGAAGCGATTTCCAATCCCAAATTACCCATCGTAGTGCAAGATGCTCCCGAATCGAATAATGCTCTGATCCGGAATCCCCCTATTTTGATGGGCAAATACCACCTCGTCTCATCTTCGGGTTCGTATTCTTTGCTCCTAGGTCGACCTCGACCGTCGCCTTTGGCCGATCCGATAGCCGGTGGGGGTGGTCCTTTCTCCCTGGGCGCGCACTGGTTGGCTTGCTCCTTGCAAGTTCCTTCCTCCATGGCGCCCAAGGACTCTTGGCCATCCTTCCCCTCCTCCAGGTTCTCCTTTAGATCGGCGCCCGCGATGTCGAAGTATCCGTGGAACTCGGTGCCTCCGTGCCCTCAGATAGTCGATTTATCACCTTGGATTCGCTATCCTCGCTCGTTCCTTGCGTGCTGATCTCGGTCGAATCTTTACCTCTCACTCCTGATACTTTCACCAGCGCCTCAGCCGGGGTAACTACCTGGTTGGTCTGCGGGGTATCCTCGTCCCACTGACTATCTGAGTGAGGGATCCTCTCTGTTTTTGGAACGGTAGGGATCCCCTCTAATCGTCTCGTGTCTCGTTTCCCGACTTTGGGCTCTCCTTACAGTCGGGGCAGTGCTTGATGCTGAAGCCCAACCTGCCACACCTTATACATGTGAGTGGCTTAGAGAAATCGCTTTCTCGTCGGGATCCCTTCGGTTTCACCTTTGAGCCTTCACTTTTCTCGGGAGTTTTCGGTTTCTCCGCTGGCGGAGCCCCGCGTAGACCTCTCCGATCTATCACTTTCGAGATTAGGCTCTCCAGCCCCTGTATCATCGCGGATGGGAGGGAGTGCTCCATTAGGCCCGCTATTTCCGGTACCGTTGGTTCTTTCTTTCCTTCCTCATTCTCTTTCTCGCTCGACATGCCCGCTACCTTCGGCCGACGGTTGCTTGTCGTTGCTTCTCCGCCCATGGGTTGATATGCCCACTCTGGGAAGAGGGAAGCCTTAGGTTCCAACAGCGTCCGTTTTTGTCGGGCGAAGATAATGTCGTTCTGCGCTTCCGATGCTAACCGGCAGAGCTCCCTAATGGATACTACGTCTCTTCTCTTCACGTGAATCTTTATCTCGGGAAGTAGGTTGGAGTACATCAGCTCGAGTATCTCCGCCGGTGGCATCGGTGGATGTAGCTTACTCACCATTGCCTGGAGCTTCGTAAGGTAGACTTTGGCTGGCTCATTATCCCCCTGGTATCTCGATTGAGCCTTTCTTTTGAGCCTCTGCTGCTGTTGGATGCTAGTGCCGAACCATTCTCTCGCATTCGAAACAAAATCCTGGTAGTCTATCCAATCTTTGTTATTATTTAGATACCAGGTGTGGACTACCCCGGTAAGTACATCGGGTAGCCCCAGGAGCATTTCTTCTTCTGTGAGACCAGCTGCCAGTCTTTGGGCTTCCAGCTTTTCCAGGAAGACATCTACACTCTGGCCGTCTCCTACAGAGAATTTAACTCGCCAGCCTCTCACGATCCTCCACACGTCTGGTGTGGTTGATAGGCCCATCGTCGTGTTCTGCGCGTAGCTGCCTGTCTGCCTCGTGAAACGGCCTTCAGCAGAGTTATTTGTCTTATTCTGCTGTCCACTCCCCTCCGACGGCCGCATTAGGGGGTCTTCCGGTATTCTGGGGTTCCATCGTGGTTGTTCCGTTGGTGGTGGTCTTTGCGGAGTGCTTCCTGGTATCATGGTGTCATAGTGCAGTGTCACCGTGTCCTGAAAGTTTACTGTTTTGCTTGGCAGCTGTTCTGTTTCTTTGCTTGGTGACGATGGTTGGTTTTCCTGGAGCAAATATATCTCGTTTTCTATATTGCCTATCCTTTGCAGAGCCCTAGTCATCCTGGATGTTTCCGTGGGTTGGGTAGCGCATATAGTTTGTGCCATTTGTGCTATCGATAACACGTACTGGCGCTCTCTTTCCATAGCCTTTTCGACTCTTCTAAGTCGATTTATCCATTCGTTTATTACTTCCTTGATCTCTGCAGGGATTGTAACGGGGTTGCCCTTTTCATTATATAGCGTGGGCATCTCCGTATCTGACGCTATCGAAGCTTGGTCTTCTTCGTGTTCGTCGCTTTTTGAGATCCTTTCCGCTCCTTTTGATAGGGATTGGCTCACTGATAGGTTGAGCTTGATTGCGATCTCATCGTCGGTGAGTAGCCTATATAGGGGGTGGTTCTCGCAATCGGTTGCTCCTGTATCTTCCAGTGTTTTGCATTTTTTGGAGATGTAGGCATATCTCAATTCGTTTCTTCGAATAGGGTCTTGGACGATTACTTGGGCTGTCGTTTCATCGAAATCAGCCAATGTATAGTCGCCCATCAACCAACGCTGGAGTCTCTTTGCCCTGGTTGTTTTTTCACCGTCGCTTCTTAATTCCAAAGTTGCCAGAGTCTGATGTAGTCGATGGTCATCTAGATTACTTATCCACTCCTCTATTTCTGTTTCTGTGTCGTCCATGTCTTTCATGTTTGACATTCTTCTATTTATTATTATCACTGGGTGTGCGCGCTGAGTTAGATCCAGTGATGTTTGTTGTGTGTGTGTGTACTTTTATCTTTCTAATTTTCGATATTATTTACAGAAATATCAAAAAAAAATTTTCCGAAATCAAAAGAAAATTTTAACTTGTTATGGTAATTAAATTTTAATTTTTGGTGTGGTATTTACCATGAGGTTTCTTAGTTTGCCTTTTCTACGCTGATTTTACAATTATCCTACCTATTAATTTTCACTTACTGTTTGTAGGTGAACATTTGTTAGTTTTTCTCGGCGTAATTATTTGTGTAAATTTGTCGTCGTACAGTGAGCAGTTTTCTATTTTTAGATTTTCTGTCAATAATTTTTAACGAAAATTTGAATATTTTAAAAAGAAAATTTTATTGAATCGAACAATTTTCTCGCGCCGTGATGTTTTTGCCGAGAGAGCGTGCTTAATTTGATTTGGTTTATTTTTCAAAGAGGAGGAATTAGATATTAAACAATTAATTTTAATATTATTAGATGTTATCAATTAAATAATAAATAATAATCAATGTTTACTATTGAATACGAATGTATTTGCGTCGGTATTATTCGCTGCTCTATGTTACGCGGCTAGCCTGTTGCCGCTGTGTTTTGTTCGCTCTCTCTCTTCGCGGCTTATGACGTCACGGCGTCGGAGTTTCTTGAGCGCGCTACCGTGTTACAAGCTTGCGCGCTCACTTTACCGTGCTCACTGTATACTTCTCTGGCCTCGAGATTTTGTTTGGGTTAGTAAACACTCTCGGCCTTACAATGGTCTGTTTATTTCGTGGCCAGAGTACGCTTGACAAATTTTATCGCCTTGAAACCTCGTGGTGTTTCCTTTTACACACACACACACACTTTCTTTTTAATTTAGCGCGGGTCTCTCTCTCTCTTGGAATTTTTGTCGTGCGCGCCCTATCAATTCTCTTGTCGGGGTTCGTCCTTTTCCTTATGCTTTGTTTTCGTTGGGTCGGGCGCCACTGTAACGGTTGTTGATTTCTTCGGAAGTAAATCGCCGTCCGTTAACAAAATATCTACGTCACTGCCGTTTTCCTCTTTTGGCCAGCTCTGTGCTGGACGCGCAGCCTGAAAATGAGCGCGAAAGCACGGAACAACAAGAAAGAGCGGTGGTTGCAGTATCTTAGAAAACGTTGCGAAGGAGAAGGGAACGTAGAGAAAATTCGGTGCTATCGAATGAATTTGCCGACTTATTCAGTGTATTCACAGCGGATTTTATTCATTACTTATTCACACGTTAGCGCACATTCCATATTGACCGAGAGATTCGTAGCGCACAGCCTAATCATACGTACGCATGAGAGAGAGACAGAAAATACATATTTGATCAAACGCAGCCGGTTCTGTTAACATGCGCTCACTCCCCGGCATTCTCGCTCGCAATCCCGAAAACAAAAGAAAAGACTTACGCGGACGAATGCTGCTGCAGACAGCTTCACCTTCTACTTTAAACCTGGTCGCGTAAAGGTCGTCGCCCAGAATTGTCGAGGCTGAGAGGCATACGAGTTGGTCCTCGTGAGTTATGGGCGACGAGTCGGACCTCCTCGTTCGGGTGATGGTTTTCAATCCGGTCGTCCTCACACGTTAGTCGCTGCCGAGTGTCTCTCTCAATCACAGTGCTCACTCTACCCAGTAGCACAATGTCACTCCGCGGGATCGCTGCGTCGCCCGATTTTTCACGAAAAACAAGAAGGAATTCTTGGCGCGTGCTTTCTCCTTGCCGGTCTCACGTGTACTCTCCTCAGCCCGCGTGTCCTAGCTATCTCTCTCTCTCTCTTTCTCGCTGCGCGGGTCTTTTGCGCATGGCGCGCTATTTCGAATATCGCTCATCTATTTCTCAACGAGCCCGGTCGTTACAAATTCAAAATTAATCAACTATAAAGTTATATGAAAATTTAATAATTTTCTATTGTAAATATTGTAATATCACGTTAATTAACATTATTAGTTAATAACTTTTGACGACACTATTGGCGATAATTGTATATTTTATAAAATCAACAAATAACAAATTCTGTAAAGTTTACATGTGTTAAAAACTTAATATTAATGGTTATTTACTTGTAAATTAAGAAAACTCATTTCTCAAAATTCGCGAATGTATCTCGAATTTTCGATGACATCTCTCCTGCAAAAATAAGCGGGAAAATCTATGTATAAATAGGCCCACCTCTGCACAGGCTAGTATTCACTTCTAGCCTTGCAAGGTGAGCGCATGAGTCTGAATAAACTTGGATTATACCTAAGTTCTTTCTCTCATTGTGATTAACTGAGCAAGACTGTCCTTTCCTTATAATTTGAGCTCGACTTATAGAACATCTCGCGCTATAAGAAACTTGGGCCGAATTATATCCTATCAAAGAAAGACTTTAGATTTGCTTATGGGACAATTCGCACCATAAGAAACTAGGGCATTGTCTGACTTTCCTCGAAATATTGTACTTATTTATGTATATTTGATTTACTTATTGATTACATTTGATTTATTTATCTATTTCATAGACAATTAGAGTAAAATCATTAGAAACAATTTCTTACTCATTAGCTATATACGAGAGTTCGAATTATTTTATTTATAAGTGATACGAACATCACAACTGTAAACCATCGTGCGGTGTGCTAATTTCTACCATCGCTTTGTAACAAATCCTTTTGTAAATATTGTTAGTTTTCACATAATAAAGTTTAATGGTTAACTACGCGAGTAAGTTATTTGCCCAATTTCGCCTCTTTAAAATTCCACCAGCATTATTGTCATCTAGATAGATCGTTGAGCTGAGTTCATTCGTGCGTTCCAAATCCTCTCTCTTCATAAATAATTTATAACGGTTTGATGAGTTAAGTGTTCCCGACTCTCGCGAATACAAAAGGTACATAATTCCGTTTCAGAGAAACAACTATCGCGATGCACGATAAAAATTCAAAATGAAACTATATTACTTTGTTGGATTTTAAATTAGTATCAATGAAATATGGAGATGAACCGAAAATTGAAGTGCAAAGATGGCATGAGTCGGCTAAGTGGTCGATCCTCTTTCTTCAAGCATTTTCGATGTACATGCCAAATATGGGTAGGGTCGATCTGTATGATAAAGATTATAATAGATTATAAAGATTATATCAATTAGGAGTAAAAAATGGTTTTGATGGCTCTTTTTACGATTTTTTCAGGCAGGATTGACTCATATTACTATAATTTACAAGAAGTTCTAAGGAGAGTTGCCAAAAAGCTGTAAACAAATTGTAGAAGAGGTTTGCAAACATCATCACTAGAAATTTACAAGTAAATGTTCCGAGAAACGAAAGAGGTTCAATGATCAATTATCAAATGAATACAAAATAATGCAAAGTATGCACAAAATATGATCAATAGCGTCGTGTGCGACAAAAACTGAATCTGTTTTGCTAAGCATGTTTTATATCCAATGTAAAAATGTGTAGAAAACACCAAAATGGATACATGAATGAATCCGAATAAAGATTCAATAATGCTAAAAATTCAATATAGCCGTTTTTCTTTAACAAATTGAAGTCTAACCAAAAAATATTACGTACATTTTTTTCATATTTTTTTCCCGTAGAATCGATTGTCGTAATCAGTTTAAAAAATGACTTTTTGGATAATTTCTTTAAACAAACTTTTATAAATTATCGCAATTGCAAAAGAGAAAACACACCCTGTGTTATAAATAGCATAGTTAGTTTGGTGCTATATTATCCAGTTTTGGTATAGACCTTAATGGGTTACCATATCATGTCTTCAATGTGATGATAAATATTAATAAAACACTCCAAACAGCGATAAAATATGCACTATTTGAAAATTATGGAACTTTACTCTGTATAATTCGTATTGAAATATGTGATATTAGTGTGTATATTATCTTCTAATTCTGTAACGTATACTTCGTACACAATAGATATCTACGATGTACAGATTTTAAATTTACGTTATTCAGTAAATAGTATCATTTTCTTAAATAATTTGTTAACAAAAAATATCCATTAGTACGAATTAACAAATATATAAATAAAATATAATTTAATTTTATATTAATGAAAATTATCTTACATTAAATCATGAATTTCTAGTTCCAAATGTTTTAAAGGAATTTCAAATACATCTAAGAAACCTTTTGTAAGTTGATTTGTAGTTGTTGGAAGACTTAGAGGTGAATTTCTGTAAATTTTATTTTAGTTAACGTACAATGTAATTGACATGCATCAAGAACATCATTTATGAACATAAATTACCTATGCCGAACGTGAGAAAGAGTACATAGTATTTCCATTTCTTTTTCACTGATAGATAACATTTTGAAGAATCTAAAATAATTTCTTTCAGATTATAAATTTATATAAAAAGCCTTTTTGATTATGTGAAACCATGTAAAACATGGAAACCTATCTTTTTTCCGAAATTTAATTTTATACACTAATTCTTCCAAACTCAAACTTTTTTCTGTAATATACTGCATAAAACTCTAATATTGAATTATCTACTTTTATGAATTCTATAGGTATTATAGAATAATCATTAGTTGCATTAAAATAGTTCTCGTTATCCCATTGAAAGTTGTGGTATTCTATATTTCTATTATTCGGAATTTTATTATATGAATTGGTTGTGTGTATGTTTATTACGAAGGATGTGTCCGCCGAAAGAGGTTCTAGATAAACATTTAATGTAGATAATTTTAAATTCAATAAGGTCAAGGTTTCACTTATATTTTCCAAAAATGAGTCAGTACTGTAACAAAAAAGTGATTTACTCAGCTCTTAGCTTATTCCAACTATATATTATGTACTCATACTTACTCTAATTTATTAATATTGAATTTTTGTAATTGACAGGTAAATTTTTCAGTAGGAACCTTATTCCTATTTAAATGCAATAGATTGATGGATTGTAAATGTAAAATATCTTCTTGGATTATATTCTTTATTGATGCTAATACTTTTTTTATATAACCATTTAAATGAGTATCTTGCAAAATATAAACGTTCAATCCAATAACTTCCTTCTTGTTGAAAATATCTTTCGGATATATTTGTCTGTAATATAAAATAGTATGAATAACCACTTCTAGGAACTCCAATACTATATCTGTACCAACTAAAACACATAATAAAAGCTAATAAAATGTTCTAACTATGAATAACTCATGAATTTTTAATTTTTAATTATTATTATTTAAAAAAATAAATATTCCAATTATTTAACATTAATACAGTATCATGTTAGAATTATTTCAGATTTTTGTAAACATGAATACAATTGTTAACAACACTAAAATTGCAATTTTTTCAATTATTGATTCAACTTTCATGATATTTTTTTACTTTTATGAAGTGAGTGTTTGGCATGAAAATTCTAACTTTATCTTTTACCCTTTTATTCTACTCTTCAAATCATTTCTAATACTATTATATTTATAATGGCTATCATCTTACTTCTATCAATATTTGCTTTCAAGTAAATCAGATATGTTTCATTTGTGTTTACTTTTGTCTCACTTTCCTGGACGCAACCCTTCTCAGGATCATCGCAGGATCTATTATTATTGTAATATATTAATAATAATTATTATTGTTGATGTTATTATTATTATTATTATTTTTAATATTAGCATTATACATGATGAAATTGTATAAATAACCGAAGCGAAAGTAAAAAGCGCCTGAAACGGATGGAATTCCAGTAGAGACACTTAAAATAGTAGCTCATAGCTTCACAAAAGTTTTACTTGATATATATGACGAATATCTAAAAGCTTTTTTTAGTATTAAAGTTTTTTTAGTACTAGACGGAAAAATATATTGTTGGTATTAAGCAACATAGAAGGTAACTTAAGTAAGTGGCGGCGAAACGTTTTTCTTATTATTTTTTATTTCTAAATTTTTGTTTCTTTGTTTCATTGTTTGAACTTTTGCTTGGCTGAGATAGAAAGAGAGGGAAAGAAAGAAAAAGAGATATTGCTATTTTGACTGATCCTTTATTTGGCCTATGACAAAATACAATAAAACACTTAAATGACAGAATTTCGTCAAGGGCCTATTACAACATTGAAGGCATTGCGCAGTAACTTTCTTAGTCAGAAACTTATAATTGCAAAATAAAATAAAATCAGGTTGACATATCAAATACAGACTGTCTAGCTAACGGTAGAAATGAAATTCTCCTATTTTTCCCACCTTTTTCCGTCGATTTCATACAATTTTCCTGTCGAAAAAACAAGTGATATACTTTGCAGTTTATTCATAAATAAAAAAATTTTTCATTCAAATGATTTGCATTTCATAAACTATACGATTAAACATTTTTTCCGCCTTTCGTAAATCATCAATTTAATCATCAATAGCTGCAATATCTTTCAATAATACCCTTTTTTTCGATTTCTTTTATTTCTTTTGCCAATCCCTTTTTTCATTAGCCTCCTACATTTTGTTTCTTCGTTTTTCTTATCATTATAGAATTCTTTATACCTATAATGTACCACTCGAATATCAAGGAGCATTTTACTAATAAGAAGCATCTTGCTTACATTTCCTTTTCTTCTTACTGACTCATAAATGATACGTAGAGCTATGAGACTATTCTATTTCATTTTATATAATTGCCTCTTTATTGACTGAAAATCTACGTTCGATCATAGCATTACCATAAGATAAAATTAAGACTAATTTTAAGAAGGATTTAAAATTGAGCCACACTCTATTAAACATATCTAATATTTTCATCCAAAATGTATCAAGGCGTTTATCATGATAATTATATTTTTGCATACATTTAATTACCTTAGTTAAACGTAAGAGATTGTTATATTCTTATTGAATTTCATAAGCTATAGTACCAGAAATTAATTAATTTTTTTCGTGCAAAGTATCTAGACATAAATCAAGTCGCTTTTGTGCTACAATGATTTGGCTCACAATCAAACTTGGATCCAAACATGTTATGTATTTTGTTAAAGTATACAAAACAGTAGTGACCGCTTTTGTATTTTTTTAATCATCTATATATAAACCCCTTTACAATTACTCAGGAATTGCAATATTAATTCAATAAATGTTTTAGCTTCTTTTAAAGCGCTTTTTATTGAAAATATCATATCGACAGCTTTAGGAGAGAGCAGATTCTTACTTGTCATTTGCACCTTGATCACAAAAGAACATTTTTCTAACACTTCTGATTTGACGACACGTCACATTATATTAGTGGTTACATATGTTAGTTCTTCATGCAATATAAGAGCTAATGGAGTTTCTGCCTAAAAGTCGTCGAGGAATGGCTTAACTACAAAGGCAGCAAATATAAAAAAAGATAGTTTTGGCACTGCAAGTTTATTATTAATAAATTGTGAAACAATTTCAAACTGCCTGTGGCCATCATGGAGAGCATTTTTATTTCCCTCGCCTATAATTGCTGTTACCCATTTTTTCAAATACAGCAGCATTTCTATTGTTTTTCATGCTGGTTTGACATTTTCTACCCAGCTTGTTTTACAGAAAAACAACGGAAATAGTTAAAATAATGTTTTGATATCTCTGAATGTGATTGCCGGTCTCCAACTACTCAAGAAGATAATCCGACGGTTGCGCCTTACTGGATATATGCACCGTTCAACTCACTTCACTAACATTCCACAAACTCAACTCAATTCACTTGCTATATGTCTCAAAGGACCAAAAATCTACACTATCGCGTCTTTTTCTGAGCTAATTACTCAAGAGATCAAGATGCGGTGTAAGATGAAGAAAATTGAATAGCTTGCGTTGCAAAGAGATAGGTTGTAGGCATGTTATACTTTTCATAAATGTTGTTGGTTGCTGCTTCCTGAAAAATATATTGAGTTTGGGTGTTATATTATTATGGCGGTTGCGATTACGACGCTCTCAGGAAGCTCGATTATAATCCGCTTAGCAAAATCATAGATGACGCACATGGTGCAGCCTCGCGGCTGGCCAGGTCACTTTGTGCAACAATCTTTTGTCAAAGCGGCGGACAGTAATTGTCTTCCTCAACAGAGAACGGAGACTTCTCAAACAAATAATTCGTTGTTTTGGGAGAGAACGTCGTAAACTTCTCTTTTCTGTACGGGCATATGCAAATGCAAATGCTGAAGTACAAAATGCGTCACCGATTGCCCTCGACAAGCAACTAATGCTAGTCGACCAGAAGTGAATGCAATGTATATTTGAACAAAGACTTGCGATTGCAAGTGCAGATGTGTGTACTTCACGTGGTGGGGCTGAAAACGCTATTTCTGTAAAGAAACAGTAGGCAAAACACACAACGCTCGCCCCTAGGGCAAAAGGCCAATCGGCCAAACGAAAATAAACAACACGGACCATGACAACCCGTGGTGAGGTGTGGCCCGTAAACGCCCAAATATTCAACGCGGAGTCTACCATACCCCAAGAGCTCAACTCGAGCCCAGAAAAGCCAAAATCTGGGAGTTACTTGAGGGGAAATCTCTTGGGATTGTGGTACCGCGCGCCCTCTTAGAGGACGGGAGACCGCTCCGGGAGCTAGTTGCAGAGGACCAATGGTCCGGCAATCTGAATTTAATTCGGGTAGATAAGAAATTACTCCCTATCGACTGGCAATCGGTAGGTGCCACTATTGTGGGTAAAGAGTCGTGGCCGTGTTCATAGCAGCCACCCAAAATTCTTTGCCTCGAGCTCCGGGAGTACGACCCGACACCTTTGTGTGAGAAAACACAATTTGAACGCTAATTTCGAACGCTAAAACACCTGATTTGAGCCTGGATCTCGGAAATTGATTCGAATGAGTGGCATGACTGGCACGAATATTGAAAACTGCCTGGGGAGTCGCCTTGTCGGCTAGGCGAGACCCCGCCCCTGATCCAAGTCAGAAAATTAATCGAAAGAGTAGAGATCAATATCAGCGAGTCATAAAAGCCTTCCATAGAAAGCGAAATCCGAGACTCGGGCAAAAATCAGGACACATCCTTTTCGAATAACGGATACGCGTGAGCGGGGATGACCGAAACGCAGTGGGAAGACGTGCCTCGGCACGTCGAAGCGATGGATCTGTGAGTCGTGGGAGAAATCCCTTAATACAGGAACGCAGGGTGGGATGATCTTCGAACGTGAGCCCAGCAGGAGAGGCTTAGCTGGTTGATCGTCTTAGGAATTTCCTCTGGCTGTCCTGGCTGAGTCTCTCTTCTGACATCCCAATTTGGGTTGGCCTCTGCGAGGTAGTGGTACCAGGTCAAGCAAATCTCGTAAGATTTGTATGCCGCGTGCTTCCGACGAGGTAGACGTTGGGGCTACTTGAGTCCCGTCGCGCCCAAACCGAGGGTCAAGCCTTTAGTTCCGCTCTCCTTGAGCGTCGAACAGTGAAAAGATCGGTACTCCTTTCGAGAAGGTCGCCGCCTTAGATCAAAAAGGCTCCGACTCGCTGTGTGCGTCAAGGATGTAGTAGCAAACTTGACTTCCGGATTTCCAAAGTGTTTGAAAGCGAAAGAGTGAAAGACAGTGGGCTATGCCAACCTATTGGCGCCCAGAGAGAGGGGTGGTAATGTTTGATTACGCTATGCCACCCTCAAAACGAAAAAGTGTGAAACAACGCATACACTAGCTGTTATATTATTATGTCCTCTTGGTGCCTGTGTCTTGGTGTATAGTCACTGTGTAAGAAGACTTGATATCGCCTTGATTGGGTTAACTTGACTAGTTAATCAGAAGAGCTCAGCTGCTAGTCCTATTAACTGTTAGAATAGATTAGGACGAGGAGCAATAATGCACTTACTTTTATACAGAGGGCTGGGGTATAAGAGCGCTCTCTGATACTCCCGTTAGGCCGAATGGAAAGAGGTAGAAATGATTTGTAAAATGTCGTCCCCAAACGCAAGTTATTTGCAACAAAGAGGGAGTACGTGACGTCAGTACACAATTCGATGCTAGTTGAGACTTGTTGAACAAACAGAAGACAAGTATGATCAACAATCGTGTTATAAGTTAACAAATAGTAGAATTTGACTTGTCATCGAACTACATTGTAGGGATAGGACAGATGGCAAAACATTTATACTTAATGCTTACCAATCAATGTCGTCGCACATTCTTTGCCTTCGAAAAATTGGTTTGGCAAGAAAACGGCAAAATTAGAAATTCATGGCGAAAAAGGAAAAGTGAAATGGCCTCCGCAATTAGAACGAGCGGCCTGAACAGATCTCTTACTTTTAAAATCTGTTTGCACTTTGAATGAAAAAATAGAAAATAACGAATTCTATACTTAGAGAATTTCTTCTGTACCAAACGAATTATAAAACAAGGATGAGCAAAATTTTAATAATGAGAATAATAATAATTCTGAAAATAAAAATATTAAAAACAATAAAATTGACGTCGAAAATCTTGGTTTTATTAAAAATGATGTAAATAGAAATGTAAACAATGCGGAAGTAATTTTAATATAGAAAATGACATGAATAAAAATAATAGAAATCCGCATGAAAATATTAAATATGAAGTGAACGAAAATCAAATATTGTGCATGAGAATGTAAGCATTGGACATAATGATGAGCCGGAAGCAGTGGTAGTTATTGTACCTTGTTATAATTTGCGAAATCGTAGCATGATTTAACTATCTGATCGCAGCAACATTGTTAATACTTTTATTTTTAATTTTAAATTGATGAAACATTTCTTGCATGCTATGGCAAACCAAGAAGTTACAAACGAGCTTTACAATATTAAAAATCAAATGCTTGGATTTTAACGATGACAGATGAAATGCTAGTCTTAGTAAAAAATAAAACTTGGGGTTTACTCGAAGTGCCTTCGAAAGCTAAAATACTTGTCAAATAATCGGATTTTTGAAGAGAAAAAGGACTTGATAATGAATGAAATTAAATTTCGAGCAATACTGGTTATCAAAAGTTTCTAACGAAGGCAGGGTATTCATTACAAAGACGTCTTTAGCCTTGTGGCTCGATATAATTCAAATAGAATTTTTCTATCTGTCTTTACCGCGTAAAACATGCATGTAATGTAACCGACGTGGAAAAAGTGTTTTCAATTGACAACCTCAAAGAGAACATTTGTATGAAACAACCCGACGGTTTTAATGATGCCTCAGGTAAAATTTGTTTATTACGCAAAAATCCGTATGGCTTGAAGCAAGCAGTTCGTTGTGGAACTCAAAATTCGTTACATATTTAAACAAATTTGATCTGTATGCAAATGACGCATATATGTATATTTTCACGACTAGAAATTCAAATCAAAATTAAATTTTTATTCTTTATGTTGATGATGAACATTTATCTGATGGCTCCATATATATACATCAACGATAATTTACTGAAAAAATCATTAAAATATTTTATTTAGAAAAATCAATCTGTGTTAATACATTAATTTATCTAAATACTATTGCTTTAATTTTTGAAAAAAAGAGGGGGAAAGGGAGAATACTACTGTTAATGTTTTGTACAAAGAAGCAATTAACTGCTTGATGTTTTTCGCTAGTATAACCCTCCTCAACATTCCCTTGCCGTGGGAGTGCTCAGCCGACACGCGGAAAATCTGTCGAAGGTACATTGGAATGCAATAAAGCGTGTGATAAAGTAAATTAAAGGCACATTAACTCATGGTATAATTTACAAAATTAACAATGATTGTTCAAAAATTATAATTTACAGCGATGCAGATTATGCAAGCGATCAAATCACCAGGAAATCTGTTTCAGGTGTTATATTGAAATAAGGTGACACTGTCATAATATGGAGATCACAGAAACAAAATTTGATTGCTATCTCTATCATCAAGTCAGAGTTTTTAACGGCTTGTGATGTGATACAAAAAATTATTTGGATAGAGCGTTTTATAAAATGTATTTTCAGTAAATTTTTAGAGCAGCAAATAATTAAAGTGCCATTCAATAAATCAAGGATGAAAGATATTATTTTATCATAAAACATATTTATATTAAGTATAAATTCAACGGCGGTCAACAGTATTGGCTTTTGTATTCTTAAAGGAATTTTTAATATTCGTCTTGAATAAATTTATTTATTTACATAAATAATAGTAATTACATATGAAACTTTCAAGTGGGAGTGTTGATAATGATGATGAAGTTGCATAAGCAAATACGGTAGAGATATCTTTCGGATAATCTTTGAGCCTTATACAATCTAATAAATCTAATAAAGTTTTAAAAATAATTTCTGTGTTTAATTAATAACAGACGGTTCTATACTACGAATAAGGATTAGTATGTGGCAAATTTAAAGCGTGACTTGAATTAAGATAATAAGCACCGATTCATTTTGTTTACACATCGAAAGGAGAGAAGGTTTTATTGACCGCTCATTGACCGTGACGAGCGAGCTAGAGAGAGAGGGAGAGCGAAAAAGAAGAAAACAAAACATACGCGAACTAGCGCAAGGCGCGACGCACGCGAAAATCTCCACTTTAGTCTACTTTGCGCTCGGCTTCGTTGATGTAGACAACGGACAATGAAGGAAAAGCTGAGTAGGCACGTAAGTTACTGGTGCTAGAGGGCGACTCGTAGATCTTCTAGTGTGGTAGCATCCAGAGAACGAGGGCTGGAATACTGGTTTAGCTAGCATTAATTCATCTAATAACAGAGATCACAATTCATTTCTAACAGACTATTGGTGGATTCGGAGACGAATAAAACGAAAAGTTATTAAGGACATAAAATATACTACACGCATAGTTGCCTTTCCCACGTGAATTTGTGTGCTTCGTCTCTAAGTTGCAGATCACATTTGCACTGCAGTTTTGTACCGTAAAATTACAGTACGAATGTTAGCAAATGCTGTTATTAGAGTGCAACAATTACTTAAATCAGAGATAAGCGTTACATAATTGCTAATTTAGTGCAGTGTTATAAATTAAATCGACTATTGATATTCATTATCAAATTTCTCAATGCCAAGCTAACAGCCACCTCCATCAGTTATTTAATACCCATGTACTGCAACTCAAGCATTTCACGCGGTTGAAAACTTGTGTGAAATTAAGCCAGAAACAAATCAAATTGAATATTAGCTTTTACTACGACTGTAAATTGGATAGATGTAAACAACGGTCAAACATCAAGCATGATTTAAAATAAAAAAATTAAACTTGTTTATTGCGTACTTCAACAATATAATATTACTTACAAGGAAATTACCCCAGGTATCCCTCTCCAATTTCAATAATACTGAGATATGTCATAGTGAATCAAAAAATAAAAGACAGGTATTTTTTTATCGGCAAATATGCACTTTAAGGGGGTAAAACCACCCCCCGAAAGTCATCCTCAAAATCACATTTTTCCCAATATCTTCAGTTCTGTTCAATATTTTTCAATAAAACAAAATGGAAAAAAATTGCCATCAAAACCGCAACTAAACGATATATGTTTTGATAATAAGAGTTGCATCCCTTAGATTTAATAGGGGTAAAACTGTATTTTTCTAGTATTTTTTTCGTGTAAAATTTTACAGAACTGTTACAAAAATATAAAAAAATGTTTTTCAAATACAAAATGACAAAAAAAAGTTCACGTGATTCGGTGTTTCCACATAAACTTTTGTTACGGGGGCGAACTACCCCTAAACCCTATTATAAAGCAATATAGATAATAAATAATACAATAAACGAATCCTCGATTTTGATAAAATTGTGGTATGTTACAGAACACTGAAAAGTAGGGAATATGTATCTATAATCAGCTAATATTCACTCCTAGGGGACGAAAACCACCCCTGAAAGTTACCCCCAAAATCACGTTTCATCAATATCTTCGGTTCTATTCAACATTTATCAATAAAACAAAATGGAAAAGAATTGCCATGAAAAACGCAATAACAGCATGTGGTTTCGATAATAAGGGTTGCGACCCTTAGATTTAATAGGGGTAAAACTGTATTTTCCTAGTATTTTTTTCGTGTAAAATTTTACAGAACTGTTTTTACAGAACTTTACAGAATTTTACAGAACAAAAATATAAAAAAATGTTTTTCAAATACAAAATGACAAAAAAAGGTGACCTGTTACGGTATTTCCGCATAATCTTTTGTTACGGGGGTGAACTACCCCTAAACCCTATTATAAAGCAATATAGGTAAATAACACAATAAATGAATCCTCGATTTTTATAAAATTATGGTATGATATGGTGCATTGAAAAATAGGTGATACGTATTTTTTTAGCTAATTTTCATTTCTAGTGGACAAAATCCAACCCCGTAAGTTACCTTCAATATCACATTTTTTTCAGTATCTTCGGTTTTATTTGAAATTTTTTAATAAAATAAAATAGAAAAAATTTTTCATAAAACAAACAACAAAACTATATTAGTTTCGGATAAGGAGGATTGCACACCTTACATTTTATAGGAGTGAAACTATATTTTTAAAATATATTTTTACCCACAAACGCCAAGTTCAATAATCCCAAGCCCACACACTTCAAGCCGACAAGTTCCAAAACTTCAAATCCCGAAATTACAAATAGCAAGCCTACAAATCTCCAGCCTACCAACCCAAGTCTATAAATTCCATACCTACAAACCTCAAATTTTTAAGATTACAAACTCCAAGTTAACAAATTCAAAGCTCACAAACCCCAAACCTACTTACCACAATCGCCACACTCATGAATCACAAACCCCTAACCTTAAATTCATAAAATCATATACGCTCAAATTTTAATCCCATAAACTTCAAACCTCAAACTCACAAATTCCAAAGACAGTACTTATAAACACTTAACTAATGAATTCCAATCTCAAAGCCTAAACTCACAAACCCATAACTCCGAAATCTTAAACCTATCCTATTGAGTTATTTTATATTGGAAAATTATAGACTGAAAAAAAAAAGTTTTTCAAGAATAATATAGATAAAACTCTACAGTAAGAGGATTAGAGTAAACTTAATTTATTCAATAAAACGTTTACCCCTGATTTTGTTTTATAATAATACATATATAAAGTTGAATAATGTAGCAGTAATGTAATAATAATAATAATAATAATAATAATAATAATAATAATAACAATGAGACGGAAACGTTCACTGACCGGAACCACGCCGGAGCCCTCACAAAAGAGGCCACCGACGACAGATTCGACCAAAGACTGGCAGACCGTTACACGGAAAAAAACAAAAAAGAAAACGGACGCAAGGAATCGACCTGACAAGGACAGACCGGCCCACCAGAAAAGGGGACTCGCTGTCCTCGTCAAACCGGGGACACACGCGTCGTACTCCGATATCGTCCGAAAAATCCGGACAACGATCGATCCGAAGGAGAGTCACGTACAGGTGACGACCCTGAGGAAGACTAAGAACGGTCTGTGCCTATTGAAGCTGCAGGTAGACGCAGACAAACCAGACGGACGCGACGTGTTTGAGCGACAGATCCAGGAGGCCATCGGGGAAGCGGTCAGTGTCAGGGCTATGACTTCCAAGGTACAATTGGAGATCATGGATCTGGACTGCGTTGCGACTCCGGAAGACGTGACGGACGCGCTCAGACGAGAGCCTGGTCGAGACACAGACTTTCGGGTCCACATTTTCGGTCCTAACCGCGCTGAGCAGTATATGGCGGTCTGCGAAATGGAATCGCGGGAAGTCGAGGCGCTGCTCCGGCGCGGTCGGACCGGAATTGGCTGGGTGCACTGCAGCGTCCGAAAAAGACTGACGGTGACGAAATGTTACAGGTGTCTGGGCTTCGGCCACGTGAAGGCCGAATGTACGGGCAAGGACAGGACGAAATGCTGCCGCAAATGCGGCGCATCCGGACATTACGCGACAGAATGCAAAGGAGAACCGGTCTGCCCACTGTGCTCCGAGGCCGGGCATGGGGACGTCGCCTACCTCGCCGGAAACGGCAGGTGTGCCGTGTTCCGGGCCGCGCTGGAGGAGTGTAGGGGGCGTGCCGGAAGACGGACAGAGTAGTACAAGGAAACCTGAACAGAAGTAGGACTGCAGACATGCTCCTACCGTAGATAGCCGACGAACATGACGCGGATATTCTGATCCTGTGTGAACCATACAGGAAAAGGATGTCCCAGACATACATTACAAACAAGACAGAGACCACTGCTATCTGGGTAAGGGGCGCCGCTCAATTTAGAGTCTCCAACCGCGGAGTCGGGGACGACTACGTCTGGGCTACAGTCGGCGCTGTCACTTATGTCAGCGTCTACCTGACACCCAACTATATCGCGGCGGAGTTCGAAAGGAAGGCGACGCTGTTAGAGGACGGGATCAGGGACCTGCCCGGAGATGTCATTGTTGCGGAGGATCTCAATGCGAGGGCGATCGAGTGGGGAATGAACGAAACGAACCGACGTGGACGACTGCTGCTAAAATGGCCGCAAGGTTGGACCTAGCAGTAGTAAATATGGGACACACGCCGACGTACAGACGACCAGGGATTGGAGACTCCATCCCTGATGTGACGATGACGTCGGACAGAATCCTGCCACGGCTGAGGGGGGTGGCGGGTGGTCGAGGACTATAGAGCCAGCGACCATCAATACATCGTCTTCGAAGTGGCGGGACGGACAGAAACGAGACAAACGAGAATCCACCAACCCCCGCGGTGGAACCTTAACAAACTTGACCGACAAAAATTTTCGGAGGAGTTGATGGCGGCATCAGCCCCGGGGTCAAAGATTCCTCCTGAGCTAACGGGCTGGCGAAGAACGGAAAGACTGACAGACGAGACGGCGAAATTAATAAACAACTTGTGCACCAGCATAATGACGAAACGACGACAGATACAAAAAAGACGACCACAATACTGGTGGATGGACGAAATAGCCGAGCTACGCAAGATATGCCTGGCAAATCGGCGACGTGCGACGAGGGCTGGAGGTGGACCCAAAAGGGAAGACGCTGACGAAAGCAATACGGGATAGCAAGACGCGATGCTGGAGGAAGCTCTGCGAGGAGGTGAACGAGGATCCCTGGGGAACCGGCTACAAGATTGTGACCGGGAAACTAGGGGCCCGAGTCTCACCGGAACTTAAAGATGCCGAAACAGCAGGACGGATTGTTGACGGATTGTTTCCGACGCACCCGACTAGGACAAACGTGATGGATGACGTGGACGCACAAATGCCCCCCCGCTTTTGCCGCTGAGGAGCTCATCAGAGCAACGAATGCGATGAGGACGGGTAGGGCACCGGAAGCGGACGGAGTACCATCCGAGATCCTCCGGCTCGTGGCTCGTCTACGGCCGGAGGTACTTCTCGACCTGTACAATACGTGCTTGACGACAGGAACGTTCAGCGATCGGTGGAAGGAGGCGAGGCTCGTTCTTATTCCAAAAGGTAGGGGTGACCCTGGCACTCCTTCGGCCTACCGACCGTTGAGTTTACTTGACACTACTGGTAAACTCTTTGAACAATTACTCAGACCGAGACTGACTGACGCGATACAGGTCGGAGGGGGTCTCTCAGATTTGCAATTCGGCTTCAGGAGGGGTCGGTCGACGATTGGAGCGATCCAAAAGGTGATTGATTCTTTCCTGGAATTAGACAGACACTGCCATGCGGCGCGACCCATTGTGCTGCTAGCGACGCTCGACATCAGAAATGCTTTTAACTCGGCCAGGTGGGTGGATATCTTGGAGGCGCTGAAAAGCAACTTTCGGATCCCACCGTATCTGGTTCGGGTTGTGGAGGATTATCTGAGAAACAGACGAATAACGTACGAGACGTGTGACAGGGCTATAGCGATGCTCGCTGGCCCTGTGTGCGGCACTCTCCTCGCGTGAACGCAGCGACCAAGTGTACACTATATAGCTACTACATACTTGTGTCGTTGCAGGATCTGGAGAGAGGAGCGCGACGATCGGCGAGGTGTCGCCGTGAGTGCGAGTGAGAGCGAGAAGAGCGAGAGAGAGGGAGAGCGATTTTGACTGATTTTTGACGGCGAGAGAAGTGGGAGCGCAGCGGCGCGAGGCTTAGAAATTAAGAGAGAAGAAGGGTAGTTAGGCGCGAGCTCTCGAGTAATTAGGGCCACCTAAGGAGAGACTGAACGAGACGACATTTCGGCCAGAGAGGAACGACTGCCAGGAGTACGACTGCCACTAGCCAGGAGAACCAGGTGTTCTAAGCCGAGCCCGGACAAGCAGCGACCATTCGCCATCCCCGGGGCAAAGGCCGTGTTGCGGCCTCTCCTGCAGCAGCCTCGGTCATCGCCAGGGTGCCTTTTCCAGCGGGCCTACGCTTTCGCCGGCGTCGCCTCTCTGTCGACGGACCGTCGGCATCCGGTGGGTCTAAAGCCTGTTTGTCTCTCTCGCGCCAGCTCTCGCTCGATTACGGACATTTGCGTATTTCGATTTTATCGCGCACGATGAGCGATCTCGCTCGCGTGATCCCGCGAACTCTTGTCGCGGAAAGGCTGAGCGAGCGCGCTCGCCGCGGCGAAGTGAATCTTGTAGCGATATTTGTGAAAAGGCGTCAATAAATGAGATCGCCATATGTAATATCATTGAATTAGAGTGTCCGTTTCTTTGTATCAACATTCCCCAACCAGCGCGAACTTCGGCCTGTGAAAGTCAGCGCCGGCTTTCTTTACCGAGAAAGAACCCAGAAAAATTAGCAGAGACCAGCCCATGGCGCACGGAGGCTGACCACTCTTGCAGACGATCGAAGGACAGGTAACGAGACAGGTCACCGCTGGGGTGGCTCAGGGGTCGATACTGGGACCCGACTTTTGGAATGGTCTATACGATAGTCTGCTTCGGCTTGGGATGCCACTCGGAGTGACCCTCGTCGCTTACACTGATGACGTGGCGGCGGTGATCACGGAGAGATCTCCCGAGCTGGCGCAGCTGACGCTGAACCAGACCATGAGACGAGTTGGACGATGGATGACAGAACACGGACTGCAACTCGCAACAGAAAAGACGGAACTTATGCTTCTCACGAGAAGACGCATACAGACGATACTACCCATGAGAGTGGGTACATACGAAACGGAGACCAAGGGGGAAGTCAAGTACCTTGGGGTAACCCTCGATACGAAGATGATCTTCTGGCCTCACATACAGAAGACAGCCCGAAAAGCGGCAGAGAGGATAGTATCCTTGAGCCGCCTGATGGCAAACACGACGGGACCGAGACCAGGAAAGCGGCGACTGCTAATGGCGACAGCTCACTCGATCCTCTTATACGGCGCGGAAATATGGGCAGATTCCTTGGAGATAAAGAAGTACTGTAAGACAATGACGATGGTACAGAGACAGGGCGCTCTGCGAATTGCTTGCTCCTACCGAACAGTCTCTGCGCAGGCTGTCCTGATGGTGGCGAGCGTAATACCCGTGGATCTTCTTGCCTCTGAACGTAAAAGGATCTATGGAAGCAGCGCAGACATAGGACGAAAGAATGCGGCAATCGTTGAATGCGAAAGGACGATTGACATGTGGCAAGACCGATGGAAAGAAGAACGAGGTAGCAAATGGACGAGACGACTGATACGGGACGTGAGACCGTGGCTCGGAAGGAATTTTGGTGATGTAAATTTTCACGTCACCCAGCTCTTGATGGGCCACGGGTACTTCCGACGGTACCTCCACAATATGAACAGAGTACGAACACCCGACTGCAAGTATTGTGGACAAGAACGAGACTACGCGGAACACACGTTTTTTGGGTGCGACCGCTGGACAAGACTCAGACGAGAACTAGAGACAACAGTTGGCAACATCACCCCCGATAACATTGTAGAGGTGATGCTGCATAAACCCGAATGGTGGCGTTTAGTCGCTACCTATACGGAAACCATACTAAGACGTAAGAACGCGGACGACTGTTTGAAGGACGACTGAGCAGACGGATTGACGCGACGTAACGACGCACGGTGAAACGATACGAACGAACGAACACAGACAGAACCCCCAGTCAGAAGTAATATTAACATAGTCCCTGGCTGGGGGAAGGACAACAAGGAGATGGCGGTTTAGTGGGTAGGCCTGTCTTTTTTTTTTGGGGAGTCTCATATACCTCCTTAGATATCAAGACTAAGGGGAGTCCGCAACTCCTTGTAAAAAAAAAAAAAAATAATAATAATAATAATAATAATAATAATAGCCGGGCTGCCGGGCTGGTCCAGTGAGTCGCAACACCTCACTGGGCAAATGCTTGCTTCCAACGTCCACGACCGTACCCGGTGGAAAGGTCGTCCGTCGCGTCAATGCTCTGAGCAGCAACGCTATAACGGACACAGCCAAGAGGAAGATATGGATCACAAATGACGCAAAAGATAATGGTATTCTGCCGATCTGCCAAACCATTACTCACTTACACACACCTACGCTCACACATTACACAAACACTTATACACCCACGCCTCTTGGCAAACCGGGATGAATGAATGCTCGGCGACCCTATAAACGGGGCTTACCGAAAGAGCGAATGCCGGGGACCCCTATAAATGGAGCCGCCCGAAAGCGAATGAAGGGGATCCCTCTAATCGGGCTCTCCGCGTAAACGAAGCCCAGTTTTGCCACTATGGGCACTCACAATCACGCACACTCTATAGGGGGGAACACTGAACACACAGGGAAGAGAAGGGGGGACCTCAAGGGCCGTGCGTTGTTCCAGCGCGGTTCGTGGAGTCGCGACCACGAGGGACTTTTAGCATAACGGAACAAAACAAAAAATATGAGTATGCACAAAAAAACATAGATATACCTCAAGTAGTAACTCCTTCTCAGGAGGAATCCACCCCGCGTTCCGATCGGGTGAAAGCCCCGGTGGCCATGGGCAGCGGCACGGATTTTGAGGGCCGCACTTCGTACACGGGGATGAGGAGGACGACGCGAAAAAACGACACGAACCTACTGAACTTACCAAGACGACAGAAGACGGCCAGTGCGTCAAGCGGCGGCAGCGGGGGGAGCTACGTCTCTGCCGCTGACAGCCAAGAACCGACGATAGGACGAACACCAACAATAGCAAACGACACACGAGACGTGACGGAACTGCTGTGGCTCATACAAGAGACGGCGACGAAAATGGCCAAAGCAGCAAACATACAAAAGAACATGAACATGACAGTGAAGATGGGAATTAAGACAATTCTCGAGACTGTGGACATCGCGTTGCACAAGTGATCGGACACAGTTTCGGGAAGACGTCCCCAAGACAACAACAATACAGACACGACAGCGGAGAATAACGAAGAAACGCCACGGACGAAACGAAAACGTTCGTCGGTCGGAACCACGCCGGAGACCTCACAAAAGAGGCCACCGACGGCGGAACCGACCAAGGACTGGCAAACGGTAACACGAAAAAAATCAGACAAGACAAAAAAGAAAACGGACGTAAAGAATCGGTTTGACAGAGGTGGACCGGCCCACCGGAAAAGGGGTCTGGCTGACCTGATTAGGCCGGGCACGGACACGACGTACTCCGATATAGTACGGAAAATACGGACGACGATCGATCCGAAGGAGAGTCACGTGCAGGTGACAACCCTGAGGAAGACGAAGAACGGCTTATGTCTTCTGAAGCTACAGGTAGACGCAGACAAGCCGGACAGATGTGAGATGTTTGGACGACAGATCCATGATGCGATCGGGGAAGTGGGCAGTGTCAGGGCCATGACCTCCAAGGTCCAATTGGAGATCATGGATCTGGACTGCGTTGCGACTCCAAAAGACGTGACGGACGTGCTCAGACGAGAGACGGGACGAAACACGGACTTCCGAGTCCACATTTTCGGTTCAAACCACGCTGAGCAGTATATGGCAGTCTGCGAATTGGAATCGTGGGAAGCCGATGCATTGCTTCGGCGTGGTCTGGTCGGAATTGGCTGGGTGCATTGCCGCGTTCGGAAACGACTGACGGGGACAAAATGTTACAGATGCCTGGGCTATGGCCACGTGAAAGCTGAATGCACAGGTAAGGACATGACGAAATGCTGCCGCAAGTGTGGCACATTCGGACACTACGCGACGGAATGTCAAAACAAGCCGATCTGCCCACTGTGCTCCGAGGTCGGGCACGGAGATGGGCCAGAGGACGCACAGAATAATTCAGAGAAACTTGAATCGAAGTAAGACTGCAGACATGCTCCTACCTTAGATAGCCGACGAATATGATGCGGACATCCTGATCCTGAGTGAACCATACAGGAGAAGGACGACCCAGACATACTTTACAAACGAGACAGAGACCACTGCTATCTGAGTACGGGGTGGCACCCAATCTAGAGTCTCCAATCGCGGTGTCGGGGACGACAACGTCTGGATCACAGTTGGTGCTATCACTTACCTCAGTGTCTACCTGACATCCAACTGCACCGCGATGGAGTTCGAAAGAGAGGCGGCACTCCTAGAAGACGGGATCAGGGACCTGCCCGGGGATGTCATCGTTGCGAGGGATTTTAACTCGAGGGCGACCGAGTGGGGAATGAACGAAACTAATCGACGCGGACGACTACTGTTGGAAATGGCCGCAAGGCTTGATCTAGCAGTGGTAGATACGGGACATACGTCGACGTACAGAGGGTCAGGTGTTGGAGACTCCATCCCCGTCATCACGATGACGTCGGACAGAATCCTGCTACGGCTGAGGGAATGGCGGGAAATAATGTGTTTCGCTTCGTGTAAAATATAAACATTGAGTACGCTATTTATTCTGTTATCCGATCAGTTATCATTCACCATTCTACGTTTATATCTTCGCACAATAGTGTTCGAGCGATCTCTACCGGACAGAAACGTCAACAGTAAAGCCTCACGAATCTATTGGTTACTTACTGACACCTGCCGGACGTATAATTCATGCGCAGCGTGTCTTTGTTTACAATGCCTTTTTCGCGTTCGTCGGATTTTCATATTGTCAAAAATGACTGAAAAACAAGATCAACGAATTTGCATCAAATTTTGCTTTCAACTCCGAAAAACGAGTTCGGAAACTATTGAAATGATGCAAAAGGTCTTAGGAAGCGAGTGTATAAGCAAAACACGAATAAAAGAGTGGTATAAACGGTTCAAGGATGGTCGCACTTTTGTCGATAGTGATTTTCGTTCCGGCCGACCTTCGACGACAAAAACCGCAGATAATATTGAGCGGGTGCGACTTGCAATCGAACAAGATCGTCGTATGACTGTGCAAGATCTAGAAGAAGACCTTGGGATACCAAAAACTATCATTTCAGAAATTTTAACCGAACATTTAGGAATGAAACGCGTGTGTGCGAAATTCATTCCAAAATTGCTCACAGCAGAGCAGAAGAACATTCGCTTAGAAATCGCTCTGGACAATCTGGAAATGGTCAATAATGATAATAATGTGCTTAGAAAAGTTATTACAGGTGATGAATCATGGATTTATGGTTATGATCCTGAAACAAAACAACAATCTTCACAGTAGAAGCATTCTGAATCGCCAAGACCAAAAAATGCACGTCAAAGTCGGAGCAATGTTAAGTCAATGTTGATTGTTTTTTTCGATTGTGAAGGTGTTGTACATCACGAATATGCACCAAGAGGTCAGACAATCAATAAAGAATACTACGTTCAAATTTTGAAACGTTTGCGTGATGCAGTAAGAAGAAAACAGCCGCACTTTTGGGAAAGTGGTGACTGGCTTCCCATCACGATAATGCGCCAACGCATTCATCCAATCTTGTGCAGCAGTTTTTGAGTAAACTCAATATCGCATTGCTTCGACAACCTCCATACAGTCCCGACATAGCCCCTTGTGATTTTTGGCTGTTTCCAAAACTAAAAAAACCACTCAAAGTAAACCGATTCGATGACAAAACAACGGTGGAAAACAATGCGACGAGTGTACTTAAGGCTATCCCTAAAAGTGAGTTCCAGGACTGTTTTGAAAAGTGGAAACATCGATGGAACCGTGTTATTCAGTCAAGTGGGGATTACTTTGAAGGATGCCATCCACTAGATGATAAAGAATAACGCTAGCACGAAAATATAAAGGTAGGCCCCATACTTTCCGGACAGACCTCGTATACAGTCAGCGATCACCAGTACATGACCTTCGAAGCAACGGGTCGGACGGTAACGAGACGAACAAGAACCCACCAACCCCCGCGGTAGAATCTACGTAAACTAGACGGTCGAAAATTTTCGGAAGTGCTAATGGCAGCACCGGCTCCAGGGGAGAGCATTCCCCCCGAACTGACGGACCGGCAAAGAGCGGAAAGACTGACAGACAAGACGGACAAATTAATAGACAGCTTGTGCAGAAGCACAATGCCGAAACGTCGACAGATACAACAATATTAGTGGACGAACCTTTCATGGGCCTCTTCAAATTTGGGAACAAGAAAAAGTCACACGGGGCCAGGTCTGGGGAATACGGTGACTGCGGCATCATTACTGTGTTGTATTTGGCCAAATATTCGCGCACAAGCAACGATGTGTGAGCAGCGGCGTTATCATGGTGCAAAAGTCAGTTTTTGTTTTTCCACAAATCCGGACGTTTCTGGCGGAATGCTTCGCGCTAATTGCGCATAACTTGCAGGTAATAAGGAATTGTCCGTACTACCCTGCGGCAAGAGCTCATGATACACCACGCCCCTGTAATCCAAGAAAACTGTGAGCAAAACCTTCACGTTTTGACCGAACTTGGCGCTTTTTTTTTGGTCTTGGCTCATGCAGTAGCTTCCATTGGGATAATTGAGCTTAGGTTTCCACATCATAACCATAAACCCCTGATTCATCACCAGTTATGATCCTTTGGAGCATATTTGGGTCGTCACGGACCGAGTTCAACATCTCCTGAGCAATGTTAACGCGATGCTGTTTTTGGTCGAAATTGAGCAGTTTTCGTACGAATTTTGCGGCGACCCGATCATGCCCAAATCATTGGTTAAAATCGAATGGCATGAGCCAATCGATATGTTTAGATCTTCAGAAACTTCTCTAAAGGTGATTCCATGATTGGCCAATACTATTTTCTTCACTTTATCAATGTTTTCGTCTATTGTTGACGTGTTCGTGCGTCCGTCACAATGTTCGTCGTTCACATGTTCTTGGCCCTCTGAGAACATTTTGTACCACCGATAAACGTTGCTTTGGTTCAAGGTAGCTTCACCATATGCCACAGTCAACATTGGGAATACGTCCGCGCACTTTATTTTGTTTTTCACACAAAATTTGATACAGATTCTTTAATCCATTTTTTAGAATAGGCAAAAATCGAAAACGAGCCAAAACACATCCAAGAAAAACAGCTGTCAAAAACTAAACATTCAAAATGGGCGACCTTATCAGCATAACTAAGGGATATGAGTACCAACATAACTCTATAAAAAAATCAAAAATCAAATTTACGTAGCCCGCGGAAATTCAAAATTCGCGATACTTTTTGAACAGACCTCGTACATTGGGTTAATGACAATTTGTTTATCTGTATTACTTTGTAAATACCTAGATATTTGATATCCCCGTAGGTCATACGAATACTTTCTGACTGATATATTGGTTTTTCAGGGGTAACCCTTGCATTAATCCGTTTCAGCCGAAAATATCACTAACAATTTTTCGGACGTATCTTGAGCAATTTTTTTATTTTGCAAAAAGTTACTACTTGAAAAATAGAACATTTTCTCAAAGTACCTCAAAGAAATTCAGGTGTATTCTTGAATTGATTTTAAATATTTTTCTTCTCTTAGCACTTTTTCCATAAATTCATAGTTTTCGAGAAAAAGAATAATGAATTATTTGAAAAAATTTTGCGGTTTGAGCACCATTTCGAAAATTCTAAGATGAAAAGTCGATGTTTGAACCATGAATTCTTAAAGATCAGCCATTTATTTCACCGGTAAAAAAGTTCCCGATCAATTTCAAATGCGAAAGGCTTTGAAAATTAAATTTGAAAGAAAGAGAGGAAAATTCATGCTTTATTTGTTCAAACGCAATTTTTTTATAAATATCAATAATTTTGATCAACTTTGAGTTCACCAACAGAAAGGGCTTATTTTAAGCTTTTAATATGTGCCCATTTCAATTTTTTTGACATCTATAGAATGAATTACAAGATACCAAAGACTGGTATATTGCGAGTGACGTTTTCGTTCGAAAAGGGTTTATTGCTATTGTTCTGTTGTTACTTTCTGCTATTTTCTCTATACTATTAAAAACTATTATTTAATAGTATTACGACTTCATGTTTATGGTTGCTGCTTTTATGAAGTTTATATACTTAATACCCTTCTCTTTTAAGATTAATGTAGTGTATATATTTCAAACATATTAATGGTTTTTTCATTTGTTGTTAACTTTTTTTTCTATAACGAATGAGTTAATTAGTTGACCATGTAAAAATTGATGTACAGAGACCAGCCGGGACGCGTTTGAAAGGTCTTTCCAAGACCTTTTATATGGTATGTATAACAGATATGATTAGTTCATTCTTCAATTGTTTCTAACGATAATTCGTCGTTGAAAATTCGATCTTTTTTACACACCTTTCACTCCTGCTTGTACCGGAAGGAAAAGCCGTAAAAAAATTTGATGTAGACCATTTTTTAGCTCTTTCCAAGGGGTATGCAAAAAGCTTATTAGGAATTTGAATTCCACAAATATATTGCGTGCAATCGAGTTTTTACCAAAAAATGACCATTTTTGTCAATTCAAAATATCTCGATAAATATAGAGATACAAAAATATTTATTGAAAAGAAAATATTTATTATTTAGAGTAGAATACGAGTATGATAGAATTTTGTCAAATTTTTTTTCGAAACAAAATTTTTTACTATACTTTTATTTGCTCTAATTAAAAAAAATTTTAATCAACAAGTAAGACATAATTTATGTGAATATTATATTTTTCACGAAGTAAAACAAAAGTATTCGCATTCTATTTGTTGTAAAAAAACTTTGGCTCACTGATATCATTTTAATTTTTAAATAAAATAGTGTTACAATTTTTTTGAGTGTTTACAGTTGGCATTATATTGTCGTAACTATCAGTATTATATTAAAAAAGTATTATTTATCAAAACGTTGTCATACAGTAATTTATATTTAGCGGTTAGTGATTGATAAGAATTCACGCTAGTTTTCAATGTATTTTATTCCATAACTGGATATTAGTATGAAATTATTATTTTCAGAAATAATTGCTTTGACTATGGCAAAGAAGAAAAATCTATCTATTGAAAAACGTGCGATGATTGTGGGCCTCCATAAAGCTGGGAAAACCAAACGCCAAATTTTAAGTGACCTGAAAATTCCCATACGTACTGTAGATTACAATATTATGCAACGGTAGTCGATTCAATTAATCGATCCGTTCGCGATTCTGTTACTCGCGCGTTAGTTCGAACGATTAAGAGAGAGAGAGGGGGCGCGCAAACATTTGCAATAGGCAGTTAGGCCTCAGCTGTTTTCGCGACAATACTGCCAAATTATTTTGAAAGTTCGATTTTTTTACCCACCTTTCACTCCTGCTTGTACCGGAAGAAAAAACCGTAAAAAAATTTGAAGTAGACCATTTTTTAGCTCTTTCCAAGGGCTATGCAAAAAGCTTATTAGAATTATGAATTCTACAAGTATATTGCGTGCAATCGAGTTTCTACCAAAAAGTGCCCATTTTTATCAATTCAAAATATCTCGATAAATATGAGAGATACAAGAATATTTTTCGAAAAAAAATTTTTTTCCCCTTTGCATTTTTTTCAATATTGTAACGGGGTTCTTGCTACCCCGTTAAGGGTGATGCTAAGTGGCTACTCGACTTGCGGGTAACTCGTTATGGGGCCACACGAGACTCAGCCCAGTGGCTCAGATATGCCCCTCGAAGGCACCCTTGCCTTCGACCCGCGGAGAGCGTCGTAGGTCAGGTAGCAGCGGGCGGTGCGAGCCAGTGCGCGCGTAACACGGGATCCCTCCCGTAGAATTCATAATTCATAATTCCTCCCGGAAGTGCCGAGATGAAAGACGCAGCGGTTAGCAGAAAGAGTGTTTATTAAGACGAAGATAACAAGGGAAGCATACAAGTAGCATTCGCAGTGAGAGAGGCAAGCGAGAAGCAAGCGAGAGAGAGAGAGTCTTATGATCGAACGGGCACTTACATGACGGGTTCGCAGTGACCTCGGATTTAGTCCTGACACGCGCAGGTGTTCAGCCACGAGGCAGCTCTCTCAGGCTGACTGACAATTATCTGCACGCACGCACGCACTCTACACCCTTGGTCCTTATCGGCAAAAAACACTAGCTGCGTAGCACAAGGCACTTATTCGTCGCGGTGATAGTCGGGCTTGCTTTTCTCGCGAAGGCGGGCAGCAGATTGTCGCTCGCACGCGGAAGGGGTCCCCCTCTCTCGCGCTGGCTATTCGGCAGCGGCGCGTCTCAGCCAATTAGGCAAACGTGAGCGACACTCAAGCGTCCACGCTTTCACGCGTACACGCGGATCTCTCTCTCTCTACTCGGTGCTCTCTGACTTACCTCGTGCCGCATCCACAGCTGCGGCAAGGCAAAATTACATAAAAAAGAATACATAGGTTATTAACGAATTATGATTAGCTTAAGGGGAGAGAGAGACATAACGAGACTCGGCTCGTTATAATATATATGATATTTAGTTATATGTATACTCATTCGATAAATATAGTATTGGAGATGTTGTATCGATGTACAAATATTTAATATTCATATAAATTTATTATTCAAACAAGATTGATAGATTATCACATTCATTACACATACAACAATGTATTTCTCTTACAACTGTTATTCTCATAGTCACCACAATAGTTTTCCAAAAGAAAAAAATAAGCATTATTTCATTATACAAGTTTTTTTCAACTGAAATCATAAATTGATATACGAATAGGTAGCAATCATATAAACTTATATAATAAATCGTCATAACATAATAATAAATAAATAATAATAATAAGTAACATAAAACTTTAAAAGAAATCAAACATTACTTTCATCAAAGTCTCTGCCTTTACTTTTTATTACTGCACGGCAAACTCTAGGCATCCTGTTAACTAGTTTCTTAAGTGTAACTTCTGAAATTTTCTTTCATTCTTGATGCAATATATTACATAAATCTGTTTTTGATGTAGGGCATACCTTCCGGACAGCACGATCGAGCTCTCCCATAACATTTCAATCGGATTTAAATCGGAAGATTGAGGAGGCTAAACTATTTTAAGCTGTTTCTTTTCTTCAAGATTTTTTATATAATTCTTACAAAGGTTGGAAGTGTGTTTTGGATCATTATCTAGTTGGAATATAAAATTTGCACCAATTATTCTACTTCCTGATGGAATTACATGTCTTTGAATAATGTTATGATATCCTCCATTTTTCAAAATCCCTTCTATTTTTACAAGGTCGCCAACATGGGAACCCGCAAAACATCCTCATACCATTACCGATTCGCCACCATGTTTAACTGTTAGCACAATACAATTTTCTGAAAATTTTTCATTCACTCTTCTACGTATATACATTTTTCTCTTGGTTCCAAAGATATCCAATTTTGATTCATCACTCCATAAAAGTTTTTCCCAATCAGTTTAATCCAATTTTTTTGCTTTCTGTCCCAAAGCAAACGTTTTTTTCTGTTCACTACTTTGACAAAAGGTTTCTTCACAGCTACTCGATCAGAAAGATCTCCAAGTCTTCTTCTGATAGTAGATTCGCTTATCGATTCTTTGAAATTTTTTTAAATGTCAGACTTGATTTCGGCTACAGTTAATCATCTATTACGTAAATTGGTTAGTGATATATAGTATATTTATCATGTCTTACAAGGAAGGTACCCGAGGTGTACCTCACCGATTTTCTTGAAATTGTGATACGTTGTAGAACATCAAAAAATATTCGACGCGTATTTTTTTATACGTGCCCATAAGCCCACTTAAGGGGTGAAACCCACCCTTGAAGTTCACCCCTAAAAACAAATTTTTTTAATTTCTCGAATACAATTCGTAATTTTTTACTGAAACAAAGTGGGTAACACTTGTTATTGAAAAGCACATATTTATGCATTGTTTTTAGTCATCAGACTCGTAACCCCCGTTTTTTATTAATGAAAAACTATATTTGATGACCATTTTTTTCACTATACACATTCCGAAATCTGTTAAATCTTGACAAAATTAATTGTTTTATGCACAATAATCAAAAATAAAGTTGACCTGTTCCGGCATTTTCAAAAAAAAAATCCCTTGAGGGGGTGAGCTACCCCTAACATTTATACTATTATATTTCATTATTCCATTACGATATCATGGTGTAAATCTCTTGGATACTATTAAAATTGTTAAGTAGTTGATGTAGTTTGAAATTTTCTGAAATCAGCCCTTACAAATGAATTAATCCCTAAAACTCAATCTCAAGTATTATTTTTTCATTACTTGAAAATACCCTAGGACTATTCAGTGGCGTAAAACGTGTAATAATATTAGTTCACATCCTTGGTATTGAATTAGAATTCTTCACCCCACTAATGTATCAACCCCTATTTTTCAATAAAAAAATGACACCCTTTTCCATATGAAAATACTAGTTTCTTGAGTTTGACGAAAAAAATTTTGGCAGTATGCACAATATTCAAATACGAAATCGACTGTTCTCACCTTAATAAAAATAACCTATAATAAGGGGTGTACCAGCCCCACAGGAGATATTGTCGTATCTCTATGATTTTATTCTTTTTCTATGGGACTTTCAAAAGTAATAAAAAATTAATGATTCAAAGCAAGAAGAACTAACTAATTATCGAATAAATGTATACGAAGAATAAACGTATAAACGCTTGGAAAACAAATTAAGAGAAGTGAACAGCTTAAAATAACAAGATAAGATTAAATTTATTATTTTCTTGTTGTTGTTGTCGAGATCGGACGGTGGGAAAAACCTCAACGGTTAAATTATCGTCTTGCTATCTTTTGGATAGATAAGACCTTTTTCGACGATGCGATCACACTCTTGAACTCACAATCAGCTCGCCAAAATAACACTCGAATACTCGATATTACCTCTCATCATCAGTCTTTAGTCAGAGCTTCATCAAGCTCGTTTGAATCAGTATATTAATTGTGAGTGCAGTGTTTGTTGAATTTACAAGAAATTACATTGGAATCCAATAAATGTGCAACCAAATTTCAAACTTCAAATTTCATCAAAGTATAACATAGTATTTTGGAATTCGTACATATTAATTCTACCATATAATTTTTGGTCAATACTTATTTCCTGATTGTAAGTAAAATTTCCTTTTGCGTAAAATTTCTTAACGCGGTAATTGATAGATATTGTATACATGCCCTCGTCATTTTTCAAAAAACGCACAGAAATTGAAAGTACTCTATTTTACAGCTCTTTACAAGCCCTATCTAAAGAAACCATAAAAAATTATTTTCATCATTTTTTTTACTCTACATTTTTGAATTAAATATTTTTCCGAAGAAAAAAGCTCAAAAAATTTCATACTCACATCGTATTTGACGAAAATAATTTTTTAATTAGTGATTTAGATATAGCTTATAAAGAGTTATAAAATGCAATACTTCATATTTTTATGTGGTCTTTTTCCAGAATTGGTGAGGGATCAAAGATGGACAAGAAATTTTGGAATTTTCAATATTCAATTATCGTTCGAAGAAATTAGAAATGAAATTGATACGTAATTGTCAGTGTAATGTTGATTTAAATGATATTAAAAATTATTGCCTGACTTTGTAAAAAAATATTCAAATTAATGCGCTTCGGATTTCATCATATAAAAAACAAATAATAATTATTATTTCTAGGTATTGGAAAAATGACTATTAATCCTATAAATGTTATACAATTATTATTATTATCTTTTCAAGCTATGAATATACAAGAAAGTCCCATTACTAAAGATGAAATTGCTTTGACGGATAATATAGAAAAACTATTACTTGATTGTATAAATAACTTTGAGGATCCAGAATTCATTGTGGAATCTACATTAGCTTTTCAAGAACCATTTAAGGATACTGAAATGCATATTGTTGAAGATATTGATAAAATCTGGTCAGCGGATGTTGATGAACACTCACTAGTATGTACAGCGGATACAGAAGATCTATCTTGGGATTACAAACGAAAAGCTGTGGACTATTGGAGAAGCGGAGTTACGAAAAATCTCGCTCTGCAAACTGTGCAGCATATATTTCGAAAAGTCCAATCAATTACACAGTTGAAACGATGGGCGCATACTTTGAATAAAGGAGGCACTTATAAAGAAAAAATTGGAAGAATCAATAAATTTGTATTAGATAATTTTCAGTCGGCTTCCGATGCCGGTTATATAATTCACGATAGAGATTTACAAAAATGGGCATTACAAGCTCAGAAAATCGTTGGACATGAAGATATAAGGTTTAAAGCGTCACGTCATTGGCTACAAAATTTTAAAAAGGCTCACAGAATAGTCAGCAGAAAGATAAATAAATTCGTAACAAAAAAGACTATTGAAGGGAGAGAATATTTACAAAAAACAGCTGATGATTTTGTTTCAGATGTGAAAAAAATAATTAAAAGCAAAGGTTTGGAATCAATTTACAATTCAGATCAGAGTGGATTTCAAATTGAAATGCACTCGGGAAGAACACTAGCTATTGAAGGCAAAAAGCAAATTGAATGTCTTGTAGAATCTGTAAGTTCGACGACTCACAGTTACACAATTCAACCACTCATTTCAGGTGATGGGAGACTGCTTTCCCCATTATTCATTGTTTTAAAAGAAAGTAAAGGAACCTTTGGACCGGTAGTAGAATCCAAATTATTCAAGCCATCAAATATTTACGTGATGCCTTCCGCTTCTGGCAAACTGACTTCAGGTATGATATTTATTATTGATGATTACAGTTTTTAACTTATGTCATGTGAATAAAAATGAGTTTTTTCAATGGTTACAGAACATTTCAAAACATGGCTGAAGGATGTGTATTTTCCCAATGTTGGGCATTCAAGTGTCTTATTAATTGATTCGTGGAGTGGGCATTGCCCTGATGCTGTAAAGGAAGCAGCACCTCCAAACAAAATTGTTGATGTAAAAATAATTCCAAAAGGAACAACAGGCAAAATTCAGCCACTAGATGCTTTCGGCTTCCGAGTGTGGAAAAATTACGTCCGTCGCTTCGAGGACAGTGTAACATTAATGAATGAGAATATAGAACTTCATAAAAGAAATAACATTATAAAACTCCAATCCTTGGTACATAATCAATTGTCATCTCCTCGATACAATAACCTATTCAAATATTCATGGTATAAAAGTGGCTACGTTGAATCAAAGCCAGATAAATTTGATAACCCCGTAGATTTTAGTTTTGGTAATGATTGTAATGAGCGTTGTGAAGTTCCTGGTTGCTCTAACTCAGCAATTGTAAGATGCTCTTGGTGTAAGAAATCATTATGCTTGAAACATTTTTTTAATGATTATCATTATTGCCAGGATTATAAAAAGTAACATTAAAACTCGAAACTATTGAAATATTAAAATTAAAATTTTTTTGTACTTTGAATCATTAATTTTTTATTACTTTTGAAAGTCCCATAGAAAAAGAATAAAATCATAGAGATACGATAATATCTCCTGTGGGGCTGGTACACCCCTTATTATAGGTTATTTTTATTAAGGTGAGAACAGTCGATTTCGTATTTGAATATTGTGCATACTGCCAAAATTTTTTTCGTCAAACTCAAGAAACTAGTATTTTCATATGGAAAAGGGTGTCATTTTTTTATTGAAAAATAGGGGTTGATACATTAGTGGGGTGAAGAATTCTAATTCAATACCAAGGATGTGAACTAATATTATTACACGTTTTACGCCACTGAATAGTCCTAGGGTATTTTCAAGTAATGAAAAAATAATACTTGAGATTGAGTTTTAGGGATTAATTCATTTGTAAGGGCTGATTTCAGAAAATTTCAAACTACATCAACTACTTAACAATTTTAATAGTATCCAAGAGATTTACACCATGATATCGTAATGGAATAATGAAATATAATAGTATAAATGTTAGGGGTAGCTCACCCCCTCAAGGGATTTTTTTTTTGAAAATGCCGGAACAGGTCAACTTTATTTTTGATTATTGTGCATAAAACAATTAATTTTGTCAAGATTTAACAGATTTCGGAATGTGTATAGTGAAAAAAATGGTCATCAAATATAGTTTTTCATTAATAAAAAACGGGGGTTACGAGTCTGATGACTAAAAACAATGCATAAATATGTGCTTTTCAATAACAAGTGTTACCCACTTTGTTTCAGTAAAAAATTACGAATTGTATTCGAGAAATTAAAAAAAATTTGTTTTTAGGGGTGAACTTCAAGGGTGGGTTTCACCCCTTAAGTGGGCTTATGGGCACGTATAAAAAAATACGCGTCGAATATTTTTTGATGTTCTACAACGTATCACAATTTCAAGAAAATCGGTGAGGTACACCTCGGGTACCTTCCTTCTTAGTTGTCACTTTTGGTTTGCCTCCTCCATGTCTATTAGCTATAGTGCCGTTCTTGAGAAATTTATTAACTGGAACGGGGGAGGTTATCTAACAAAATGGAAAATTTATTTAAGCACAAACTCCCACGATGCAGAGCTAACCGTCGCTCCGTTAAACGCGTATAGTTGTACGTGTATCCGCCTTTACGTCAGATGATTTCATTTAAGTGTCTTCTTTCCAACTGAGTTGAACTCACCTTAAGTCACTTGACTTGTGACACTCGATGTATCTTAGGTGAGAGTGGCTTTATGCTTAATCCGCTTAATCCCGTAGATGAAATCGGATTAAAACCTAAGCCTTTATAAATCGCTTAAGCTAATAGAAAATGAAATGACGTAATCGGCGAATAAAATTAACTAACTTTAATTAATAAAAACTAGTCTAACTAGCGCTCGGCGCGAATACAAAAAAGATTCGATATCGCGGTTGATAAAATATTTCCGAATGTATTTTGTCACGCAATAATAAAGGGAGATGCATCTACCCTGCGATGCAATTAGGTGATCAGCCGTAATTGTAGATGAAAAAATCAACTGCCGATACTCCTCCAATAAATCAGCTGCGCTGCCTCGCTCTCCAATTCGCTACAATTTGCTGCTGCTTGCTGCTGCGATAAGGTTGTTGTATTCGCACGTAAAAAATCGTCTCGGAAAACTTTGTAAACGACGAAACACAGTGCAAAATAATTTGGCAGTATTGTCGCGAAAACAGCTGAGGCGTAACTGCCTATTGCAAATGTTTGCGCGCCCCCTCTCTCTCTCTCTTAATCGTTCGAACTAACGCGCGAGTAACAGAATCGCGAACGGATCGATTAATTGAATCGACTACCGTTGCATAATATTGTAATCTACAGTACGTATGGGAATTTTCAGGTCACTTACAATTTGGCGTTTGGTTTTCCCAGCTTTATGGAGGCCCACAATCATCGCACGTTTTTCAATACATAGATTTTTCTTCTTTGCCATAGTTAAAGCAATTATTTCTGAAAATAATAATTTCATACTAATATCCAGTTATGGAATAAAATACATTGAAAACTAGCGTGAATTCTTATCAATCACCAACCGCTAAATATAAATTACTGTATGACAACATTTTGATAAATAATAATTTTTTAATATAATACTGATACTTACGATACTACTTACGAACTGTAAATACTCAAAAAAATTGTAAATGATATCAGTGAGCCAAAGTTTTTTTACAACAAATTGAAGAATGAACTAATCATATCTGCTATACATACCATATTAAAGATCTTGAAAAGACCTTTCAAACGCGTCCCGGCTGGTCTCTGTACATCAATTTTTACTGAGATGTTAAACTTTGAAGTTTTGAGAAATCTCTGTTTGGATGGGCAAAATCAATTGACGGGCACTGTACGATTTAATGTGTAATATCTTTTTATTTAAAAAAGCAATATCCTCATAGATTACCAATGTAAAATTTGTGTTACCGTTAGTGCTGAGTTTTTTGTTGCTTCTACGATTTTATACTCTTTAAAAATAATTTATGATACAATTAATTGCTTTTATATTATCTATATTTTATATAAAAGTATCCTTTTATTTATTTTATACTTTCTGCAATAATTTATAACTGTAGATGAACAATAATGTATTACTACACTACCCAGACGAAGGAACAGTCAAAACTTTTTGTCAAGGCTTCGTGTAGTAAGAAGCCAGATAAGAAATCGAATAGGCAGATTAAGGAAGCGATACTCTATCGCTATGTGGCTTGCCCGAACAAGGGGTTTATCAACCTTGCGGACGCGGTTACATGTCCAGGATGCAAGTCATATTACGAGTACTATCGCAGCTGTGCCATAAAGGCCTCAAAATTTACAAATGGGTCCTTCAAGAAATGCTGTGAAAAGCAGGACTTGTCTCGGTCACGGACACCATCTTTATCGGGTACAGACTTGGAGCTGTTTACGGATTTAGGGGGAAATGAGCCTGAATCGCCTAATCCACTTAACAGTATTGGGCGATCGGCTATCGTTAATCCGATTAGTGAGGATGACTCGCATGAGTTCCTTTCGCCTAAGCCATGTTCATCGAAGGATTCTCCATGGAATGAGATGAAGGAACTTATCAAGGATATTGAATCGAAGATTGTGGGTCGGATCACCAGCTATATTGATGATAGGTTTGCGTCGTTGAAGCAAGACATTTCGAACTCTTCTGACGCACTGTCCATGCAAATCGATGCACTAAATAGTGCCATAAATGACAATGTATGCCGTATTATGCCGTGGATCAGAGAGTTTCCTCATTGGAGGATAACATTACAGGTATGCCGGAAAACATTGAAGGCGAAATTCTTGCCGAATTTCATGAGCTACGCAAGCGGGAACGAAACTGCATCTTGTATCATTTCACTGAGCGTGAATCATCTGCGAGTGATCTTTCTGCGCTTCAGCAGCTGCTTGGTGATGCTCCATTTGACATCTCCAGAATGCAAGTGGTTCCCTTAGGAAAGCGATCTGACTCTGCAGTGAGAACGATGAAGGTCATACTGTTGACATCAAGTGATGCTAATTGGTTGATTGACCATTCGCTGTCATTGTTTAAGTCCATCCCGGGCTTGAAGTGTGGACCGGATCGTACACCTAAGCAGCGTGAACATCTGAAGAGGTGCATTCAGGAATTAAATACACGGGTGAAGGCGGGCGAAAAAAATCTCAAATTAAAAACCGTTAATGGTGTAACAAAAATTGTCCAACTAAATAACTAGATGCCGCGGCCGTTACATCATCAATCGGTGAACTTATAGTTTATTACCATAATGTTGGAGGTATGAAGTCTAAGCTCGATCATTTTAAAAATAGTGTTATTACGTCTGCTCCTAAGGCGAATTTAATGATTATTGTGGAGTCATGGCTTGATGCGTCGGTGCAGGACTCTGCACTTCTCATCTCCGGTTATAGCTGCATTAGACTGGATCGTGATGTGGTTGTAAGTGGCAAAAGTAAAAGAGGTGGTTTGTTAGTGTGGCTTGATGATCAGTACTCGTACATAATACTGTCATCGTCTAATTTTAACTTAGAGTATTTGATTATTAAGCTTTATGGACCTCATACGCTTACACTATCTACGGCGTATTTGCCTCCGGTCAGTTCCCTCTCGCCTGCCTCATTTGTTGCATCTATGGAGACATACTGCGATGTGCTGGAGGGCATAGTCCTCTCTACCGATGAGGTGCTTCAGTTGCTGGTTGGTGACTTCAACCTGTCTCATTGCCGTTGGAATTGGGATTTGGGACTTTCTTTTCTGCCTGATCGACGTATTGATGCCGTGATCCGCTCAGTAGCGGAACGACTGCAGTGTTGTATGACATCCCTTCAGTGCTTGCAGTATCTATCAACTATAAATGTTGTGGCTGGTAATGTCTTGGATCTGGCCTTCTCTAGCGCTGACGTATCTGCTGTTGTCTCTATCGACCCGGTTCTGTCGTCCGATGCCCATCATTCGCCGCATCATCTTTACATGAGGATCATGCACGACATAAACCGGACAGGATCCCGAGAAACATCTTCAGCTACCTTTAATTTTCGCAGGGCTGACAGTAAAGCCATCACGACTGCATTGAGCTCGGTGGACTGGCCAATGCTGTTGGATGATCGTAATGATATGAATGTGAATGTGGACTGCTTCTACAGGAAGCTCTTCGAGATAATTGGTTGTCATGTCCCCATCAGGAGAAAAATAATTACCACTTATTCAACTTGGATGTCGATAAATTTAAGAGACTTAATCGGTAGAAAGAAGAGGGCTCATGCGTTGTATCGGGCCACTGGTGACTTGAATGCCTTGATTGAGTTCCGAAACATGCAATCCTTATGCAAGAGACAGATGCGGACCGATTATAGCAATTTCATTGCTAGTTCTGAGGACTCCCTTACCACTGATCCTGGTGGATTCTGGCGTTTTGTCAGGAGCCGTGCAGGTGGGGGTGGTTTTCCGAAGGTAATGCGTTGTGGCGATGCCAGCAGCGACTGCTGCCGGCGGTTTGCGGACCTCTTTCCGGAGAAATTCTCGTCAGTATTCTGGACGCCGAAAGTAACTGATTCTCCCTGTGGAAGTGTGTGTGATAATCAAGTTCTGACATCGATCAGCCTCTCACTCTTGGAAATTGAGAGGAGTCTGGTGAAGGTGGGCCAGTTCATGCTTCCAGGGCCCGATAGGCTACCCGCTTACTTCATTTTTCAATTTAGGTCTTTGTTGCTGAGGCCTCTTTACCTTCTCTACAATCAGTATCTGTAATTTGGTTTGTTTTTTTATGCTTGGAAGGAATCATTTGCAATACCAATATATAAAAACAAAGGTGACAGGAGTAGTATAGTGAATTATAGACCGATTGCGAAGTTGAATGTTGTCTCGAAGCTGCTGGACTGCCTGGTTACTGTAAGTATTTCTTCATTTCTGCATCGAGTTATTAAGCCTATTCAACATGGCTTTTTCCCGCTGCGATCAACGGTATAAACCTGGCTGAGTTTATGGAGAGCGTTGTTGATGTTCTTGATGTAGGTAAGCAGATGGATGTGGTTTACACTGAATTAAGCAGTGCTTTTGATCGGGTATGGCACGCGCTTCTCAGCCAAAAGCTGGAACGTTGTGGCTGCTCGGGGAGTCTGTTGCGTTGGTGCGGATCTTATCTGTCTGGGCGCCATTACCGTGTGCTATTTCGGGATGCGCTGTCAGTACCTTATAGTGCTACATTAGGGGTCCCATAGGGTTCTCATATGGGCCCATTGCTTTTCATAGTCTACATCAATGACTGCAGCGATGTCATCAGTCATTCCAGGATCTTGTTTTATGCGGATGATGCTAAGATTTTTAGAGGTATATCGGTGTAAGTACATGTGGAAGAACTTCAATCGGATGTGGATTCGTTTCATGCTTGGTGTCTGGATAATGGATTGGAAGTTAATGCCTCGAAATATGCAGTTATGTCCTACAGTCGCTCTCGTCAACTGTTACACCACCAATATCATATTTGTGATTCCATCATTGAAAGGGTTACAACATTCAGAGACTTGGGGGTTGTATTTGATACACCAAGATAATCCTTACGAACTTTTATGCTAATGGGTGTTAAGCCATAACTACGTTACCATCCCTACAAGATCCTCTATGGTTCTCAAATTTAGCTATATTACTTCTTTGGTTGAGTTGTTGCATTTTTTTTATTAGATTCCTTAAATAATATTAGCAACTTGTTGTTGATCCTAATTTGACCATTATAATATATTGCTGTTTACAAACCGTAATACCATGTTGATTTTCTCGGAAAAGCACGATATTACACACTATCGATTATTTTGAAAGTTGTTATATCCAATGAAATCGCAGTTTAGATATTATGAAAATTAAATATTTGGTACTTTTAGTAATTAACATAATACTTCTATTTAAGACATGAATCTATAACTTCACTAAGACATTTATAAAAGAAAACCCTAACTAAAAGTTTATGAATTATAAGTTATATAAATTGTCACAATTTAGCTTTAATAACAGAAATATTATTTGGCCCTTTCCATATTAGTCGCTCCTCATTGGCGGTGGTATAGGATATTGCACCTTGATATACGACCGAAGTGAACAGAAATAATAAACTCGAACACGTGTAGCTGATACAAAGAATGAATACTATATTAAATTTTTTAATTGCACTAGTAAACAAAATGGCACAATGATCAGTCTAAAACTCGCTACCTTAAACGCAAACGGTGTTATGCAGAGGCACCTTGAATTAAAGCTAATTTCATCTATGAAAATATAGACATCATGTTTGTATTGGAAACACACTTTACATCTAAAATTTATCTTAATATATCAAACTACACTACACATAGAACCAATCATCTGCTTAATCAAGTACACAGAGGTATTGGATTATAATCAAAACAAAAATAAACCACTAAATCCACAATGACATTAGTGAAATTTACTTAAAAGCAATCAGTGTAATCATTAAAGATATAAACGGACCGATGACAATATCAGATGTTTACTGCCCTCCAAACAAACAAACAAAAAAATGCCTATGATCTCAGCTATCTCGCGCACCTTCAATAGTCGATCTGCCAATGCGAGATCGTAAATTTTTGTCACGTTATCCTCCATGGTAGTCGTTTTCAGAGCACCTGGGCGGGGCTCTTCAAAAACCGACGTACGACCACGTTGAAACTTGTTAAACCAATTTTTGACGGTCGCCATCGAAGAAGAAGTGTCACCGTACACAGCATGCAAGCGCTTTTTGATTTCGCTGCGCAATTTCCCTTCCAAAAACAAGAATCGAATCACCGACCGATACTGCTCTTTTTCCATTTTTCTAGTACACCCGCTTCCACATCCGGTCACAACAGAACTATAAGTCCGATTCGGCTGAAATTTTGATAGTAACCATGGACAAGGTTTTACTACATGAAAGTATATTTCTCTGGCGAGAGTGGCGCTATCGGACGGTGAGGTTAAGTACTTATCGGACGACCATCGTAGAAGACGATTATAATGCGAAACATCCGTGGTGGAAATAAAGATCATCAACTCAAACATACAGAGACAAAGTACTCTATGAAATACTACAAAAAAATAACTATATTCTGATATTAACTAACCAACTACATTTACATCGTCTATTAAAAAATGTAGTGGTAACTAGGCAAGTTTGGACGAGGAAAAAGTTGAAATGTTCGCAAAACATCTTAGCACAGTATTCAAGCCTCATCAAAGAATAATCACCGAAGAAAAAGAGGATTTCTGACTAGAAGGTTCTAACGTCCATGACTAGAGCGATAGAGATGGCGTAGAAGAAGAGGAAGAAAGGAGAGAGAGAGAGAGAGAGAGAGAGAGCGCTCGAATTGCGGTTCGTCGCGGAAAATTCAGAGAATCTTTGCTAAGCTACGAGCAGAGGAAGTCGCGCGCGAGGATAAAACCGAAAGGTCACGGTTTTCCAAATTGGCCCCGCGACCTCGCCGACGTTTTATTCGTTTTCGGAGACACGCCCGAAGCGCGGACGAGTAATAGAGCGTGAGGCTGGGTCGCACCCAGCCGTGTCCCGAAGGATACCCGGCACCGGTACGTGTGGATAACCGGCGAGGTGCGCAGGTGCGCGCGCGAGGAATTTGACGTGCTGCAGCACCGAGTAATAGAGAGGCGGCGGAAGCAACGACAATAGCAGTTCTCGGGTGAAACAACGAATTGAGGCAGTATTGTGGAGCGAGCGAGAGGACGAGCAAGATAGACAGTTACGACAACAAACATCAGCGAGACGGTCAGCGAGGGGCACACCAGTGACGTCACGCTGCGGAGCGCTCTAGCCGTCGAAGAGGCTGAAGGTCGAGGTCGGTGCCGTGTTTTTCTCTTGATTCTCTCTCTCTTGCATATATGGGCGCCAGCTTATGGATGGTAACACGGCAGACCTGCTGGCTACTCGTTGATACTTTAACGGCGAAAAGCATTTTGTCGGGCATTTATTATAATATTTAGTTTTAACAAGGGAATCGGCAGGCTGATCAGCCACCGATTCACCTTCGCATTCGCGTTTGTTATTGTGTCGCTAGTAGTGTATAAGTACGAGGTCGCCGTATTATAATCGATTGTTGGCGATTAAAGTATTAGTGTGTTAATCCGCTGTTGGCTTTATTCGCTGCTGTATCACTCTTCATCCCGATTTCGAATCTGTGCGTTTAAAGTGTTTATGCTCGACGCGTTATTCAGTCGTAGGAACGTCTTTTGCTTTCCGAATCCCCGAATAAATAATTTGTGCGGACGGCCGCGAGTAACCCAGACGGGAAAAGCCGAAATTCACCATTACAAAATAAAGGAAGTATTACAAATTATTAATAATATTAAGAATAGAAAAGTTCCAGTTTTGATAACATCACGGGAAAAAGAATTAAAATGTTATCCACAATTGCAATAAGATACTTAACAATTGTTTTTAATGCATTCTTGTATCTATGCTATTTTCCTTTCCAGTAGGAAGTAGCAGAGACTATTTTAATACCTAAACCCTGGTAAAAAACCAGAATTGATAAATTCATGTAGACCGATAAGCCTTTTGTCAGCACTTTCTAAAATTTTTGAAAAACTCATTCTAGCTAGAATGAACCTAATAATACTAAATAAAAAACTTATCCCTGACCATCAATTTGGTTTCAGATGTAACCACGCCACGATTGAGCAAGTTAACAGAATATTATACGTTGCGAGAAAAGCCATCGAAAAGAAATATTACGGTATTGATATATTCCTTGATGTCACCCAGGTTTTTGGCAAGGTTTGGCTCAAGAGATTTTTTCCTCAACCCCATTACGAATTGTTAGTCTTATTTACATAATAGAGCCTATAAGGTTAAAATCAATAAAAACGTATGGAAAAGTCAGTAAATAAAAGCAGAAATACTGCAGGAGAGTGATCTAGGTCCAACACTATATCTGTTATCTCGGACCTACCAAAGTCTATTAATATCTTGACAGTAACATATGCAGGTGATACAGCAATTTTAACAGTATACTCAGAAACAACAAGAACAACCAAAATATGACAAAACTATATAAAAAATTATCTTCAAAATTGGTTTAACTCCTGGAGAATGATAGTAAATGAAAGCAAATCAATACATTCGACATTCACATTTCAGAAAGATACCTGTCCTTCTATTATATTAAAAGGTAAATATATGCCGCAAAGCAATCTAGTAAAATATCTAAATGTTCACTTAGACAATAAATTCAAGCGTTTAAATGTTATATTACGTTTAATACTTTAATTCTTAATGTATAACAATACCTCATCCGCTCTATTTATATTACCTTCATTGTATTAAATTCTATAATTATTGAACTTGTAAAACTTATAGTGTTTTATTTTCCACGATTCAGTGCTAATAATTAGATGTGGCTTAAGCTTCAGACTATCAATAAGTATTTCAAACTTATAGTACGTGACGTCGTGGCAACGACACAGTTCATGTACGCTTAAAGTATAGCCAGGAGTTCGATTTCTAGTTTAAACTGGCTTGGATTATTATTATCAACGTACAATTACAAAGAAAACAAGTGCCATTTTCCATATACTTCCACCTCTGGATTCCAACCGATTGTAGTAATCCAGAAATCAAAAGTATCCCAGGCTCGACCTATGATAGCACCTGATTTTCTTACAAAGATAGTATCCAAAATGAAACAATAGTAGTCTTTAGGTACTTAAGGAAAAGAGTTTTAGGTTGATCATAAGATAAAATATATAGGCAGAGTAAGAGACAAATAATTTTTTCTTTATTTATTTTTATTCTTTGTCTTTTACGCATACACTTTTTACACTTTATTTTTCGATAAACAAAATTTCAGAATTCTAATATTTTTTTAATTTGAATGATAATTTTGAAAGAATCTGAAAGCTGAGACATTCGATGGAAAGAGTTATAACACTAAGAAGATTGTAATTTTATAGTCCTTTCCTCTTTAGAGGGTTGCAGACATTTCAAAGTTCGTGCAGGAAAAAGACAAGAGAGTGCAAGGCACGCAATAAACAGAGAGAGAATGGCTCAACATAATGTTAATTTTTTTTGTCTCTCACTTATCAGGCATTTTCAGTTTGAAACTAAAGGAAATTTTTTTCTACAGTGACATTTAATCTCTCTCTCTCTCTCTCTATCTCCTTCTCTGTCCAGACAGTATTTCGAAAACACCACAGTACACAGATGGTCCTATTAAAACTGACGGATGTCATGCGAATGGCCATTGATAAGAAGATGACCATATTACTATTATTTAATTTCTGCAAGGCTTTCGGCACCACGTCGACTTCTAAACTGCTTTATAGGCTTTGTGGCGTGGATTTCTTTAGGATGGCTCTCCTTTGGATTAAATCATATTTATAAGGGCGATCTCAAAAAATTTCCTTCATTCAAGGATGTAAGTCTAGTTGGCTGGAGAATAACTTGAGTGTTCCACAGAGTTCTGTTCTGGGACCCCTGCTATTTTGTTTATATGTCAATAACCTGTAACAAGTACTAAATAGATAAAACGTTAGATAAATTTTTTATGCCGATAATCAGCAGATTTATCTGCATATTTTAGATCTGAATATCTGAATATATATGCATACTGCAGAATCTACATTACTGAAATCAGTTTTATGTGGTTTACAAAGAAACATTAATACCATTAAAAGTATAGGGTTGCCAGAGGTTTAGATACACACTGTGGGCTACGTTGCCTTCAACTGTTAACCTGCTGTTAACCTTGGTGTTACACTGGACAGAAAATTAACGTGGAAACATCACATTGATTGAGTCACAGAAAAGGTCAATAAAAGGCTATATAGTTTGCGCTTTAGAAGGCGTTCTACCACGTTGACGCTGCGAAAGAAACCGGTGGAGTCTCTGATCTAGATGACTGAATGGTATTATTTTTAGATGCGTGTCGGGAGCAACAAATTAATCTGCAGAGACTTAGCAACTTTTGTATTTGATATATTTTTTGTGTTAGGAGAGATGAGCACTTTAACCTCTACAGGAAATGGCTTGGCTAGTTCCGCTCTGATTCTTATAGAAACTATTTTATTGCCCTGCTAATGTACAAAAAAACTCGAATGGGAGAGCGCGTGTATTTAGTAGACTTTTTCTCTACATATAAACTTGACATTTTTGGTAGGGAAAACGGCCGGAGTTAAATATTTCCAAGATGAGAACTGAGATTGTATATGGATTCATTCAGATCTATAACGATCGCCTATGGAACTCTCATCCATCCATTTGCTGTCGCTTGCTACCTCCAGGGATGGTGTGCGAGAATACTTTCTTTTCCTAGACCCGTAAGTTTGATTCGCAGGAATGGCTTAATTTTTTATTTGTATTATGTACTACGCCTATTTATGTTGTTTATTACACAAGTTTAAAAAGTAGAAAAAGTAGATGACTTTTTAACAAAATTACATAATTCTTATGTACCTTGATGTGCGGAACATAATTCCGAGGTCTATTGATCTCCATCACGTCAGATTCATGGTCATTTGAAGCTCAAATGTATTTATTGCAACAGAATTGAAAATTCAACCACAGATTCAGAAAAAGCGGGAAATTTTACATTCAAATATATATCCTTGATTTTTTCTAATATAAATTTCAGAGGATACCTGGAGCTCAAACAAATGACAGATAGACCCAAGAGTCTAGCCGAGTAACATAGTCAAATTTTCTGCCGGGAAATTTTGTATAAGTGGGTATATCATCTTATTCCATATGAAAAGTGGTACTGCTCTATCAATTTCGAACCCCCAAGACCAATGCGCATGCGCAGAATTTCAAATTTTCGTGTTTTCGGCTTTTTATTATATCTCCGTCAATTTTTTTTTTAGAAAAATTTGTTTTTTCAAACTATAGAATTTTTGAAGACTTACAAAATTATCAGACTCAAAAAATTTCTTGGCACAAAAATCAGATTTTTTAAGCGGTTTGAAAATTTTAAAAATAAATATCTCAAAAATGAAGAGAGAAGTATCTCTGGAAAAAATACATTGTATATATTTTTGTTTCACAAGTATGTGTGAATTTTTTTAGATTTGTAAAATTGGTGGAAAGCGGTCAAAAAAATGAAAAACCGCATTTTTACTTATATTGCGTATATCTCGGCTCTATTTGATGCATACTTCTCCCAAATAAGCCATTTAGACTTATTTTCACTTACTCAACCTTTTTTCTATACTCCAAGTACGATATGAGTTGTATACAACAAGGTAGGCCAATATTTTGAAGTTTTAGTTGGCAAAACTAGCCTGTGATTCAAACTACTAATGAAGTTAGTAGTTTGTGTTGTAACGGGGTGATTACTCCGTTTTTATTCCGATAATTCGTTCGACGCGTAATCGTACCGGTATGCGCGTGATGATATCAAAATATTCAAATTCATTAATCGGAGAGCAGGAGGGGATGGGAGTTAGTCAACCAACTTACTACTAACTAGAAATGATAACAGTAAAATTATCGTTTGAATCACATGCGAGTTAGTTTATTTCTCTATACTCTACAAAATACTTGGCCCGCGTGTTTATGTTTACGTAGCGCGCGCGCGACAATAACATACATTGTCGGATCATCCGCAGCTCTTTGTTCGCAGAGTTAGCACATGCACGCTACCGATTCTTACAGAGTACGAGGGAATAGCAATTAGTTAAGCGCAGTCATGTATGAAAAATCGCGATATTAAGCTGACCAGCTTACCTTAGTATCGGTCGCACTATCAGAGGGGGAAAGAAACAAGTTCGTTTATCCGCTTCCGGGATATCAGTCTTTTTGCAGGATTCGCAACCTCGGCTTTGCCCTCGATGGCGAAACTTTACACCCACACACTCACACACTCGTGACGGTAGCGGCAAAAGTACCACTTCACTTCATGTCCTGGTAACTCAGCTGGCTTGCTTCTTATCTCTCGAAAAACTCGGGAAAAATCCTATTGTTATTATCTGCAGCTGGATGCTCGGATTGCTAGTCCTCGACTGGTTCTTTCATATTCGCGAGCGTTCCGTCCCGTCTCATACCGAGTTCCTTTTTTCTATTTTCCCTAACCGGTAGGTGCTGCCCTCGTAGGTAGCCGTGTGATTGAGACGGTAGCGCTAACAAGACGTTTACCGTCACAGTGTACAGAAATATTTACAAATAGAAGTCATTTTTGTTCAATCTTTATTAAAATAAGAGCTTACGATGAATTTTTGCATTAAATCATGTATCGATAATGCTTATATATTCAATATCAATAGTAATCAAAATTTTATCAATAGTAATCAATCAGTCTTCATCGCTATTTTCTTCAATAACTGGCATCACTTCCTCTCTAGCATAAATTTTAGTGAGTTTTTCTGCAGGTCTTACAATTTTTGACAGATATCTGACATGTAAAAAGTAATACGTACATAGTACGCCCCTGGGACATCAACAACAAACTCATCCGTTGTTCATATCGTGAAAGGCTTACAAAAAGGAACTTTCTTCTGACCAGAATAAATTTTTTTTTTATATTCATTATTGGAACTATTTTGATGACAAATGTACGTACCATCACAAACCGGAAAAAGCGTATCAGCTTTTACCATGAAAATTTTGAACTTTACTAGTAGTTATCTCTTATGAGATCCTCTCTTTTTACTGCTCCTAATCCAAAAGGAGTTGGCAGTACATCACGTCCAAAGGAATCCAAAATTGACGCTGAAAATTCAGATACTTGCTGTGAGCGGCAAAGACCAAGTAACGAATTAATTAATTCGTAGGAATTTCTAGTTTGCATTTTGAAAAGAAAAACAACTAGCGCTCCAATAACGCTTCGGGTCTCCGTATTTCGTAAAGAAGTCATCATTTCCCGTAATTTGATTAAATTTTCCCAACTCAATCCAGTAAAAGCAAAGAGTCGAGTTTCTGGAAGACTGAAATCAGTAATTCTATCTGTAATTTCCTTGTCAGTATCTAAACTCAAATCAGTAGCTTTTCTAAATCTGATGTTTTAATCAAACTTAAATGTATTTAGCAAAAAATTCTTTAATCCAATTTTAGAGCCAACCCGTTGTAAAAAAATAATCAAACAATCATCTCAGGTGGTTACACACGTGTGTTTCGTTGGTAAATATCCAACCTAATCAGATCTTTATTAAAAAACAAAATAGAATAGTTACAGATATAAACACAAACAAATAAAAATCACGCTAACAAAACATTTACCTCAATTCGCAAGTCAAAATCAAATCAAATATCACAATAAAATCAAAAATAAATTGTTAAACTCATCTTATAACTTAACATTCGTTCAAATACTCAAAATTCAAATCAGACAACGACGTATTCGTAATGTTGAACATCGTGAAAAATGGGTTAAAAATCTTACTAATATTGTGCTACCTACTGAAGTAATATATGTATCGATGGGCCCTAATTTTAATACATCTGAGTTTACAAAAAAAGATATTATTTTGACAATAAAAAATTTCGAGTATTTTTTACGAAATAAATCACATGATAATGAGGTTGGTGATGTTAATATTGTGGATGATACTGCTTCGCGGAAAAAAGGAATAACAAATAGCTATATAATTAGAGACACTATAATAAAGAATTTGAAGAGAGTTGCTAGCAATACTTTGCATGTATCGAAGTTTGAGAGGGAATTGAAACAAAAAATAGATCACACTAAGCAATTTCTTAGAGATAATGACAATATATTTTTTACAAGAGCTGATAAGGGTAATTTAACGGTTTGTTTGGAAGTTTGTGATTATAAATCAAAAATGATTGAATTATTAAATGACGTGAATACATATAAAATTGTAACTACTAAAAATGTTTTGAGATCGTTGCAGTTGAGGGTTTATAAAATTCTTCGCGATTTTAATGAAAAGGGCTATTTACATTTTAAGTATAACAAATATGCTCTCACGCAAACTAACACGGTACTTTCCAAAGCTTATGGCCTTCCTAAAATTCACAAATATGGATATCCACTTAGACCTATTATTTCAACTATTAATAGCCCGGTCCATTTTTTATCTACAGTTTTAGACAAAGAAATAAAAAAATGTAACTTACGTCCACTTTCACATATTGACAATAGTTTTCAACTTATAAAAAAACTTCAGAACATAACAGCTCCGTCAGATTATATTCTAATTTCATTAGATGTAAGCTCTTTGTTTACAAACGTTCCGTGTGATTTAGTCATTGAGAGTCTCGATAGGCGATTTAATAAGATTCACTCTGTTTCCGTGATACCTTTTACTAAAATAGTTGATACGGTAAAGTTTTTGTTTGATAATACTTTTTTCCAGTTTGATGGAATAGTTTACAAACAGATTTTTGGTACACCGATGGGTTCTCCAATATCACCGTTGTTTGCTGATTTAGTTATAGATGATTTGGAGACAGATTGTTTAAATGTTTTGCGAGAAAAATATAATTGTTCACCACTTTTTTATTTTAGATATGTAGATGACACTATTTTATGTATAAAAAGGGATAATTTACAATTGGTTTTGGATATTTTTAATAATTATAATAGTCATTTAAATTTCACACATGAAATCCAATTTAATAATAGTATAACTTTTTTAGATATTTTGTTAATAATTAAGAACAGTAAAATTGTTACTAATTGGTACCAAAAACCGACTTGTTCAGGCAGAATTTTGAATTTTTATTCCAACCATACAACTCAGCAAAAAAGAAACATTGTATATAATCTGATTGATAGATCGTTATTACTATCTGATGCAACCTTTCATGAAGATAATATAGAAATTGTTAAGAGTATTTTAAAAAATAATGATTACCCGGAAAAATTTGTCAATACATGTATATTGGATCGCATTCGTAAATATAGATTTTGTAATAGTATTGCTGCTCAGGATGATAGAAAAAATACTAATATCAAATCGATGGTTTTAACGTTGCCTTTTCATAAAAGATTTTTTAACTTATGTAACCATAGTTTAAGAAAATTTAATATTCATTGTATACCATTAATTAATCATAAGCTGGACAATATTATAAAACTGGGTAAAGATGTTACAAATAAGTGGAATGAGACAAATATGGTATACAAATTTTGTTGTGATAGTTGCCCGTCTGTATATATTGGTCAAACTAAGAGAAGTTTAAAAAAACGCATAGATGAGCATAGTAAGACACCTTTAGATAAATCTCTTCCTGTGCCTATGCATTTGAAAAATTATCCTACACATTCATTTGACTGGGACAACACAATAATTTTAGATAGAGAGTCTAATTATTGTAAGAGATTAATTTCGGAAATGATATATATTAATTTGTCTGATAACACTATAAATAGACAAGAGGACACTGGTTTATTGAGTAAACAATATAAAGGTTTATTTGATGTTTTAGCTAACTGATCTCACATTTATTTATAATATTTTTTAAAAATTTTGTTTTGATGTATAATGATGCTTAATGTACCAGTTTTCTTGGTATAGTAGAGGGGATACATTTAATTGTGTGTCTACCTGTGATTTGTTTTGGTATAAAAGGTAGCAGACACTGTTTGATTTGCATTATTTCATAGTCGTTGTCTGATTTGAATTTTGAGTATTTGAACGAATGTTAAGTTATAAGATGAGTTTAACAATTTATTTTTGATTTTATTGTGATATTTGATTTGATTTTGACTTGCGAATTGAGGTAAATGTTTTGTTAGCGTGATTTTTATTTGTTTGTGTTTATATCTGTAACTATTCTATTTTGTTTTTTAATAAAGATCTGATGAGGTTGGATATTTACCAACGAAACACACGTGTGTAACCACCTGAGATGATTGTTTGATTATTTTTTTACAACGGGTTGGCTCTAAAATTGGATTAAAGAATTTTTTGCTGAACAAAATGGAGAGTGCTAATAATAACATAATTAAATGTATTTATTAATTTATTTACCAGAGTATATATACATTAATTACATAATCGCAATAAACATACATACATTACACATCTAATAAATTGTGTAATCCAGCAGAGGAAATCGTACTGGGCATCTCAATTAGGAAACTTGCAGTAATATAATTGGCAAGGATCATATTGATCTGAAGACAATTGCTCTTGAACAAATACAAACGAATGTTAAAGGAGCTATTGAGAACATGGGACATATTCAACCCCCCGATGTTCAAGGACCTAAAAATATCAGGTCAAAGAGATTGGTACCTTTTGGAGGCATAGGAAGGCTGAGTCATAGTTTATTTGGATTAGTGATTATTGACGAGATTGATAAAATAGAAGACAATATAAATCAATTGTATGCAGACCAAAAGGATATCATTAAACTTTTCAATGATAAGACCCATATAATCACCACATATAATCAAAAGTTATTAACTTTTTGTTTAAACAATTGCTAATATCTTAAAAAGTATATTTTTTTTTTGGAAAATTCTTGCTACGGCGTGTTCCTGAGGATTTTAACTATCGAAATCAATAATAAAATTCAAGGGCTCGACATATCGGAAGGCGTAGCCCTAATCAAAAGAAGATACCTCGGTGTACGTCGCAACGGCAGCGGGACGTCTTCGTGGTCTTACGCTAAGGCATCTTCTTTTGATTAGAGCTACGCTTTCCGATATGTCGGGCTCTTGAATTTTATGATTGATTTCAATAGCAAAAATCCTCAGAAACACGCCGGAGCAAGAATTTTTCAAAAAAAAAATATACTTTTTGAGATATTAGCAATTGCTTAAACAAAAAGTTAATAACTTTCGAAAAAAAATTTTTTATTGTTTATTATTGTAATTATTTCAAAATTTTAAGGCATTATAAGTATTTTGAAAAAATCCTACTTCGATATCTTTATTAGTTTTTAAAATATAGCCGATTGAAAATTTTTTATCATTTTTCTTTAATTGTTAATAACTTTTGATATAATTAATGTATCGACATCAAAATTTGGGAAAAATCTCACTTTCATGTGTACAACAATTGTGCCAAATTAATAAAAATCCGTAACCTAAGGGTTATAGGTCAATCGAAATAGCCAAGAATAACCCATATGTTACTTTCTATTTTCTTCCTATACTACCCTGATTGAACCCTTCCTAAACGTTACCGAGGACGGTAACGATTCTAAAGGGGGAGGGATGTTACGTGACGAATCATTTTATTATCTTTGTAATTGTATGTTTGATTAGAATTTCGCTTTCAGGAGTCCCACACACTCGTGTACGCACCTTGGCGGGAATGAGTAGGAGACGCTGAGCATGCTGTGCGACAGCATGCTGCACTCAGCGTCTTAGGGTAAGTAATATGAAACAATTAGAAACGCATACATCAGAGAGAGAGAGATAGAGTGAAAGGAATGAGAGAGGGAAATAAAGATATATAGACGAACGGTGAGAACAATGCACCAAGAAGTCAGTAGCAAGTGCCTCAATAAGTAGGCTGCGAATCTTTCGCTATTATAATTATTGGAATCATTAATCTCTGTATGAGTCTGTTTGAGTCGAAGTTCTAGTTACATTAAAATTTTTATTTGTTAGAATATTTGAGTTAAATTTATTGAAGATTATTTTAAATGAAATTTGCGTTAATAAGTATCGAAGTGTAAAATTTATCGAAGATTGATTTATTACAAAAATATATTAGAAAAGTGCTGAAAGCAATTATCTGAATCTACAGAAAATCGAATAAAAGGAGAAATGAATATTGGACCGATAAAACCATAAAAAAAGAGAAAACCGAAGGAAGAACTTAATTCCAAATTGATAAAAAATTTCTAAAGGACCAAATTACCAAAAGTGAGTACCACTTATATTAATGTATAAATAAATAATAGACTATACGTAGCGCAACGTACGCGTTTAATTATATATATATATATATTAGGGTGACGCTTATTTCCCAAACGGCTCCAATACTAGCTCCCGTACCGGGGATGGATTATTTATACCTAAAAACTAAGAATTCAGCAATAAAATTCTGTAAAAAGAGCTTTTAACCCGTTTCAATTTAAAAAAAAAACGCTTTTTCGCATTTTATTGAATCTGCCGCACTTAAACCCTCTTCAATTTCAAAACTATCACTTTATTATTTTTTTAATCAGCTTCAAATCTATTCAGATCACCTCTATGAGTGAAAAGAGCATCATCGGTAGTGATTTTAATGCAGAAAAATAATTTTTCACCACGATTTTACTGTTTTATTTATAGAAATTTTAACAAAAACGTACCTTTTTTCCGGTTTTGCGAGTTTGCGGGTAGATGAAAGTCCCCGGAGGTCCAAATAAATTTTACTTCGTAAATAATAAATAGATTCGTAAGAATAAAGTAGAATACATGAGCTTCAATTTCCATTTTTATTTAAGTTTCTAAGTGCTCCCGTTTCCGAATTATGGTCATTTAAAGTTGGTATAAAAAGGTAGCAATGAAATCTGTGAATCGGGAAAAAATGTATCACTTTTTGATCGCAGCGCTCCCCAAGCGGTCACTTTTGGAAACCAAGTTTTTTCCCCATGCCCAAATTAAAGACTGATATCTACGAGAAAGCTTTTGAAATATTTTATTGTAATAAACCACTTGGACAAACGTTCAGGAGGTTTTTAAGCCTAAAAACATCCTTTTTTTCAAAAATCACGTGTTCGAATTCGTGTCATGTCTCAAGTGTCACAATCGTTCTGTATAAGCCCTAAGGCTGGAGCAGACACAACATCGTGTTTATTTGTGTGTTTGAAATCTAAACCCACAAGGCGCCTGTTCAGTTTCAAATTTCTAATGTTTTGAAATAGTTGTTTTGAAAATTTCTATTAATTGCAAGAGAATTTTATCATTTTTTCTAAACATTTTTATAATTACTCTTCATCAAGTAATGGTAAGTGAACTCAGCATCTACTCATGAAATTTCAATGTTTGATTTATACTTCAGAAAACAATAGAATCATGAGTTTGTCTGAACTGACCCTATTGTCCACTTGAGTATGCAAATATTGAAGCAAATGTTTAAAAAGAGAGGAATTTTTCATCATTAATCGCATTCGATACTTCTTATTTTTGAAGCAGTTTTATTGTAAAATCTTTAATGCAAGTATTCGTCAAAGATGCAGATCTTTATTTAACTAGTATTATTTATTTTGAGAATTTAGTTTTAGTAATTGCTTGATTATTTAGGCTGCATACTTATCAGAATGTCAATTTGCTAAATTCATGCTTACAATAACGTGTTATTGCTCAATCAGTTGCTCAACCCATATTGAAAATGTATATGTTAAAGCTTTTCACAAAAAATAAGAATGACTATGAAGCTTTATTTTGTTATATTACTCATAATTAAATAAATATCTTTGGTCTTTTGCTCTTTTTTATTGGAATCTTTCATACATCTGTATGATACTAAAAATATAGTTGGTATATAAACCTAAGAGGTATGAAACTGAAATAATTGATATTTATAGTTTAAAATCAATAAATACCTTATTTGAATATCTTACAGCTTCAGCAAATTTACACAAGTTTCTTTTTGTAATATTTGATACTTTTAACATTGATAATAAGGAAATTTAATTTTCAAACTTGATTTTACATAAGGATATCAAATCAAAGTACGAAACAAAGTATATTTCCAACCAAAATATTTACTCTGTAACTACTAAGAAAAATTTTTTCAATTTATAGCATTATCATGGAAAAATATTATCTGAACACTTCAATGCGTTAATCTAATATACATTTAAAATATTTTTTATCGTAATTATTCTATGCCACTTGTAGTCTAAAGTATAAAATGCTTGGGTCAAAAGTAATAGTGACACTTTAAGGGTACATTTATTGTTCTTTTATTTTGTATGTAGCAGACAATCAATTCATTCTTTCTAGGCCGATACTTTCAAAAATGAAAATCTTTTAAAATATGTGTATTAAAGGTAATAGGTGTATTAAAGTGTAGAAAAATGAAAAAATTCTGTGTATATTCTTGGCCATGTAAAATAAAAGTATGTTCATGACTGCTTTGAAAATTACTATTAGGAGCCTGAAAATATATAAAAAAATAATTTCTTTTGTGAATATTTCAATATTTTAAATTTGATTCATTCTCTAAGGCAATATAGATGTACAAGAAAAATACGCAAACAAGTTCATTCATTAAAGTCTTTACCATTTACTTACATACAAATTTACTATATTTAATATGAGATTGTAAATATAACATGCTATTTTCCTAAAACAATTAATTGTTTTATGTAAAAGAAATATCTTAATTTAAACTATCAGATTAATCTCATAATTTTTAAAAAATTCTATAAAGTACTTTTTTTTAATATTTACTTGTAAATTAGTAATCCACGCAGAAAATATCACCTGATTTCTCACGTGTGAAATCAAGTGACTTTTTCAACTATTTATACTACTATATTACTATACTATAGTACTATATAGTAATATATTGTAATATTTATTGATCCGAAACATTTAACATTTCCCAAGACAGTAGAATTAAACTACTAGGTTCAATGGATGATGCAGTAAAGAAAAAATTTCTGTCCAGGCCAGTTGATTATATAAAACTCAAATTACCTGTTATAGAATCTCAAGACTTTGGTAAAACAACGTACTTATAATATAAGACACTTTCATTATTATTCTATGTGCTCTTCTTTCATAATCACATTTAATTACAGATGAAAATGTTTTATCAGACAATGATTTTGAGCAGTTCAGCAATTCTTCAACTCCAAAAGAAAATGAGCCAGATGGAGAGCTCAGTCAGTCAGTCAGCCAGAATGTGTCTATTAGCGAAGCTGAATCTAGTGAGGATACAAATATTATAGCAAGGAAAATGAGGACAAGTAAATATATTTTTATATCAAAGTAAAGACTAATTAAGAATTATCTATATTCATTATTGTTATACATTAAACCTAATATTTTTAGGGCCAGAAGCTGAACTAGTACTTGGAACACAGCAACCATCCAGTGAAGAAACAAATGCAAGCTCCCAAAATAGTAGTGGTACAGTTTATGCTGTTGCCGGAAGAAATTATGAAAGTAAAAACGAAAGAGGTACGATTGATGTGATGACTCCAGACGTTGTGGCAGCTTTTGACAAAGCTAAAGTTTCCGACCGGGATGCTGTCTTTATAACCGGTCTTATTGCTAACGCATTGAACGTGAATGTTCAGACTTTAATCCTCAATCGTAAATCCATCAATATTTCAAGGGCTGAAGTAAGGAAGCGAGAACACGAAAAAATGAAGCAGTTATTACAAGATACGCCTTTAACTTTTTTGATCGTATATTGGGACGGCAAACTTATTCCTGATAATATTTCTTGCAAAAAAGTAGACAGATTGCCAGTTTTGGTGTCTTATGATAAATTCACTAAGCTTCTCAATGTACCAGCATTGCAAAACCAAAAGTTAAATTCGGTAGCTTTAGCAGTTTATGCATCGTTAAAAGATTGGGGTCTAATAGACTTGACGAACGCTTTGTGTTGTGACACCACAAATGTAAATCTAGGGTGTAAAAGTGGTGCAGCGATGCTTTTGGAACTGATGATGGACAAAGATTTGCTCTATTTAGCTTGTCGACGTCATATATTCGAGCTTTTATTAAGAGCAGCTTTTGAAGAAAAATTTCCCGACACCAGTGGTCCGGATGTGCCAATTTTCAAGAGATTTCGAGAAAAATGGTCTGATTTTGATTTAACTTCTTTTGAAAATGGATTGGCTGGGCTCGAGATATCTCTGAGGAATGAAGTTACTCGTGTCATTCAAAATATAAATAAATATTTGACAGAACAGTAGCCTCGAGATGATTACAAGGAACTTTTACAGCTCTGTTTAATTTTTTTGGGGACTGGAGAAGGAATTACTTTCAAAAAACCAGGAGCAGTTCACCATGCCCGTTGGATGGCTAAGGGAATCTACTCAATAAAAATGTTTTTATTCAGAAAGGCTTTCAAAGTGAGTAAGAGCGATGAATTAAAGTTATATGCTGTCTGTAAATTTATTGTATTTAAATACATCAATTCATGGTACACAGCTCTATTAGCTATTTGTGCTCCTAATCATGATTTGAAGCTGATTAGATCATTAGTTGATTTTCAAGACGTAGACAAAAAAATATCAGATGCTACTTTACATAAATTTAGAAATCATTTATGGTATTTGTCTCCAGAACTCAGCATTCTCTCACTTTTTGATACTGATGTTGATATCACCACAAAACAAAAAATAGTTCAATCACTAGAAAACGAACCATATGATGATGAAGTTGAATCTGTCAAAAAATTTGATCCATCCGATGAGGGCATCAGAGCATTATACGACAAAACGTTCGATTATTTCACAAACAGCCAAAGCTTAAATCTTTTTACTAGACTCAAGTTGAACAAAGATTTCTTAACACGTGATTGCAATCTATGGGAAAATGATCCTTCGTATATGGAATGTCGTGAAAAGTTAAAACATCTTACTGTGGTGAATGATTGTGCCGAAAGGGCAATTCACATGACTCAAGAGTATGTGAATACTCGATCATACGACGAAGACCAAAAACAATATTTACTTCAGTTTATTGATGAAAGCAGAAAAAATTTACTTGATAGTGCTGATAAAAATAAGCTGATAAAAAAATTGAGAACTGAGTAATGCAGTCATGTGAAATTAACATCAAATTATGTACATTTTCTGTATTTATTTGTATATTTTTGTAAATATATTATTTATTTTTGTTAAAAATTGTCTGTGTAAAAATTGATAACGGTATTTTGAATGTTTGATGTTTCCATTACTAATAATTTAAAAAATGTAATTATAGTAGTTTATATTACAGTTGCGAAAATATAACTGGTCGCGGGGGCTTATTTTTTTTCTAATTGTTGAATACCAACGACGGTTGAAAACAAGAAAAACATAAAATTCGAATAGTAGCCCCAGATTTCATTCTTAGCTCGTTTTTCCAACTTTGAATGACCATAAATCGGAAACGGGAGCACTTAGACACTTAAATAAAAATGGTAATTGAAGCTCATGTATTCTACTTTATTCTAGTAGAATTTATTTAGACCTCCGGGGACTTTCATCTACCCGTAAACTCGAAAAACCGGAAAAAAAGGTACGTTTTTGTTAAAATTTTTATAAATAAAACAGTAAAATCATGTTGAAAAATTATTTTTCTGCATTAAAATCACTACCGATGATGCTCTTTTCACTCATAGAGGTGATCTGAATAGATTTGAAGCTGATTAAAAAAATAATAAAATGATAGTTTTGAAATTGAAGAGTGTTTAAGTGCGACAGATTCAATAAAATGCGAAAAAGCGTCTTTTTTAAATTGAAACGGGTTAAAAGTTCTTTTTACAGAATTTTATTGCTGAATTCTTAGTTTTTAGGTATAAATAATCCATCCCCGGTACGGGAGCTAGTATTAGAGCCGTTTGGGAAATAAGCGTCACCCTAATATATATATACATATAGTTGACATGGACCAAATTGTAATCTTTCAGTCTGGAAATGTCTTGTGAAGAGAATCCTACCGTTTCTGCCTACTAGCGAAATCGTCAAAATATGAAACTTCAAACGTCGATATCTCAACGAAAAAAATAATATTTTTCAACTTTGAAAGGGTTTTGGAAGGATAGAGTTCTTCTTTAAGATGCCGTCGACGAGATTTTACATAACCTCAAAGTTAGCCAAAAACAGTGTTTTTTGCACTTCTAGGTTAAGATATCTCGGGAACCTGACGCGATGGACAAAATCTGCCGCCGGATTGGGATTCAGCGACTCAAAAACCTTCGGAAGTACCTAGTCACGGTTTTAGGTGAGTTCACTTTTCAAATTTTGTTGCTCTGTGTAATTTTAATTAAAATGGAGAGAAAGATCAAAATACATAAAGAGGTCGAATATAGGAAAAAACCTGAAAAAGTATAAAAAACCAAGTTTATTTATAGTATAGCACAGTTGAATAGACCTATAGAAAAATGAGAACAAAGATAATTCGCAACAAAGAAAAACGAATTTTATTCGCACGCACTGAGAAATTCTCCGAAACATACACACACACACACACACACACACACACACACACACACAACTCCGCCACCGCCGGTCCCAAGCCCGGGACCCTGCTACTCAAGAAACAGGGAAGGAGGAGGGGGAGGAGTATCAACCTCGTTAAAAAACCAAGGCTCATCTGGCCCGGAAGATAGCACCTTGTTAAAGGGTCCCCGTCCAGGGTAACGGACCCCCCAAGCTGAAGGTGTGAAGCGACCCGTGCCGATGTAGCCTGGTTGGCTCTCGGGGGTAACAGAGAGTCTCAAACGGAGCCTTGGGAGCACCTGGCGAAACTCCCTCGTATCTAGCCTTGTCCCACGAACGCGGGGCTCTGCGTGGGATCGACGACAACTTCCCTAGCTACTCGTGGGACCAACATGAAGAATAATCAATTAAATAAAAAAAAAGAAGACTGCAGTGAAGTTGATAAATGCTTCAAGAGCCTGGAGAGAAAGGTCAAAAAGCTGGTGGAGTTTATTCTAGAAAAGAAGAACCTCCACGCAGAACTGAAGACCATGGCCAGAACGGCAGACTGTATGATAGAGGAGTACGCGAAGCTGCGCGTGCTCTCCTGCCAGGGGGTCAAAAGAATTACAGAAAACCTGACGGTAAGGGACGATGAGACCCAAACATCGCCCATCTTTAGAGAAAAAGCGAAAAAGCGTGGAAATTTAGAGACGCAATCGCCGACGATCCCGCCAGCAACGAAGAAGGCCAAAAGCGACCAGGAAAAAACCCTGCTCACAAGGGAGAGCGAAGAAAGAAAGGAGATTGCCGTGAAAAAAGCCTCCGAATGGAAAGAGGTAAGAAGAAAGGGCAAAGCTAAGAAGAAAGAAGAGAAGAGAAAAGAGACCAATAAAAAAGAAGGCACTAGAGAGGGTAAAACCACTAAGACCACGAGCAGGAAGCCTCGCCCAGAAGCTATTAAGATCAAAGCACTGGGCGAGACTTCGTATGCCGACATCTTGAGGAAAGTCAAGGCAGCACCCAACATGAAGGAGATAGGTGAAAGAGTCACCCGAATACGGCGTACTAGAGCAGGAGAACTACTCCTCGAACTGGGGAAACCGGGAACCAGGTCCCCAAACATAGAAGAGATGGTCCTGGCCACATTTGAGGAGTCAGCAGAAGTCCACCTGATGACCGATAAAGAAACCGTCAGGATCAAAGACATGGATGAGACAACCACACCTGAGGAAGTGATAGAAGCTGTAGCTGCAGTTATCGGACCAGAGGCAGCTGCAAGTAGCAGCATAAAAATCAGAGGACTATACAATGGCACACAAGCGGCACATATCCAGCTCCCGGTAGCAGCGGCCAGAAAGCTACTTGAAAACGGGAAGCTGAGAATAGGATGGGTGAACTGTAGAGTTCAGCCTTACACACCGACACAAAGATGCTACCGGTGCTTGGAGAATGGTCACATCGCAAAGGACTGCAAAAGCGATGAAGACCGCTCCAAGCAGTGTTTCAGGTGCAGAAAGGAGGGGCATAAGGCAGCGGTCTGCACGGACGCAAAGACGGAGGGATCTCACGCTAAAAATGACTAAAGTCCTCCAAATCAACCTCAACCACTGTGCAGCGGCTCAAGACCTGCTGCACCAGTTGGTAAGGGAGGAAATGGCCGACATCGTCATAGTTAGCGAAAAGTACCGTGATCTCGATGAGCCGAACTGGGTGAAAGATGCGACTGGTAGGGCGGCTGTCTGGGTATGCGGACACCTACACGTATCGGCAAGGATGACCGATCCAACCTCAAACTTTACGTGGATAGAAGTGGCTGGCATGCGTATATATAGTTGCTATCTCCCACCTAGCGAAGAGATAAGCGAGTTTAAGAAATCCCTGGATGACATTGTTACCAGCGCAATGACATCACGCCTACCGGTGGTCATCGCAGGCGATTTTAATGCATGGGCCGTAAACTGGGGAAGCGCGAAAACAAATGCTCGCGGGCATGCACTTCTAGAGGCGTTCGGAGTATTGGAGCTCGAGGTAGCCAATAGAGGAACGACCCCGACCTATTCCAAGGCGGGGAAATCGTCCATAGTGGATGTTACCTTCATAGATGCCAAACTATTGACGGAGGAGCTCAACTGGAGAGTCAGCGATCGGCACACGGGCAGTGACCATCAAGCCATAATGTACCGGCTCCAGTTGACCAAAAAAGCGGTATCCACCAGGACAACGGAAAACAAGAGGAGATGGGCACCAAATACCTTCGACAGAGAATCATTTCTCTACTCCCTTGAAAGGAATATCAGTATCCGAAACCGCGGAGGAAAAGGCGCAGGGTTTCACACGAACTCTCAACACTGCATGTGATGCATCCATGGCTGTCAAGCGCAACGCAAGGGGTAGACTACCGAGCAGCCTTCATCCTACAGACCACTGTGCATGTTGGACATTATAGGAAAACTGCTGGAAAGAGTAATCCATGCCAGATTGGAGGCAGCTATAGCCGAAGCGGGGGACCTGTCTGGAAACCAGTTCGGCTTCAGAAAAGGCCGTTCAACCTTAGGCGCTATTGGTCGAGTTGTGGACCTGGCCAAAGATGCCATTAGCGGAGGACGGAGCGCAAGACGCATGTGCGCTGTGATCGCATTAGACATCCGAAATGCGTTCAACTCGGCAAGATGGGACATCATTATGACAGCCATGGAAGGACTGAGGGTGCCGCTGTATTTGCGTAGCGCCCTATCGAGCTACTTAAGCAACCGAATCCTGCACTATAAAACCGACGATGGCACACACTCATACAACATCACGGGAGGAGTGCCGCAGGGATCGGTGCTTGGCCCCTTGCTATGGAATGTCCTATATGACGGACTAATAAGACAGCAGTTGCCAAGGGGAATAGAGATAATAGCTTTTGCCGATGATGTAGTACTAGTGGTCACGGCAAAGAGCGTTGAGGAGATAGAATATATAGGAAACGTCTCCATCGAGGTGGTGGCTCGATGGCTAAAAGAGCATGGGCTCAGTCTCGCTGCGGAAAAGACGGAAGCGGTGCTCATCTCCCGCACAAAAGCTCGGAAGTACGCCACATTCACGGTGGAAAATAAGCGAGTACAGTCGACTGACGCGGTGAGGTACCTGGGAGTTATACTAGATGCGCGGCTATCGTTTAAGGAACACCTCTCGAAAACAGGTGTCAAAGCCACTAACGTTGCTAGAGCGATGGCAGGTATCATGCCAAACATCGGGGGGCCAAAGCAACCACGCAGAACCCTCCTATCGTCGGTCGTAAGCTGGGTAATTCTCTACGGAGCTCCTATATGGGCGGATGCGCTAAGAAATAATGCAAGCTACGGAGGGACGTGTCGAAGAGCCTGCAGAGCAACAGCGCTACGAGTTGCCCGTGCATACCGAACTGTATCGGACATAGCAGTCTCGGTAATCGCTGGAATAGCGCCTATCGACCTACTAGCATGCGACAGAGCAGAAATATACCGTGAAGGAGGTCGTAACGAAGAGAACAATGCTGATAGACATGTCCACAGTAAACGGTGGACGCAAAATTTAATGCGAGAATGGCAGAGAAAATGGGACAACGCAGTGAAAGGTCGCTGGACTCATCGCATCATCCCGAACATTGACAAGTGGACAGGCAGGCTCCACGGACACCTCACCTTCCAACTAACACAGGTGCTCACCGGTCATGGCTGCTTCCGCAGTTATCTCCAACGCATTGGTGTATATGCGAGTGCCGAATGCCCAGCCTGTCCAGGCACTGACGAGGACGTAGAACATGTCTTATTTGTGTGTCCCCACTTCGCTGAAGAGCGGATGCATTTCCGCACGGAGTGGAATGATCCAATGAGTTCCGAAGGACTCGGAGCTTGCCTGCTCAGCTCGCCAGAGGGATGGGAAACGGTAGTGACCTTTGCCACGTCAGTGGTAAACCGGCTGACCGAAGTAAGAAAGGAGGAAGAGAGAAGACGCGACAGGTCTATCATGCATAGATAGAGCGAGGTGCCAGACTATGGGACTAAAAAGCGCTCCTAAACTACCACAGAGTAGTTGGTAGAGCGCGGTTACCCCATCCGATGCAGAGGAACGTAGGTTCTGGGGTCACCTATGTCCATAGGATAACAAGGCGCCAGCCTATCCTAAGCGCTCCCCTGCCTTTGCGGGAGAGCAAAGACTCCCTCACCCGATGCAGAGGAACGTAGGTGTCGCCTAGAGTCTGTCCAGAGGATGACCGGACGATGCCGATAGAAGAAGACGACCGGACGATGCCGCTGGAAGAAGACGTGTAAATCGATGCCGTAAGAAGAAGACGAGGCTAACATAGCCGAAGACGATGAAGATCGAAGAAAAATACACAGCCGAAATGTAATGAAGAAGACAAGGCTAATATAGCAGAAGCCCCCCCACGAAGTAATGCCTAGCGGCGGTTCCCGCGGGGGATACAGGCAGGACATAGAGAGATGGGAGTTTAGTGGGTATACCATGCTTAGGGATTCCCACACAGGACGAGCCGGAAGGCCGTTAAATGCATAAAGCATTCTCCAACTCTCTTCAATAAAAAAAAAAACCCACACACACACACACACACACAGACACTAATTTTCGATAGAAAGAAAACCAGTCGTTGACGACCTGTGGCTAAATTGCCATAAGTGATTATAGATACAATCGCTTGATTTGTTAGAAAATAATTGTTGCTGGGTGAGAAGACAAGCTCCTTTTCACAGATGTAGCACGTGGTACTGCGTTTCGTTCTTTGTTTGATTTTTGATAAGTTGTATAAATCGATTTTGTTGATTTTTCGTGTTGTTGTTTGCTAACGATTAAATTGTTTTAATTTTAATTTTGATTATTGATATCTATTAATAACTAATTCCCAGGCACTAGAATTCACTGCAGCGCAATACGAGAAAGAAAAAACCGTTCGCGTGGGCTTCACTATCCATACTGACTACAAACCGGCAAAAATGCACGAAGAGTGCTCAGTTGTTGGCACCGCTTCTCGCCGCGGTCATGCGCACTCGTCAACGCATTCACATTGCGGCCACACCCAATTGGTATTGTGACGAACAACGTGGTTTATTATACAACACTGATGTTTCAATATGCATATTATATAAAATTATTATAAGTTATGTATTTATTATATTATCCTTAAATAATTAATAAATAATATGTACGTTTAAATGATGAAATTGCTAATTGAAAAAATTGTTTTGGTGATGATCGATTACTAGACCGCTTAAAATGCAGATATAATAATAATAGTGTAGAAAAAAGGATCACATCATTTTTTTCCGACTTATAGTTTCAGCGCTCCTAGCGGTGGATACTATCGCGTCGGTTTTAGTACATTTATATCGATGCATGGTAAGTTATCAATACTACAAAATAAATTAAATGATAAATGCCAGTTGATTATGCCTAAGCCCTAAGAACAAAAGTCCAATGTTTACTTAGAAATAATTAATTCTTACAAAGATTTTTCCATATAGCACGCCCATAAACAGTAAGGATTATTTATAAAATGTTATCAAATATTTTCCTGTTAACAAATTTTACGGCAACCATCACAAATGTTGCAGCAATGTTTCTGAAACGTCCAAATGTCCGCCATTATTTGAAGCCAAATGTTGCCAAAATATTGCTGAAACCAGTTTTCTGAATGTAGTCACAATGTCGTTATAACATATATTTCAGAACTTTTTAAAATATTACAAAAAATTTAATTTAGTCAACGAAATATACAAAAATTTTCAGTACTGACAAGAGGAAGTTTGCTTTGTTAATGTTTTAATGACGTTCTATCAACGTTTCCATAATTGTCAAAATATTGTATAATGTAACGGAGGAGGTTATCTGAAAAATGGGAAATTTATTTAAGAACAAACTCCCACGATGCAGAGCAAACCGCCACTCCGTTAAACACGTATGATAGTACGTGTATTCGCCTTAACGTCAGATGATTTATCCTAGTTTTCTTCTATCAAACGGAGTTGAACTCACCTTAAGTCTTGTGACACTCGATGAGTTTTAAGTGTGAGCGACTTCACTCCTAATCTTCTTAATCCCCTAGATGTAATGAGATTAAAACCTAAGCCTTTTTAAGCTACTAGGAAAATTAAATGACGAAAACGGCGAATAAATTTAACAGACTTTAATTAATAAAAATCACTACAGTCTTTGTAGGGCCGAAAAACTAACGCACGCGAATAGGATTTTACAATTAACTATGTTCGGTGAGAATACCGACTGTATTTTGTATCGCATATAATGACGGAATTGTAAAGTCGCTCACATTTAAAACTCATCAAGTATAACAAGACACGTGACTTAAGGTGAGTTCAACTCCGATCGATAGAAGACAACTAGGATAAATCATCTGACGTTAAGGCGAATACACGTATTATCATACGTGTTTAACGGAGGGCGGTTTGCTCTGCATCGTGGGAGTTTGTTCTTAAATAAATTTCCCATTTTCAGATTTATCTCCCCCGTTACATAATATATATAAATCATTTTTATATTCATATTAATATGTACTATGACGGTAAACGTCGTATTAGCGCTAATAGCCTAACCTGGTGGCTGCCTGCGGGGGCAGCACCTACCGGTAGATGAAAAATGTAATGAGGGAATTCGGCACGCGACGAGACGGAACGCGCGCGATTGAAAACGAACCAGTGGAGAATCAGCTACCGATACACAAGTCGCAAAATCGAGGTCCGCAGCCTGATTGCCCGAACGCAGTGCAGATATTAGTTGATTGTTGTTGCCGAGCTGTTCGGAGTCTCGACCTGAGCCAGCAGAAGCGGTGCCATCTCCTGCGGAATCAAGTGCGTGTGTGAGGTGTGTCGCCATCGAGGGCGAAACCGTGTGCGCGCGAGTTCGCGATCCGCGACAAAGAACTGAAAGACTTTGCCTGAACACGCTGTGTGCTACGTTTCTCTTGCTGCCGAACAATCGTCATTAAAGTAAGCTGGCCAGCTTAATTTCGCGACCGCAATAGCAATACTAGTAACTAATTTGCCGTGCTCGACGAAAAGCGTGCATATGATAGCTCTGCGGACAAAGAGCGGCGAGCGATCCGACACTGCATGTTGTTGTCGTGCGCGCCACTGTAAACATAAACACGCGGGCCTAATGCGCTGTATAGTTAGAGGAAATTAAAGATTCCGTCTGTGATATTAACCTTATTTACGCCGTACTGATTTCATTTTCGTAGATAGTTGGTTGACTGACACCCGCTCCCTCCTGCTCTCCAGCTTTTGTATTTGAATATTCGAATAATCCCGCGCGTTCTTATATGCGATCGCGCGCGTTAAATAATTAAATGGTATCCACCCCGTTACAGTATGTTACAATAAGTTCAGTACAATTAAATTAATAAATTCAGCGGTGTACTATGTACAGCTTGTGAAATTGTTCTACTATGTTATTCATAACTTACAGATAATTAGTTGTCTTTCATCTTGCAACTTTTCGTTATGGCTGCAACTGACGACTTCCACAACATAGCAGAACATTCATCAGCGGAAGACAATGACGTTGAAATCCCTGCTCTAGAAGACATTGCACAGTGTTCTTGAAGGTCGGAAAAGTTTGATCAAAATGTGGACGAAGTTGCTTTACGCAGGTTAATTCTACATCAAAAGTAGATTCAAAATTGGCAAAAATTGAAATCGTAGCTTATCCCTTTTGCGATTTATGACATTTTTTCGAAAAAAATACGTTTTTTACGTTTTAAACGTTTTGTTTCGTAATAACTTAAAAAATATTGATTTTAACAATATAAGTTTGAGACAAAATTTGTGTATTTTATTATTTTGAAAAACTTTTCATACTTGTAAAATTTTTGTAATAGATATTTTCCGAAAAAATTGACATAATAGTTGAAAAATTTTCATTTTTAAAATTATTTTCTAACTTGAAATTAATTTTGTAATTATTTATTTAATATTTCATTAGTTACATATAATTTATCTAAAGTACTTTTTTTTACCGCTAGGTGGCTGCTATAATTTTGTACACATACCTAAATTAGAACAGTTAAGTTATAAGTATACCTGTGTTATTGTGTAATTTGTTTACTGTATTATTTTTAATATACATGTTTTTAGTGCAAAAATCATTTTATTTTCGTTTGTTTTAAAATGGGCAACGGAAATAAATCTTCTCATGAAGATAATCGAAAAAAAGTGTGTGGTCCCTGTGGCAAAAAAATTGTTTTTAAGAATAAAACTCAAGATCATTTTAAAATAAATAAAAATACTGAAAAACTTATCAAACAATTTATATCTGAAGACTATGATTTGAAAAATGACAAGTATCCTTTAAGCATTTGTAAAACTTGTCATGTTACATTACTCGATGCTGACAAAAACAAAGAAAAAGGAAACGCTTCAATTGAAAAGAATAATTCGCAAAGACCTTTTCAGAAAATGCCAAATTATGGTGATTTGAAATTGCCAAAGACGACTCGTGAATCACGTGATACATCATGCAACTGTTACATCTGTTTGACAGGGAGATACAAAGGACATGCTAAAGTTAAAAAGGGTAAAGGACACAAAAGAGAATTAAAGAACGTAATTAATAAATCTACAGGACTTTATGGAGCTTCAACTACAATAGCTCAACTCCCTGTTTTAAAAGAAGAAGAAAAAAATTCAAATACGACTACATTTTGTAATAACTGTTATCAAGTGATTGGAAAAGGTGTAAGTCACAATTGTAGCAATCAAAGCGGAAATTTGTTAAAAATAATAGAAACTTTGCCTGAAAAAAGTCAAGAACAAATTGCTTCTAGTATTATTAAAAAAAAGCTTGAATCTACGACTCCACCTACAGTTACGACGGATATTGCTTTGAAGTTATCTACTAGCGGACGCGAAAAAACAATCGTATTGAATCCTAGTTTAAAAAAAAATATATTATTTGATAAAGAAAGTTTGGATAACGTTAGAGTAAATTTAAAAGTTTCAGGTAAAAAAATGAATAAAATAGTAAATTATCTAGAGGGTTATATTGTGACTTGGACGAGAGTAGACGTGTCTTGTGTGAGTGCTGAATATAGGCCGATTCTGGAGAGAAGGAGAGCAGGAAGTGAAGAGAAAAGCGGAGAAAAGGTGCAGGAGGAGTGGAAGGACGTTCGGAGAAGAGAAAAAGTGAACGAGATAAAGGGTGAAGGAAGAAAGGTGAAAAAGAAATAAAGAGAGAAAGGATAGGTTAGGGTGGATAAGTCAGAAGGCGGGAAAAGAGGAGCGTAGGAGAGGGGCATAAAGGCGAAGATAGAGGGAATAAGAGAGAAAGTTAAGGCGGGAGCAAGACGGGGAATAGGAATAGGAAACAGGAACGAGATGTTTACAACGCCAGGAACAGCGAGAGAGAGAGACGGTAAAGGGGATAAGAGGAAGGCAAAGGGGGTGAGAGGTAGAGAGAGCGAAGAGGGCATGAGAGGGGGAAACAAGGAAGAAGTGAGACAGGCGAAAAGGTACAAAAGTGAAAGCGAGGGGAGTGAAACAGAGGGGGACGAAGGGAATGAAATGGACAGAACATTGATAGGGGTGGGGGAGAGTAAAGGAGAAGACAATGTATTTGAAAGAGTACTAGCAGAAATGAGAGAGTTGAGAAGAGAGGGGAAGAGAGAGAGAGAGGAAATGATGAGACGAATGGAAGAGGCGGAGAAAAAAAGAGAGGCAAAATGGGAGAGAGGTTTGGAAAAACTTAGAGAAGAATAGAGAAAGAAGAAAGATAGAGAGGAAAGGAAAAAAGAGAAAAGAGAAGAAAAAAGAAGACAAGAGAAGTGGGAAGAAAGAATGAAAGGATGGGAAGAAGAGATGAATAAGATGAAAAAATACATAGAAGGAAGAGAGACAAGGGTAGAAGTAAAAGGAGTAGATAATAGGGAAGAAATAGATTACATGAAGAGGAGGATGGATAGAGAAAATAGGGTAAATAATATAATTGTTACAGATCTGGAGAGAGAACTAAAATGGGAAAAAAAAGGAGACGCAGAGGAATGGTTAAAGGACAGAATGGGAATAAAGGGGGAAATAATAAGCCTAAGGAGCATAGGAGGATCAGAAACAAATCAGAGACAGGAAGGGATGGAGTATAGAAGGAAGAGGATGTGGCAAATAAAGTGTGCCTCATGGGAGCAAAAGGAGGGAATAATGAAGAAAAAAAGTAAATTAGGGGAGAAAAAAATATATATAGATCACGACTGGACTTGGAAACAAAGGAAAATAAGAGAGGAGGTAAGAAGAAAAGCAAGGGAATTGAAAAATAAGGGTAAGGAAGTTAAAATATGGCACAATGGGCTAAGAGCAGGGGAGGAAGAGTGGAGGTGGAACGAGAGAGAGGAGAGAATGACAAAGAAAGGAAGGGAGGGGTTTCGGAATTAAAGGGGGGAGAGGAGAGAGGAGAGAAGAGGTGAAGGGAAGGAAAACAGTAAAAATATTATTTTGGAATGTGGCGGGAATAAAGAGCTTGGAAGAAGAGGACTGGAAATATATTAGAAATTTTGATATAGTAGGACTTACGGAGACATGGGTGAAAAGAGAAGAAGTAGAAATAGGAATAGGAAGAAATCTGAATGGGTATAACATTGAATGGAGGGACTCGAGAAGGGAAGGAAAAAGGGGTAGGGAGATAGGGGGTGGACTGATGGCAGTTAGAGAAAGACAAGGGAGAATAAAGGTAAAATGGAAGGAAGAAAGGACAGAAGAAGTCATAGTAGGGGAAATAGAGATAGAGAGAGAGAAATGCACGGTTGCATCAGTCTACATGCAGCACAAGAAAAAAGAAAATTATGAGTACCTAACCGAAGAAATAGAGGAAAATAGAGGAAAAATATTAATAATAGGAGGAGACTTTAACGCTAGAACAGGAGGCGAAGGAAGAGAATGGGACAGCGAAGGACAGATAGGAGAAATAAAAACAAAGGATAGTATGATAAACGCAGAAGGGAAAGAGATGGTAAAATGGCTAGGAGAGACGGGATTAGTGATTATGAATGGGAAAAAAGAAGGAAATGAAGAAGGAGAAATTACATATATAGGAGCGAGAGGGATGTCGACAATTGACTACATAATAGGAAACATAGGAGGGGAAGAGAGAGTGAAGAAAATGCAAATGGGAGAGAGAACTAAATCGGATCACCTACCAGTAGAAGTGGAACTAGAAAACAGGGTTGAAGAAGAAAAAAACAGAGAAGAAGAAAGGTTAAGAGAAGACTGGAGCGAAGAAGGAATAAAAGAGTATCACAGATGGATAGGAGCAGTAGAAGGAACGGAAAAGTGGGAAGAGATAAAAATCAGAGTGCAGAACGCTGTAACAAAAAAGAAAATAAGAAGTAAAAAAGGAACAAGGAAAAGCTGGTGGAGAGAAGAATGTAAGGTAAAAAGAGACAAGGTAATGAATGCTCTGAAAGAACTAAGGAGAGGAACTGGGGATAGAAGCAGATACTTGGAAGCAAAGAGGGAATACAGAGAGGAAATAAGAAAGGCAAAAGAAGAGGAAGGAAGGAAAGTGGCGGAGGAAATAAGCAAGGATAGAACGAGAAGGAAATTTTGGGAAAAAGTGAGCGGAGGAAAGAAAAAAAGAATAAAAATAGACAAAAAGATAAGTAATGAGGAATGGCTAAATCACTTCAAGAAGCAGCTGGGAGAAAAAGAAAAGGACTACAATCAAAAAGAAGAAGGAGAAGAACAGGAAAAAGGTGAAAAAGAAGAGGGAGGGGAAATAAAAGTAGGGGAGGTAGTAGAAGTGATAAAGAGAATGAAAAAGAAAAAAGCATCAGGAGAAGATGGGATTGTAAATGAAGCGTGGATGGCAGGGACAGAAAGCCTAATAAAAGACCTGACAAAATGTCTAAATGGAGTATGGAACGGAGAAGGATTCCCGAAGGAATGGAGAAAGGGAATAATAGTACCAGTCTACAAGAAAGGAAAAAAAGAAGAAGTTAGCAATTACAGGGGTATAACGCTGATGGATACAGGTTACAAGATATATGCAGAAATAGTAAGGAAAAGACTAGATAGAGAGATAGAAGAAAAAGGAATACTAAGCGATACGCAATTGGGATTCAGACTAAAAAGAGGAACAATAGATGCAATATACGTGCTGAAAACGGCAATAGGAAAAGAAATCAGGGAAAAAGGTGGGAAATTGTTTGTCTTCTTCGCTGATATGAAAGCAGCGTTTGACAGGATAAGAAGAAAGAAGATATGGGAAATAATGAAGGAAAAAGAAATAGATAAAAGGATCAGAAGAAGTATAGAAGAAATATATAAAGAAACAGGATGCAGATTAAAAATTAGAGGAGAGATAATAGGGGAATTCGACACAGAAAAGGGAGTGAGGCAAGGGTGCCCGCTGAGCACCACGCTATTTAATCTTGCCTTTGCGGAGTTAGAAGAGAAAATGAGTAAAATTCAGGAAGGAGGAGTGGTAATAGGAAGAAAGAAAATCTGGACGATAGGATATGCGGATGATATAGTAATGTTGGCAAAAAATGAAAATGGGATGAAAGAGATGCTGAAAAAACTAAGGAGATTCTTAGAGGAAAGAGGGTTGGAATTAAATGTAGAAAAGTCAAAAATGATGAAATGTAAGAAAGGAGGAGGAAGAGAAAAGAAAGTTTTGAGTGGATAGGTAAGAAAATTGAAATGGTAAAAGAATATAACTATCTGGGATTCACAATAAACAAAAATAATGGGAATAAGAGACATATAAAGAAAACAGAAGGTAAAATAAATATGGGACTAGGAAAAGTATGGGGGTTGGGAGAAAGATTATTTAAAGAAAATTGGAAGCTAAGGATGATGTTATTTGATGCGTTAATGAAAAGCGTGATAATGTATGGAGCAGAAATATGGGGATGGAAAAGATACGAGGAAATAGAAAGACTACAAATGAAATATATAAAATGGGTACTGGGTTTAGACAGAAACACACCGAGTTATCTGATAAAATGGGAAACAGGAAGAAAAGAAATAAAAGAAAAAGCAATAGAGAGAGCGATGAGATATGAAAATAAAATAAAAGAAGAGAAGGATGGAACAATAAAGAAAGAAGCATGGAGAGAAATGAAGAGAAACGAAAAGAAAAGAGAAGAAAGAAATAAAAAAAAAGGAGAGAGAGAAGAAAGACTAGGGGAAAGTAAAAAATACAGAGAGAGAGAAGAAGGAGACGATGAAAGAGAAGAGTTCTGGGAAGAAGTAAGAGAAGAATTGAAGAAAAAAGAAGAAAAAGAAATGGAAGACAAGATGGAAAAATCAAGATATATAAGAGAGTGGAAGGGGATAAGGGAGGAAATGAAGAAAAGTAGACTAATAGAAATACAAAATGAAGGGAAAATAAGAGGGCTACAGATAAGAGAGAGGTTTAGGTTAGGGAACGAGACAAGAGGGTGTAGAGGAAGACTGGAAACACATAGTAGAAAAATGCGAAATGACAATAAAAGAAGGAGAAAAGTGGGAAGAAATAATGGTTGGGAGCAAAGAAAAAATAGCATGGATGAGGGATCTAAAGTGGAAAAGAAGAAGAAAAGAAGAAGAAAAAGAGAAATAAAAAGAAAAGTGAAAAGAGAGAAGAAAGAAAACGGTAAGAGAGAACCGTAGTAAGCATGAGTGAAAGCAGAGGGAGCGGAGGATACCGCAGTAAAGGTGTAAAAGCCCTAATACGGACAGATGAAAGAAGAGGAAAAGGAAACGCAAAGAAAAAGAAAAAACACTAAATCATCAAAGCACAATCACACACAAATACAACACAAAACACTAACAAGAAACAAGACACGTCACTCAACAAAATTGAAATGTATATTGTAAATAAACATTGTAACATTAAGTTAAATAAACTCAATATATATATATAGTAAATTATCTAAGATCGAAAGTAGGAAGAAGATGCGTTCCACCGTATTATGCGAAACATTTTTCAGATAAATCTAAGGTTTTAAGTGATGTCTATAAACATGCAGTATGCGAGTTTGATTGTGAAAATGATTCTAAAAAATACCCTCGATCTGTTATCTTTGCTGACGCTGAAGAGCTTTATGAAGCAGTCATAGAACATCGGAAGATAGAAGGGAATGTTCTTATTAAGGTTTTTGCCGATGGAGGTCAAGGCTTTTTTAAGATAAGCTTGACAATTCTTCCAGAGAATTATTCAACCTCATTAGATTATGGTGTCGAAAATAATCAATCAGATTTTGATGACGAATGCGAAAATGAATCGACTGGCAAAAGGAAGCTTTATTCAGAGGGCAGCAATATCAGCAAGAAAGGTAAACTCACCAGTGTAAATAGATTAATACTTTTGTGCGTGGTTCCTAATATAAAGGAATCGTATGATAATATTAAAACACTATTTGAAATTACAAAACTTAATAATATTCCTTTTAAGTTTGTTGCAGATTTCAAACTTCTCTTGATTGTTAATGGACAACAAACTGCAACAGCGATATTTCCCTGTCCATACTGTTTCATCACATTAGACGATTTAAAAAAAAATCCTTTTTGTAAGCATCATAGTAATTCGAGTTTGACTGGTAGTTCAGAGATTGAAGATGATGTACAATTAAAAACTTATGGAGATTTGAGAGATGATTACAATAAGTTTATTCTTACAGGTAAAGATAAAAAATTTAGCAAAGACCTCGCAGCACTATTAATCTACCTCTTTTTGCAGAAGATGATGAAACTTTTGTCCTACAAAAGTGCATTATCCCAGAACTAGACGTTTTACAAGGATTGTTAAATCATTTATTTTGGAATGGTTTAGTTCCTATTTTAGGTAGAGAAAAAGCATTGTTGTGACCTAAAAAAGTAAAAGTTATATCTAAAAATTACCATGGAGATGCTTTTGAGGGTAATGCCTGTCGAAAATTAAGCAAGCTGACAAACTTAATGATTATGAAATTTTTCAAAATGTAGGTTATTTGAAAATTGTGCCTTACATTGCTGCTTTCAAAGCAATGAATAAGGTCGTTGACTGTTGTTTTACTTCTGGCAAGGTAACATGTTCACCAGATGCTTATGTACATGAATTAGGCAAAGCATTGCAAAGTATCGATAACCTTTCAGAAACTTTAAAAATTCATGTGATTCTTGCGCATTTAAAAGCAAGTTTACAATTAATTGAAAATGATAAAGGCTTAGGGTTTTGGTCGGAACAAAGCGGAGAATCGGTACACCGAGAATTTTTAATATATTATAGCCGCTACAAAATAAATGATATTCACGATGAGTCATATGGATCAAGGTTAAAAAAAAGCAGTGGTTGAATTTTCTTCGCTGCACTTGTAATTTTGTTTTGTGCGATTGCTTATTTTTTTCCAATAATGAGGGATTAAGGCACACATGCTAATATTGAAAAAATATACAAAAAATACAAAAAAAAACATAAAAGATACAAAAAAATATAAAAAAATATACAAAAAAACAAAAAAAAAAGCAAAAAAAGAGATGGGGTCAGATAACCACTACGTCCACGCCGTTGACCCTGGGGTAAGCTGAAAGTGGTCTTCATATAAATTTTCATGGAAAATATCTATTTTATAACAATGGTACGGATTTGGAAAGTTGTTCGCAATAAAAAATACACAAATTTTATTAAAAAATTTCTTTGTTAAAGCTAATATTTTAAACTTATTACGAAAACAATGTAAAAAACGTATTTTTTTCGAAAAAGTGTCATAAATCGCAAAAGGGATCAGTTATGATTTCAATTTTTGCGAATTTTGAATCTACTTTTGATATAGAATCAACCTGCGCAAACCAATTTCGTCCACATTTTGATCAAACTTTTCTGACCTTCAAGAACACTGTGATCGGTGAACAGCCAGGCGAAAACGATGTAAACTTTTGCATACTATGTGATAAGGTACTAGATCCTAATAAGTCTTGTATAGTTAATCAACGGGGTATTGAGAAATTAGCAAGCGCTAGCCATCGAAGAAAAGACAATAAACATGTAGATTTGGAAAAAGTCCAAGAAATTACTGTACATAGAGCTTGTCAAACAATGTATGTTAGGGAATCGAATATAAAAGCGGCACTGAAAAATGCACTCAAAATTGTTGAAGTAGATAGAAAACGTAAAGAGGAAGGGCTTCAATTTGATTTTTCTACTTATTGTTTATTCTGTTCGCAAACATTTTATAATGTGGACAAATATTCTCGTGTGTTACAGCAAAGTACTATAGATAGCATTATAGCGCAGCTTGAAACGTATCAAGAAAATGAAATTAATTTAATGATATCGTCGCGTGTATGTAATTTAAAAGACAAGAACGATGAATATTACACTCAGGCAAATGTTTTTTATCATCGACGTTGCTTAAGTAAGTTTTATTTATATAATCCAACAAACGTGATAGGTAAATCTATAAGTGATGAAATGTCTCATTTAATATCATATATTATTAATTTTTTATTAGAAAATAGCGAAGAGTGTCAATTTTAGTTAAAAAAATTTTAAATCAATATATTAGTATTCACGGGTCTACAGATTTACCACCTCTTAATCGTATTGAAGATGCTCTAAAAAAACATTTTGAAGATGAGATAGTTACTTATACAGTTACCAATGATCGAATTATTTGTTTGAAAAGGTTGGGAGGATTATATAGTGAAAAAAATTTTTATGATAATCGTAAAAGTGACCCGCGAGAAGAAAAACTACGTATAATTACAGAAGCCGCAGAATTAATATTGCAAGATATTCGTTCAATAAAATGCGATATTGATAGTTATAAATCGCCAACTACATTTTTAGATAATGTTAACGAAGAAATTCCAGAAGCATTGAAAGTATTTCTCGACGTATTATTAAAAACACATAAACGAATCCCCAAAAAGGCCCTGATTTCAAATTAGATAATAAAATTAGTACTTTAGGCCATATTTTAATGTCTGTCGTTAGACCACGGTCGTTTTCTTTTTCAATATTACTAGCACTTTCTTGTATGATTCACACTAAATATGCTGCTAAAGGTATCATAGATTTTCTTCATAATTTAGGTCTTTGTGCTTCATATTTTGAGACAACTCGATTTGAAACATCGATTGTGAACTGTCCGAAACTATAGGTTTCATCTCCGATTCGTATTTGCAATTCGTATATGACAATGTAGATCACAATACTTGCACTATTGATGGAAAAAATACTTTTCATTCTATGGACGGTATAATGTGTGTGACGCCATCAGCGTCAGTACGCTCAAATACTTGTATTCCACGTTTAAAAGGAGCCTTTTCGTTTGATTCAACTAATACATTCGGGTTTACACCATTAAGTACTTTTAATAATAAGAAGCCTTTTAATTTGAGTTCTATAACTGTAGATGATTTAGCATTAGATAGTATCGATATAATTGGTAGATTAAAATCCATCGATTTGTTGTGGTTCTATGGAAAATTTAGTGCACCACAACAAACACCAAACTGGAATGGATTCATGAACAAATTTCATTTATTGAATCATGAATTTGATACATCAAAAATTATCCCTTTGCCATTTATTAATGCTCCTCCAAGCGACCATAAAACTATATTAACCTCATTAATCGATGCTAGGCAAAGAGCCGATATTAACAAACAAAAACATTGTTTTGTTACGTTCGACTTGCCATTGTTTATGAAAGCAATGGAAATCGTTTCCTCTATTGATCCCGATAACGATCCCCATAACCTGATGTCAGTATTTCCTCGTTTAGGCGGCTTCCATCTATTAATGTCTTATATTTCATCTGTCGGATATATAATGGGTGGAAGTGGCCTTAAAGAAGCTTTTAGTTCAATTTATTCTGAATTATCTGCTGATAAAGCTCTTATTGGCCAAGCTTTTTCTCGAGCTGTGAGAGGCCATCTGTTAGTCCAAGCAGCACTTGCTTCTATCATTTTTAAACAAATAGATCTTGATGATAATGAAAAAAATTTTTTAAATTAATCTCTATTAGACGTAGGATGGGATAATTTTAACAATAAACTTAAATCTGTTATAGTGCAAAATATAAAGGAAAAATTTGTAGAACGCGTCAATTATCTAAAAAATAATGGACCAACGTGTTAACTGTGGGTGCAATATTTTGAAATAGTTTATTTAATTCAATGATTTATAGATGTCGAACGTTCTGGCAATTTTCCGTTGCATTTGGAAATTATTAAATTAATGATTTCAATTTGTTATGCTTCGGGGCATCATTTGTATGTCAAAGCTAGCTTATTGTATATACAGCATATGCTAAAATTAAAAGATGTTATGGATTGTTAAGTATAATAAGTTTTGTAATCAGGGCTACTTCACAATTAGGCGGTCTAACAGATTTTGGTCTGGCATATGGTCAGATATGACCATAGAGCAGATGTTAATGAGGCCAATAAAATGTACTGGAGGTTTGACACATGGTCGCGGTTTGACAGAATCGGTTGTAGGAAAATGGGTTATGTCTAGAGTAGCTGTATTAGAAGTTAGTAGTGCGATAGAAAAATTCTGTAACGTTACATTTGCCACGTCTGAGCAACACGTAGATAATAGGGTGTCTCGTATTAATCGAGATACTGATGATTTAAATAAACTATTAAACTTTTTTGAATTCTGTAATCCATTCCCAGACACAATCAAAATTATTGGTATATTCTCTGGCTATGTTGGTGATTTGTCTTCTGTTTTAAAGCTTTCGAAATTGGGAATGTATTAATGAAAAATACAGCTGATAAAACATATTCATCCTTAAAATTTAAGCGGAGCAGTAAAGTTGTTAATTTACAAACCACTAATTCAATAATAAAAAATATCAGCAACGAAGTAGTTCATATATCACCGGAATTGATATTTCAAAAACTAGCGTTAAATATAAAAACTCCAGAAGATATTAGAGAATATAGCAGCAAATTTGAACTATCTTCAGTGTCATTGTCATTATTCGATGAAAATGGTATGCGGAAAACAAAAAAATCAGCATTTTATTCAAATTTTGAAAAAGTCGATATTATCGAGATCAAGGGCAAAACTACTCATGTAGTAGACGGAGGATATTTTCTTTATAAAGTCGTTTGGAATTGTAATGAGACAATAGAGTGCATATTAAATAAGTATATTTCGTATGCAAAAATCCATTCTAAACCCAATAGTTATATAGTCTTCGATGGTTATCCAGAAGATGATGCAAATGTAACGAAATCGGTTGAGCGTTCTCGGCGAAAATTAAAAAATATAGGTAGGGAAATAGCATTCAAAAATCATATGACAATAACGGTTGAGTAATGAAAAAAACAAAATCAAATTAATTGAAATATTATGCCATTTATTAAATGAAATAGGTTTCAGAACAAAAATTGCTTCTGATGATGCCGATGTTTTGATTGTTCAAACAGCGATTGATAATGAGCGCGTCGATAGTGATAACATTACAATTATTGTAGGCACAGATATAGATTTATTAGTAATATTAACGCAAATAGGACAAAACGTGAGTAATATCTTTTTCAGAAAAGACAGTAAAGGTGTTCATAATTATGAATACTATAGTAATACTAGCTTTTTATATAAAGATTTGTTAAGCATTGTAGACTTTTTGCATGCCTTTTGTGGTTGCGATACCACATCTGCTTTCTACAAAAAAGGTAAAAGTAAATTGATGGAAATATTTAATCATCAAAAATTAATAGAATTCGCTTCAGTTTTTTATAAAAAAGATGCTACTCACGACGAAGTTGCGAGCAGTGCATTCATTTTAATTATGGGTATTTATAGCAGTAAAGCAGAAAAGATTTTAATAGAAAAATCTAATGCTTTCTCGTTAAATGACCTTCGCTATTTGCATTTTAGCACGGCCATGGTCAAATCCAAATTTTTATTAGAATCTTTTCCACCAACCGAAGGAACAGCAAAAGAGCACGCGTTTAGAGTTTATTATCAAGTTCAAAGATGGCTAGGAAATTCAAATGTAAAAGCAACAGATTGGGGATGGGAAATAGATAACAATAGTCTTTTACCTATAGGTACTAAAGAGCCACTTGTGCCGAAAAAATTGCTTGAATAAATATCTTGTTCGTGTAGCAAGAAAGACTGCGTAGATTATTCTTGTACTTGCCGGAAAAATGGGTTAAAATGTACAAATCTTTGTGCACATTGTCACGAAGAATCTTGTTTCAATTTTGAAAAAAACATTATTATCAGATGCGATAGTAATGACGAAAATGATGAAATAATAGAATGCGAAACTATAATTGATAGTGTGTGTGATAATCTAGATAATGTAATAGACATGGACCAAGTACACTGCGCTAAAAGATATAGATTTAATGAATAACTTTAATATTTAAATTAAGTATCTATTGTATTACCATAATAATGTCATAATTTTTAAGTATAATGAAACAAATTAAAATTTATTGTAAATAACATTAAAAATATAATTATTATAAATAATATCTCAAACTGTTAATTAAATTTCAATAAAATAGCGTAATTACATATATATCAAAATAAGTAATATTAAAGCCAAACGCCGAGCGCCTGGCTTTTCTATTACTATATATACTTCCCCTCCGCGGGATCTGTATCCCCCACCGCTCGCTTTCTTTGACGCTCGGGCGCATTTTGCCCGATATTCAACGGCAAATTTCACCCTTTTAAACTGATTTTAGAGCAAAAGTTCAAATGACAAAGTTGTAGTTTGATTATTGAGCTTTAAAAAACTTTTTTCAAATAATGTATAACTCTAACGGCTGAGTCACAGGGCATTATGCAAGATGTACTAAAAAAAAAAGGTTTAATTGTCATTACTGTAGTGCCGAAAGTAATAATTATACATAGCTCAGAGTTAGCATATATAAAGAAGATAATGCAATCTACAAAATATCATAAGCTAATTCTTTCAACATCACTCTATGTGGAGATATGAATTTTTGAAATGTTACCTTTTTTGATCAATTTTGATGTTTTCTGCAATTATATTGATTATTAATTACTCAATTGAGATGAGCGATAGCTCATTTTATAGATAATTCTATTATCTATAACTTATTCCATTGAGGTACATACATACCTAACTTCAATAGTTTTGGTTTTATACGCGAAGAACATGTTTCTGCAAATTTCAAACGGCTGTAAAAAGTTATTAAATGAAAGTTGCGAGTTGGAAACATATACGTTTTCATCTACGCATAGTAATAAACAACTTTGCATAGTCGGTCTGCTGTTAGTATTAACGTCAGGAAATACCTCATTTTTGGCTTCATTGATTGGCCTATTAATATAATATATATATATATATGATATATATATAATTATTATACCGACCGAGCCATTACAGGCCCCTGCTGATAACGTTACAACTGAAAATGCTCTATTATAATTACGAAGCGACAATTTTAAACTTGATTGAACAGTATATATGCTAAAATTATCGCTTTGTAATTAGAATAAAAATTATTAAATTACACTGTTTAATTGCTTGCAAGTACAAAATTCATTTGAAAATAATCTCTAAGCTCTAGGTATCAACGGTAACCTATTCACGTGTAAGTTTTACTTTTTAATAAAAATGTGGAGAGAAGAGGGAAAGAATTAGGTATTGATAGTTCACCACCGGATTTTATTGCGTAAATATTATTTATTTATGCATTTCCAAGTTTAAAGCAAGATTAAGAATAATACTTATTATTGTACGATTATTCAATCAAAATCTATGTCAGTTTGAACATTTCCATGAATTTTGTTAATTAACCTACCATACCGCATTATTACATGTATTACATTATTTATGCAATATTTATCCTATTTATTATTTCTTAAAACATTATTAGGAATAAGACTTTATAATTATTAAAAAAAATTCAGGTTATCAAATAAACTTTCCTATGAGTATTGTAAGAGACCAGTCAAAATAACCAAAGCGACCCATACATTCATTAGCATTGTTCTAGCATTGTTTGTTTGACAGAATAAGATTGTGTTATTATTTATCATTCGGACTAATTAAAAAGTGAATTTATCGGTAGAATTTCCACATTTTTTGTAATAAGTTTTTAATTTCAATATGTTAAACCAAGGTTTATCACAAATTAAATAGTGATATCATATTTTAAACCAAAAAATAAATCAAAAACATGTCAAATATTTTTTGAAATAACTGATAGATTCCAAATATGTAAACAATTGAAATAAAATATTCTACATCAATTGTTCATCACATTCATTTTTCCAAATTTCAGGATAAACTAACATTATTTTCAACATTTTTGATATATTTTTTCTAAATCTTCTTAAGTAAAGTACAATACTTTGGTTTTATGATGGAATCAAAATTAAAATCACTATAAACAAAAATCATATATTTAGCTATCAATCTTTTATAAAGTTTATTAATAAAGCTTAAATCTACGTACAAATTAAGATTCGTAGCTTGAATTATAAGTGATTAAGTCTAAGTAATTTGGAAAGTTTAAATAAAAAATGAACATTTCAGAGATCAGTAATATGTTCATAACTTGTCACTCTATATTTTTTTAATACTATTTTCTTATTTGAAAATTGCAGGATACTACTATTACTATAACAATATATTATTTTAACTTATATATAGTAACAAAATAATAAATATATATATATATATATATATATATATATATATATATATATATATATAATAAAAATATAAACATATAGAAATAAACCATACAATTGTTATTTTCTTAATAAAATGTTTGAAATATTATGAATATTGAAATTATTTCCTGAATTAAAAAAATTTGAATTATTAGTTATTAGGAACCATAAAATAAATTAAAGAACCAAGTTAATGTGTTTTTAATAGTACATTAAAAGTAAATCTATTAACCTTTGCAATCTATTTATACTCAACAAAAAATATGAATTGTTTGAGAATATATCTAATTTTCTTATATATAAATTGATAATTTCACTATGCAAGAATGGATACATAAAACTTATTTTTTCAAATTGTTTATTTTTAGCTAACTTCAGAATAAATAAATTTCAAGATGTAATAAAATAAAAAACTAACATTATTTAATGTTATATATTAATCAATTTATAAAATCTGAAAATTAACATATTTCTTAAGATTAAGTTAACTACAGAATATCCATTCAAAGTAACTGGAGCTTTGGTAATATTATATTATGTCTTTTTCAAAGATAAATCTAGTACATTTATGCATAAATATTATTATAAAAAACGTTCTAAAAATTACTGAGTTCAGATCAACTTAATCAATACATTAATAAATTCAAAATGAAATTGTAGTTTTCTCTATACAATTGAACATTCATTTTTTTAAATTTGAAGGAATGATTGCATCTAATGAGTTATAAATGATTTATGGTATTTTTATTAAGCTAAGATATAAAACTATATAATGTATCAGCATAATGATATTTTATTAATCTTGAACCACTAAGTCAATTAGATTCATTAATTCGTCTGTGGCGCGGGCGCTACTTGAAGATGCATTAATCTTATTAAATAATTATTTTAATTGATATCAAGATTCAACTATTGATTTTATAATATTGACATTTCATATAAATTATTCGACCTTCAAGTTTAAAAAATAGTGAAAAAAAAATTCTTATTGATTATTATTTATATTTGTACATTTTATTGAAATTCATATTTTACAACAATTTTTTAAAATCATATTAAAGAGTAGATTATTCATAAATTTTAACAAATTTGAATAATATTTTACCTTTTTCTTGCAATGACATATCAAAAGTTTTATAAACTCGGAAGATATTTTTGTTGTCATCCATACATTAGGGCGTTTACAGAACGATTCTGAGGCTGCTTATTCAACAGACGCGAACTTGACGCGGATACAGCGTTGCTGGTGGAAAAGTTTTTCTCTGGGTCCCTATAAAATCTCCTTCTATATCAAGGGTCTCTAAAAAATATTTCACTATGTGCAACAGTTCAATTCGTGATTTCAGTTCCATAGTCAGGCCCTCGCCACATATGCGCATATGCGCGCGTACGAGGGCGTACAAACGCGTACAAATCGCTAAAAGTTTTGATAGTGCTAACAACAGAAAGTTACTACTATTCCTCGCATGCCCCAAACCTTCAATAATATAGCGTTATGATACGTTTGTTCCGGGAGTAAGTGTGTTCGTTTGGGTCATGCGAGGAATAGTAGTAACTTTCTGTTGTTGGCACTATCAAAATTTTTAGCGATTTGTACACGTTTGTACGCGCTCGTACGCGCGCGTATGCGCATATATAGCGAGGGCCTCAGTAATGAGAATCCGATAACGCTACAAAAAATTTCATTTTCACGAAGTCGTATCACATCTATATCGTTTATACAGCTATGATCAAAATGCTATGGGAATGCCGGCTGTGAATCTTGATCATAGTTATATAAACAATATAGATACGATACAACTTCATGAAAATAAAATTTTTTGTAGCGTCATCGGATTCTCATCACTGTCCATAGTTCTATTTTCAAATTTTGTCAAATCTGAACGAATTAAAAGCGTTTAGTTGTTGTGTAAATTTTTCGAATAAAATAATTTTTATTAAAAAGTCATGTGATCATAATGCACCAAGTGATGTACGTTAATTAAATGAGTGCAACATTTTTACGGATAATCTAAAAAATTATTTTTTTTTTATCTTATGAATTATATTATTATATTTTTGAATAGAATTATACAACTTAATGAAAATTCTACGATTAATTATTTCATTTTCTTTATAGCCAATCTTTACAATGTTCTAGAATTGAATCTGATTTGTACTCATACTGCTGGTAGATCAATGCTTATCTGACCCCCTTACCCTAGTCTGCAAAGTATAATGGACAGTGAAAAAAAAATACCATTCGAAATATCTCTAATTAAACCCTCCAAGAATGCTCATTATTTTAATTGAACCCCTTCAGTTATCCTATAAAATAATTAAAAACTATGATAATTTTTTCGTTTTTTGCAACTGCGATATCTTTAGTATTACTTAATATTTTTGCAAAGAAACATGACAAAAAAATTGAACCTTTGCTCGTTTTAATTGTACCCGTCTTACTTTTTCAAAATTATTAATATATATGTCAAAAACAACAATCTAATTTTATTGTATGTTCTTTCCAAATAACCCAATAACCCAATAATCTATTTGGAAAGAATATACAATAAAATTAAATTGTTGTTTTTGATATATATATATTAATAATTTTGAAAAAGTAAGACGGGTACAATTATAACGAGTAAAGGTTCAATTTTTTTGTCATGTTTCTTTGCAAAAATATTAAATATTACTAAAGATATCGCAGTTGCAAAAAACGAAAAAATTATCATAGTTTTTAATTTTTTTTTTGGGATAACTGAAGGGGTTTAATTAAAATAATGAGCATTTTTGGAGGGGTCAATTAGATATGTTTCGAATGAAATTCTTTTTTACATTATACTTTGCAGGCTGGGGTAAGGGGGGGTGCTTATCTGTAAGGTCCCGGTCACATAGGTACATATGGATGCGGACGGATATGGATGCGAATCCCTACTGAAGAAAAAGACGTCTTCAAAAGACGTCTTTAAATGACGTCTGTAAACGACGTCTTTAGAAATGCCAATTTACGTCTGAAATTCGAACGTTTTATGACGTAATTTTTTTTAAATAAACGACATATTTTTCCATGAAATGACGTCTTTTCGAAAAATAAATGACGTATTTTCCAAAAAATGACGTCTTTTAGGAAAATTTAATTCTGTACCAGCAGCTTAATGACGTCTTTTTAGGAAAATAAATGATATAGCAGCAGCTTAATAACGTATTTTTCTAAATAAATGACGTATATTTTAAAAACGACTTATTGGTAACCCTTTTAAAATCACGCCTTTCATTTTACAAATACGTCTTTATTTTTCAATTAGTCATTCTGTAGTATTTAAAAAATGACGTATTTTTGAAAATAGACGTTTTTTTCAAACGAAAGACATCTGTTTTGAAATCAAAGACGTCATTTCATCTCGCTAAACACGTCATTCTTTACTTATTTATGAAAGACAATATTTAAATAGTTTTTCATTCTTTTCATCAATATTTAAATGATGTTTATTATACAATCGTTTCGACGTATTTTATTTACACATAAAAATTCATTACATATTATCGATTTCAATAAGAATATCTGTTTGAAACAGCACACAAGTACGAGTCAGATTCAGAAACCATGTGAACGCAAATTGTGGCAATAATATTAGTATCGATAGCTTGCAAGTCTTGACTAATAGACACTAATCTCTTAATTTGAAAATTGGGTACGTGCTCATGGATATCAAAGATATTTTCAACATTTACAGTCTTACAGATAGTATATTCTCGTTCATTCAATGTATCTACTATAAAAGAATCAATTTTTATGTAATCATTGTCGATTGATTTAGCAAATGAATTATTAAGTTTTGTTTTATTACACGACAAGTATGTACATTCCATTTTAACTAATTTTCGGTAAACTCTTGAAAAATTTGAAAACTGCAAATATTCTATCCATCGATTCGCAGGGCACGAAGCTTTCCCGAAATACTCGTATCTACCAATATCCGTCTTTAACACTGTAATACATTCTCTTATCTCTAAATATCGAATGTAAGACAGATCGTGAGAGTCGGGATTATTTTGTAATAAGAATTTATTCAAAAGTAATCGACTCTTTTTCATTCCCATAACCCTACAAAGTTGATGTAAAACACCTTTCGCATCATGTATTTCTTTTACAATAATTCCGTTCCCATTTTCAAATCCGTACCCAGAATGATAATATTAGGAACCCCAATTAATTTCACTTTGCAATTGATGGACGTTATACGTCATCGCACTTCTCCCATATGAGAATTCTGTAAGAACTACAAATATTGTTAGTAAACGGTGTGCTTCGCGGAGTTAAAATCTAGTTATATTTTCTTTCACTAAAATGTAGTAAGCTCTTACAAAATGAGACCAATGTATAACATAGCATCGCATGCGAGGAATCATGAACAAAGCTATTGTACTGTAATGAAGAATACAATTTTGACACTCTCTGGCTTTCCAAAATTTCCTATCTTTGATAGATCGTGAATTTCTTAAAAGTTTGTTAGGGACTTTTAAAATTTTTATAAAGTTATCAATAGCATCGATTTCAGCATTAGTTAGTGAAAGGGTCATATTCTTGACGTCGAACCAATATTTTATAAACTGTTTTCCTACTCCCAAGTCCATAAAATGCATGGCATCAGGTACAAAACCTGAAATTATATTAAAAGCTCTTAATCGAATCAAAACCGATTCATTATTAACTCCGAAAATCGTTTACCCTGTAGCGCGAGCTTGTTGCATATGTTTCTTGAGTGTCTGTTTCATTTCTTTCTGCTATAAGATTGTCCACTGCGATATACTTCACACAACCCAACCCCCTCTACCTACAGCAATCCAATACCCCGGGTGTAGACACCAACTACATCCATAATAGCCGTTGAACTGTGTCAGCCTCTGCATCGAGGTGCGTGCTACAGAATCAACACACGAGCAAATCGCATAAAGGTAAATGGTATGTAACGTACCATTTATATTGCATATCATTCCATTGTGATGTTTGTATCACTTATAAATAATTCAAACTCTCGTATCTAGTTGCGCTTATGAGTAAGAATTCGTTTCTAATAAATCTACTCTACTTATCAAATAAATTGAAAAATTAAATATAAGGTGATAATAATAAATTGAAAAATCAAATATATGCGAGTATGGCCAAGGTATTAAGGACAGTCAGACTATGCCCTAGTTTCTTATGGTGCAAATTGTCCCATAAGCAGAGCTAAAGTCTTTTTGAGATTGGATATAATTCGGCTCAAGTTTCTTATAGCGCGAGGTGTTCTATAAGTTGAACTTGAATTATAGGAGAGGAAAAGTCTTGCTCAGTTAATTACAATGAGAGAAAGAACTTAGGTATTAGCCAAGTTTATTCAGACTCATGTGCTCACTTTGCAAGGCTAGAAGTGAATGCCAGCCTGTGCAATAGTGGGCGTATTTATACACAAATTTTCCCGCCTATTTTCGCAGGAGCGTTTTCTTCGAGAAGTTTTCGAATATTCGAGAAACATTCGCGAATTTTGAGAAATGAATTTTCTTAATTTACAAGTAAATAAACATTAATAATGAGCTTTCAACACATGTGAACTTTACAGAATTCGTTATTTGTTGATTTAGTGTAATTTACAATTATCGCAAATAGTGTTGTCAAAGCTTATTAACTAATAAAATTAATTAATGTAATATTACATATTTACAATAGACAATTATTAAATTTTTACATAACCTTATAGTTTATTAATTTTAGAAGTATTTTTTAAAAAGAAATATTCAAATTAGTTAATAACATTTGAATTATAACAAATTTTCATATTTTTAACGGTTTTTTCTATAATCTTATAACGCAATTATTAGATTAATTATCTAAGATTTATAAATTATAAAGTTTTCCTTATTAAGTATAAAATTAACGCTTTCGTTCTATATACAACTTATTGTTTAAATAAATTATTGATTGTTTATTTATTAATAACAGTTATTATTAAGCTGTTATCAATGAAACCAATTCTTACTCATGTTCATTTCTTATTCATTTTGCATTTGGACTATTTACATTTTTCTAATAATTCCTTTCCCATATTAAAATTCATTATTATTTAATAATTAAATGCAATTCGTATGACTATATTCTAAATCTACGTACTAAAATCTATATAAGAAATACTTTGTTATATCAAAATTATTTCTAATTAACATATTTTTCTTATATAACAAAAATCATTATATCTATATCTATTACTTTGTGACATCACGTTCCTTATTTTGGTTATGAAATTAGACTCTTGTACTAATACAATCAAATAATCGGTGACGTGGCCCCGTTTAACGTGCTGATTTGAGTAAACAGATAGATGACGTTTGACGGGTTGCGGTGATTCAGTGATATAATAAACTAGCTCATAGATAGGACCGTTACATAGCCCCCTCTTGAGACTAAATGATCTATGAGAAAGAAGTCTCATGATTCAGTTCTCTATGAGCTTTTTATTATTGTTTTCTTTTAAAATTTATATTGAAGGAAAAGGATAAAGTTCCTTAGATCGGATAAATCCGTCTAAGTTGATTACATCCCTCCTTGTCTCAAAATCATTATCACACTTTCTCCAATATTTACATATATTGTAAATTTGTTTGGAGAGAAGATAAATCTTCTAGTGGCTAAAATTGGTATGGGTTTACAGGTAATGTCTTTTTTGTATAATACTTCGTGTGCTGACATAAATCGCAACGATTTATTGTTACATCTAATTTTTTACGAAGTTTGTAAATATAAAAATTTTTCTGTAACATCTTTGTAATTTTTCTTTTTTCAATATGATCATAAACTTCATGTATTTCTTTGATCAATTTTGGAATAATGATTTCCGGTAATAATAATTTGTTGTTAATTTTATCTTTTTTATATACTAAATTGTTATAAACTATATATCTAAGATCAAAATTTTCTTTCTTTCTTAGGTTTTGTATAAAGTCATCTTTCTGTTGTAAATCTCGAGAAGGATTTTTCATCAACATAACAATTTAAATTTCATCGGTGTAGTCGTTACTGCAGTCCGTTATATGTCTTGATAAAAAATCAACAGCTTTATTCTTATTACCTGGTAAATACTTGTATGTAATGTTGTAGTCTTGAAGAAACAAGCAGCACCTCACTAATCTCGTATTCGTAAATTTACAAGTAGTTAAGAATTTCAACGCTTCATGATCCGTACGTACAATTATTTCTTTCGCACCTCTCACAAAGGAGCCACCCCAATCCGACATCACCGATTTGAATAATTTTGGAATATGTTGTAGTACTTGAAAAAAAATTAGATACGTGTTTTTTTTTATCGGCCCATAAGGGCTTTAAAGGGGTGAAATCCATCCTGAAAATCAACCCCTAAAATTAGTTTTTTTAATATTTCTCAGCATTAAATGAATATTTTTCAGTAAACTCAACGTTAAAAAATTTCTTATAAAAAGGCGCTTTTAAGGACATAACATTTATACCGAAGGGTTGCAACCCCCTTTTTAATAGGGGTAAATACACTATTTTTTGTACTGTTTTACGACGTGTAATATAATAAATCATCTCGAGTGATTTAAAAATCGCACTGATAATGAGAAAATACCAAAATTAAATTGACGTGTTTCTAGATTAAAAAAAAAAAAATATTTAAGGGGTGTTTCACCCCCTAGAAACCACCCCCGTCAAACTATCAGCAGGTTAATCCATCTAACCCTGGGATAAACAAGTTTAGTCGTTTGCTATTTCTCGAAATAATTTAATCCTATGCATGAGCGAGCTACCTCAACTAACCAACTTGCCTCTAACCCATCAAACCCCCATAAACCACCCTTACCGAAACACATGCAGGCTAACCCACCTAATTCTGGGAAAAGCAACTTTAGTCGTTTGTTATTTCTTGAAATATTTGAATTTTGTACCATTAGCGAGTTATCCCAGCTGAATCATATACCACTTATCCACATACCCCTAACCTACCTACCCCCCCACCCTTATAAACCACCCTTACCGAACCACATGCGGGCTAACCTTATATAAATAGCGAAAAATAAATGTATTTCTTGAATAACATTCATGTTGCATAACAATATGTCCAAAGTATTACAAATTTTATGTAATAATTATTATTTTCTTTTCATTATAAATACAAAAAAGATAAAAATAATTAATAACGGCTTATAAATATAAGATTTTAGACTAAAATAAATTATAAATAATTATTAACTATTTTGTTTTTTCGAAATTAATAATAACAGTTATAGTATCAGTTTTTTTTAAATATTATTTGCATTGTATTACATATAGCTGTGTATAAAAGAGTAATAATAATAGGTATTATTTTTTAAACGTTAAGTTAATTCGTAAAAAGGAAAAATAACAAGTAATAACAGTTAAAAATTATTAATTTCAAAAATGGAAGTTTAATATAGTTATTATGTCTTTTTTAATCATTTACAATTTGTCAATGAGAAAAGAAATTATAACAAATTATTGATTTTATTAATACTTATAAATAGTTATTATAGTCTCAATTCCTATACTTATAAACTGTTTACTTTTTTCAATTTTCACTTGTGGTTTAGTTTACTTTTATGTTGGTACTTTACTTTGCTGTACACTTTATCTTATTTACAATTTTGTCTTATCAATGGCTCGAAGAAGATAAGTTATATCAAATCTACGCCCCTTACGTTAATAAGACATCCGATACATATTTCATTATTCATAGTAGTTGAAGAAAAGTCAAGTATTTAAAAAGTTGAAGTTTTTTTATAGTGCTGAATTTATAAATAAGCTGATTTCTATATTTAAATACAAATTTCCCGAACACGAAAATATAGTACATAACAAGAAGAAAAGTTTTTGTCTACTACGTAAGTATTTATGTCACTTATCATATATAATTTTATTCAGATATTTTGATTTGTAAACATGTGAAATACGTATAACTGTTAAAAACATATGATCGAATTCTATCTATAGACTAGGTTTTCTTTTGTCTTTTGTAAAATTATTCAACTTCAAAAAAGAGTATTTATATCTTGATTTTGTTTTAGATTAAAACATGAAGATTAATCCTTTAAACGTAGTCAATTTATTATTAGCATATTTTCAAAGTTTATAAATACCAGACAGCGAGATTAATTTCAAAGAAATTAAATTGTCAGAAAGGTTGAAAGAAATATTAATAGATGCCGTGTATAAGCTTAATGATATTGCTATGATTGTTGAAGAGACGTTAGATTTTCATGAAGATTATAAAGATACTGATGCTAAAATAATCGAAGATGAAGTTCAACATCACTTTCCTGATCCTCATTTTGCACCAACAAATCAGTGCACAAATGATGATGAAGAAATCACATTTGATTATAAACAAAGAGCCGTAGAATTTTGGAGGAGCGGAAAAAACAAAATCTTAAAACTGGATACTGTACAACATAGATTCAAAAAAGTTTCATCTATAAGTCAACTTAAACGTTGGGCGAAAACAATTAATAAAAATGGAACTTACCGAGAAAAAATTGCGCAAAACTGCCAATACACGTTTGATAATTTAAAAGCTATTGCAGCTGGTACGATAGTGCATTAATCGAGATATACGGAAATGGGCATTGCAAGCTCAAAAAATTGTTGGCCATAAAGGTATAAGATTTAAGGCTTCTCAAAATTGGTTACTAAAATTTAAAAAGCTCATAGAATAGTATCTAGAAAAATAAATAAATTTATCACCAAAAAAACATTAGAAAGTAAAAAAGAACTACAAACTAATGCTGATGCTTTTGTAGCTGATGTTAAATCATGTATACCAGAAATCGGCATTGCAAAATTTTATAATTCAGATCAGAGTGGTTTCCAATTAGAAATGCACTCGGGAAGAACATTAGCAGTTGAAGGAGAAAAGCAGGTGCAATGTCTGGTACAATCGGTTTTATCGACAACGCACAGTTATACAATTCAGACAACTATATCAGCAACCGGGAAACTTTTATCACCACTTTTTATGGTATTAAAAGAAAAAAGTGGTCAATTCGGTCCAATAGTGGAATCTTCATTATTACACCAGAAAATGTGCACGTGTAAGCATCTAAATCTGGGAAATTAACGACAAGTTAGTATATTGTTGTTTATTATAATGTAATGACATAAAAAAATTTTGACATTTTTTTATTTTAGATCATTTTAAAATTTGGCTGAAAGAAGTTTTTTACCCAAATGTTGGACCTCAATCTCTACTTTTACTCGACTCTTGGAGTGGACATTGCGATAAAGCTGTAAGAGAAACGATGCCGACAAACGAAATTGTTAATATAAAAAAAATTCCCACAGGAACGACAGGGAACATCCAACCACTCGATGTTTATGGATTTCGTATCTGGAAAAACTTCGTTCGACGTTTATCAGATCAAGTAATTTTGATGGACTATGAAATGAATCTACATTTAAGAAATAACATTATAAAAATGTAGTCTCTTGTCCATAACCAGCTTTCTTCACCAAGATATACAAATATTTTTAAATACACTTGGTATAAAAGCAGCTACATTGCTGAAAAACTAGCTAAAATAGATAACCCTGTTGATTTTAGTTTTGGTGATTCTTGCAATATACATTGCGAAGTAGAAGCATGTAAAAATGTTGCTATAATACGGTGTGGTTGGTGTAAAAGATAATTATATTTCAAAAACTTTTTTGATGATTATCATTTCTGTCAGGAATTCGTTGAATGATACATTTTAATTTACCAATAAATAAAAAAAAGAAAAAGATGAAAATTATTATGAAAAATCAAAATATATGTAGTATCGCGTACGATGGCTCTTACGTAAATATATTTGTATCTACATACGAATATAAATATATATGTATAGATCTATAAATGATAATTAGACCTCGTGTTATTCTCGTGTTAATTTTTAACATTTATTTCTCGCCATTTTGGTACTATTAAAATAAAATGTATTAAACATTGCAACGGTAGTCGATTCAATTAATCGAACCGTTCGCGATTCTGATTTTCGCGCGTTTGTTCTAAGTATTGAGAGAGAGGGGGCGCGCGATCTTTTGAATTAGCAGTTAAGCCTCAGCTGTTACTTGTGTAGTACCGCCAAAATAGTTTAGCACAGTGTTTCACCGATTTGCCAATAAAAAAGTTTACTTGGATTTTGGATGCGTGTGCAAGGGTGAGCGAGGAAGCAGCGACAGTAGCAGCATCACGGAAGCAGCAGCAAAAGCAACAGCTATTATACAGCAGATTTGCGATCGAGGCAGCACAGCTGATTCTGATCTGAGAAGCACCTTTAATTTGCTTCAACAATTACGGCTGATCACCGTAATTGCACCGCAGGGTAGGTGCACCTCCCTTAATTATCGCGTGACAAAATACATTTCGTATTTTGTCCAACCGTGTTAGCGTTAATTTTTTGTATTCGCGTCGAGCGTTAGATCGCGCCAATATTCATATCTTCTCTCTCTCTCTTTCTCACCGAAAGTTATTTAATTGTAAATCCTATTCGCGTGCGTCAGTCTTTCGGCCCGACAAAGACTGTAGAGATTTTTTATTAATAAAATCTGTTAAATTTATTCGCCGATTTCGTCATATAATTTTCCTAGTAGTTTAAGTAATTGGAAAAGGCTTAAGTTTTAATCCGATTACAGCTAGGGGATTAAGTGGATTAGGAGTAAAGTCGCTTACACTTAAAACTCATCGAGTATCACAAGACACGTGACTTAAGGTGAGTTCAACTCCGCTTGATCGAAGACAACTAAGTAAGTTACCTGATGTTAAGGCGAATACACGTATTAACATACGTGTTAACGGAGCGACGGTTTGCTCTGCATCGTGGGAGTTTGCTCTTAAATAAATTTCTCATTCTGCAGATTTATCCCCCCGTTACATGGCGCCCAACTAGTATTAAGACCCGTGTCGTGCGAATAGGATTGTGCGTCGAAGGTAATCGACGCACGAGAGAGAGAGACGATTGCGCGAGCGCTTAGAAAGGCTTGAGCGGGTGGTAGAGCGAGATCGTGAGCGATACGCCCTCTGCTGGGGAAAAAACGAAACCACTTCGAACCTTTTGTTAAAAATTGTTAAGACTATTGTAAAAAGGGCCGAAAGCGAGAATTATTGGTAGGTCGAAGTGATTTCAGGTCGTACGGGATAATCAGGTGTTAACCTATTTCAGCCACAGTTTGGTGGATAAAGGGGGGTTGGTAGCACCTGATCAACGATAAAGCAGAGAGCGCGACCCAAGCGTGCAGTCCAAATATTAGCCAGGCGGAGCAAGCAAACAGCAGGCTCCGACCTTAGGTAGGATATTTTTATAATATTTATAGAAAGTTTGCGGAGACTGCACGCGCTCATAATCTCCTTTTAAAAGGCCTTATAAAAGGAGGCATTAAAAGTAGTAACACTAAATAGTGTACACCCCGCTCATACCTTGGGTGATAGGAAGCGGTAGTGGTCGATTAGGCCGAAATTTTAAACCTCAACCGCATCCTACACCCGTGCGGAGGCAAGATGGCTCTGTTGTCAGCTCAAATCGACAATTGGGCATTAGAGCTGACCTCCGCACAGCGCGAACACTATTTAGCGGATTTGGAACTGCGCAAGGATGGAAATATCATCCAACAGGCGGCTAGGCTTGGGAGATGGTTGCTGGGTGAGTACACCGCCACAGATTTTCAAGAGACCACGCACAGCAAAGAGGTGGCGGGGCGCAGGAGGCGAGCCCGACAAGCGTGGCTCGACACAGTCTGTGACGAGTTGGAAAACTCCAACGCGGATGATAACAGCGATCATCCCCTCAGGATCATCAATAGGGAGGGAATATCATTGACTGATATGTCAAGGACATTCACCTGCCCGGACGAGGACTCTGAGGGTGAAGCCAGCCGCCAAGAAGAGAATGAACTCATCCAGAAGGCCCTCCGCACGCAAGAGCAGGAGGAGAGGGAGAGGAGAGAGAGCAATCCGGATCCCAGGTCGCAGGAATCCTGCAGTCGGAAGGAACCTCAGGAAGAATTATCCTTGAGTGAAGCCTTCCGGGAAATAGAGTATCTGAAGGAGGGAGTAGACCATAACCAAAAGTTGGTAGGTCGAATCCTAAAAACCCTTCAGACTCTGCAGGGATTACAGGTGTGTGCGGAGCGCGAGGCGCAGGACATGCGCATACGAATTCGAGAGCTGGAAGACGCAATGCATGACATGGCCAGTGCTAACCGTTCTTCTCAGCGTGACTCGGTTCAACCGCGCTCCGGACGTAATGTGGACTTTCAGGACACATTCACCTGTCACTACGACTCGGGGATTCCGGGGAGTACACCGGCTCCTCCAAGACCAATACCTAGGAGAAAGGACGTCACCACGCCGGAAGTCCTCCAAAGAAGAGGAGGTGAAGAGGATCCGGAAGTTTATGGGAGATCCACACCCGTTCGACAGAGGAGTCGAAGCGGATCATCTGGCACCGGTCATCAGATATTCTCAGGGCTCTCCACAACCTGAGATGTTGGGATAATTGTCCGCGGATGGAAATTGAGGTTTGCGGGCAGTAGGGCACAGAGCGTAGATACGTTTCTGTCGAGGTTGGAGGATCTGCGCGTAGGTGCAGGACTAACTGACGACGAAGTGCTTTGTTCCGTATCAGAGATCCTCGAAGGTAACGCGAGGACGTGGTACGATAACAACAAGTACCAGTGGCTCAGTTATGACGAGTTCGTCGCGGACGCCCGGGATTGGTTTGGCACAAGTACGCAACAGCAACAAAGGCTGTTGCAGGAAGCCCAGAACCGGTTCCAGGGTGAGGACGAACTAGTGCGAGACTACGTGTACAACCTGGTGGCTCTTATCAATAGACTAGAACCGCCCATGCCCTTGGAGAGGTTATTAGACCTACTCCATGCAAACCTCCTTCCAAGCATCCAAATCCAGCTGCGTCGGAGCGAGATGACGTCGATACGCGAATTCAACAGGAGGGCGACCGAGGTACAGAACACCTTATCTTATGGTCGCCGTCCACGTGTATTCGCTGACCCCAACTCGACGATCTTCCCTCAGCATGCCTACCAGCCGAGCAAAAGAACGGCTGGTAGTAAATCCCAAACCGCTGCAATGGCAAGCGAAGGGAAGGCGCGTGCGAAGAAGGAGGGAGATCCGCAGCGCGGACCGGGCGTGGAGAACCCCGCCAGGAGGCCTACCGAACAAGCATCGGTATCGGCTACGCAAGCTTTCACTTCTGATAAGAAGATGGAAGAACGTCTGGAAGGCATCGAGCGGATATTGCGCAAGTTGGCCACTGACAAGCAAGGCAGCCCTCCAGAACAGCGTAAGAGCCGATGGCGTAGAGGAAGGAAAAATTCTCCTTCTTCCAGGTCTCCTGGCGAGCGGCGAGAAGGGCAGAGGCGGAAGAAAGACTTTACTAAGCCTCTCCAGTGTTCCGCTTGTGGCAAACTGGGTTTTAGTCGCAAGTTTTGCCCAGATTGCAACAGGGGAAACGGCAAGGAGAGCGAAGAGAAGAGGTCATCTTCGCGCCTCCAGTAAATTGGACCTCTCGCTGCGGGTCGCCGATGGAAAACAGCAAGTTGTCGGCGACCCAGGGATCCAAACAAGTCCTGGGAGGGCATCAAGAGAGCCCAGGACATAGCAGTATATTAGAGCGGAAGGCAATTGAACCCGATGTCAGCCCTTGGCAGAATAGGGGAGTGGTTATCCTGAAAGAACCAGATGGCCATATACAGGTTGTGGAGGAGGGGGAAGACTCCAGGGAGAGCCTCTCCACACAAAAAGCTCCTCGGCCGAACGGATCCACGAGTAGAAGCCAGCCCACCGTTGTTGCGGCAGCGGAAGGAAAAAAGCCGCTGAAAAGCACGATGAAATGAGGCGAAGATGGGACTCGTGGATATGACCCAGAGGATGAGACCAGGTGGTGGTTGCGGGTAGACATAGGTGACTTTAAAATTAGAGCACTCTATGATACCGGCGCCTCATCCACGGTTATGGGTCAATTAGGGCTGAGATTGGCATCGGAGATGGGACTCGGGTTGAATGTGACCAGGGCGGGCGATGCAAGGCTTGCTGATGGACGCCCGTGCCCTATAATTGGTCACGTGATGTTCCCTTTTAAAGTAGGGGGAATCACGAAGACAATCAGAGTCGCCATTACGCCGCTGCTCACAGATGACTGCTATGTAGGCGCGAACTTTATAAGAGAGTTCCGCGCAATTTTGGATCCCGATGAGGATGAATTATGGCTTAAGGACGCCCAAGTGAAAGTACCAATGGAAGTGGCTGGAATTGATGGTACGGCATTTCTCGCACCAGTAGGACTATGGGAAGCCACCGAGTCACAGCTTGAAGAAATTGAAGACCTCGTCAGAAGATTGATTCCTGACGGGGGTCAGGCTTTAGGTTGTGCCGTGGGGGTTGAGCATGAAATAGATGTTGGAAATGCTCGACCCATCAAACAGAAGTACTACCCAGTCTCAGATAGAGTACGAGAGGAAATGCACACGCTGGTCAAAGATATGCTGGAAAAAGATGTTATCGAACCAGCGACCAGCGGATGGTCAAGTTCAATAGTAATGGTAAGGAAGGCAGATGGAAAATATAGGTTTTGAGTGAATTATCAAAAGGTAAATGCAATTACCAAACCTGATGCCTATCCTTTACCATATATGAACGACATCCTAAGATGAATAAGGGATGCAAAGTTCATATCTACTTTGGACTTGAGCAGTGCGTACCATCAAATTCCCTTAAAGGAAGAATCGCGTCCAATATCAGCGTTTACAGTTCCTGGATTAGGGCACTTTCAATTTAAGAGAATGCCCTTCGGACTGTCATACGCAGGAGCGACCTTCCAGAGGTTGATGGACAAGGTGATAGGCCCGGATATGGATCCATTCGCTTTTGCTTACCTTGACGACATAATTGTGGTTTCGTCGTCCTTTGAGGAGCATAAGCGGCACCTAGAAAGGGTATTAAAAAGAATTCTAGGTGCGGGCCTAACCATCAACAAAGATAAAAGTCACTTCTGTAAGACGGAAGTCAGATACTTGGGAGTTCTTGTGAACCAAGACGGAGTAAGACCAGATCTCGAGAAAATACGCCCGATATTAGAATATCCAATACCCCGGACTGTCAAACAGGTGAAGCGGTACATGGGAATGACCTCGTGGTATAGACGTTTTATACCCGACTTTGCCATGATCGCTGAACCTATAAACCGCCTGACAAAGAAGAATGTACGTTTCTCTTGGGAGGAGGAGCAAGAGCGAGCTTTCACGAGATTGCAGGAGGCGATGACTTCTGCCCCAATACTGCAATCATCCGATCCGAACGGTCAGTTTGTACTGCAAACTGATGCCAGTGACAGTGGAATCGGGGCAGTTCTCGCACAGGATGTCGATGGAGAGGAGCGTGTAATAGAATACGCCAGCCGATCACTCAACAGTGCCGAGAGAAATTATACGGTCTCCGAGAAAGAGTGCTTGGCAGTGGTATGGGCCATTGGAAAGTTCCGTCCGTATATTGAAGGGCATCACTTCAGGGTCATCACTGATCATAGTTGCCTGAAATGGCTCCACAATATGAGAAATCCCACGGGAAGATTAGCGCGATGGGCGCTAGCATTGCAAGGCAATGTCTTCGATATCGAATATCGAAGAGGGGATCTCAATGTGGTGCCAGACGCTTTATCTAGGGCCTATGAGGAGAAGGGGATTGAAGTGAGTGCTATAAATAGTCGGCCGGAGACCACTGACGCCTGGTATTTGCAACAATACCAAGAAGTATGCCGGGACCCACACTCTCACCCCACTTGCAAGGTGGTAGGAGGGAGACTGTATCATTATCAGCCTGATGAGGATGGTGAAGGGTCCATCGACAACGATGAAGCGTGGAAGCTTGCGGTGCCTAGGGAGAAAAGGTACCAGGTGCTCCAGGAAGTCCATGATGCTCCTACTGCAGGACATCAAGGACGAGAGCGTACGTTCTCCAGGGCTAGGCGCTTGTACTACTGGCCTAAAATGTATGATCAGGTCAGGGAGTACGTAAAGAGTTGCCCGGTATGTCAGCAGTGCAAGGTGGAACAAAGAGCACTTTGCGGGCTGATGGGTCGTAGACAAGTATCACGACCCTGGCAGGTGGTGGCCGGTGATATCACTGGTCCATTTCCCAAAAGCTCTCGAGGTTTTGAGTATATCTTAGTATTTGTAGACTTGTTTACTCGCTGGGTAGAGTGTGTTGCGATACGCAAGGCCAATGGGAATACAATCGCAAGGGAATCACACGAGAGGATCGTCACTAGGTTTGGTGCGCCAGAGGTATTCTTGTCGGATAATGGAACCGAATTTAAGAATCAGGAGGTCGATTCATACCTGCAGATGAACGGCATCCAGCGCGCTTTGACTCCCGTGTATCATCCCCAAGCGAATCCCACAGAGCAAGTAAACAGAACACTCAAGACCATGATCACGTCTTACGTAAGCCGTGATCATAAGAGCTGGGATGAACACCTGTCAGAGTTCAACTTTGCGTTGAACTCGGTAACTCATAGCGCCACCGGATATAGTCCTGCGATGCTCATGTTTGGGCGTCAGCCGGTACCTCCTTTGACGTTCAGAAGAACCCAAGATCAGCAGGCCCTTGAATGTTCGGGGGGTCAGGCTGTGGAAGATTGGGCCGAACATATGGAGAAGCTTCCTAATTTGTGGGAGAGAGCTAACTCCAAGTCAAAGGAGGAAGCTGCGCGTCAGGCGGCTTATTATGCCCGGAAGAGACGGCAACCCGAGTTTAAGGTCGGAGATTGGGTTTGGAAGAGGAACAGGATTCTATCTTCAGCTGCTCAAGGTATTTCAGCTAAATTAGCGCCGAAATATGCCGGCCCGTACGTGATTGAAGAGGTTTGTGGTTCCAACACGTACAGGCTAAGCAATCAGCTGGAGATCCTGTCTGAGCTCTTCCATGCCAAGGACCTTAAACCATATTACAGTCCGGGTGAAGATGGGGAAAGCGAGGAGGTCATCGAACCTCGCGAGCCGCCAGATGAACTGCCGTCGGAGGATGCGAACAATTCCGCGAATGCGCGCGAAAATCCAGGAGGGGATTTATCGGATAGCGAGCGGATCCAATTAGCAGCCTCCACGGCCGTAGATAAAGTTCCCACCGAGACGTTGGATTTACCGGTATCTGCCCCAACTAAGAGAGATCGAGGTCGACCTCGAAAGGTTCCAGAGACGGTCACCAGTCCAGCGAGGGGCAACAACTCTCCCGTGAAGGAGAATAGAGGGAGAGGTAGGCCTCGAAAGACCGTGCCCGTCGTACAAAGGACGGTTGGGCCGATAAAACCGAGCGGTAACCGACGAGGGCCAGGACGTTCCCACAAAGAATCGCGAGGGAGCGTATAACTCGGTGGGATGCGGCTTATATTAAGGTTTTTTTCTTCGCGCAGGGAGATTTATCCGAAATTTGTTGTTTTTGGATGTTTCAGATGGACCGGAGAATCGTCGTCGAAGAGAAGACCTTCGAGGTGGTCACGCAGACGCTGTTAGATCTGAAACTGGGCCCTGATGCGACGCAGCTAATTGAAGATCTGCGGAGCTTCGCCAGGGTCCAGTTGGAAGGGACCACCCGAAGGGAGCGACGCAATGCCTCGGTGGCAGAGGTTCTCCGGGATTCATCGTGGGTCGCCCCGAAGAAGGCTTCTCGGGACGCTTCGACACAGACCGAGGACCAGGACAGTGTCGAACGTCCCAAGTCTACAGTAGACCAGGGGGTGCAGACCCTCAAGTCCGGCGTATCCCTTACGTCGGACAGTGCGAGCCAATGCCCAGGACCTAGGGAAACCTGTGGGGCCTCGCACTGGGTCTGCAATCATCCCCGGATCCCTGAGCAGCCTACTCTCCTCCTCGACTTCAGACACGTGCGTATGGGGATCAACGAGGTGGAGAGTGCATGGCGGTTCACTCAAGAATTCCAGTCTCAGGTGCAGGAGCACCTGAGACGCTTTTTGAGCCGCCAGGGCGCAGAAGAGCTGCTCGAGGAGTGGGCAGGGATGGCTCAGCGTCAGAGGGCCTACGGAGAGGCCCTGCTGCGGGTGGATAACGGACAAGAGTCCTCCGCAGCGCTCCCGGCGCCGGCTCAAGAGAAGAGAGCCCCGGGAGCTACTGACGCTGGATCGACGCTCACGGTCCATGTGGACGGGCGCATGGCTCCTGATACTACCATCGTGGTCAGATCGCAGGATGGACGTGCGACCGCCACGGTGGGAGGCGTGACCATCACCGCCTCACAGGGAGTCAGTGCCCAGCAGTCCCCTCTGGCTGCTGAGCAGCCATCACAAGATCGGGAGGCTGCTCAATCTCGGTCGTAGCTGAGGGGCTGCTACATCTGTGGGGAGCCTGGGGTGACCAACTCCCAGCGGTGCCCGAAGAAGGTTACACACTGGCGCTACCCGAAACATCGCGTGCCAGGTGTAGCCAAACGATGATGTAGGCCCTGGAGGGCAAATAAATTAGCCGAAATAAAGAAGGGAGTTATTATTTTGTTTCCTTTCCTTCTTTATTGCTTTCAGGTTCCTGATGGCAGCGAATCGCGGGTATTCGTCCTGCCCAGGTAGTCAGGACTTGGAGGGGGCTGCAACGGTAGTCGATTCAATTAATCGAACCGTTCGCGATTCTGATTTTCGCGCGTTAGTTCTAAGTATTGAGAGAGAGAGGGGGCGCGCGATCTTTTGAATTAGCAGTTAAGCCTCAGTTGTTACTTGTGTAGTACCGCCAAAATAGTTTAGCACAGTGTTTCACCGATTTGCCAATAAAAAAGTAAAATTCAATTATTTCATGAAATAACAAACGACTAAAGTTAACGATTGATAGCCTTTGCCTTGTTGCAATAAATTCATTAAAGGTCTACATATTTCAGCATAATTTTTTGCAAATTTTGTATAAAAATTAACAAATCCAAGAAAGCTTTGCAAGCTTTTCAAATTTTTTGGAAATTTATAATTTTGAATTATTTCTAATTTACTTTTTTGAGCTTTTATATCGTATGGAGTAATAATATGTCCTAAAAATTCAATTTCTTCTTGAACTAATTTAGACTTTGAAAATTTCAAGGTATAATTATCTTTACATGCAGATAATTTTCGTAAATGATGTATATGTTCATTGAATGTTTTAGAAATGCATAGTATATCATTCACAAACGGTATAATAAATTGTTTTAAATCGCCAATTGACAAATTTAAAGCTCTTACTAACGCTGCTGTACTAGTACATGTACCGAAAGGCACTACATTAAATTTGTAGGTATTACCTTCGATAATAAATGCTGTATATTTTTTACTTTCTTCTTCGAGAGCAATTTGCTAAAAACTACTTGTCAAATCAAAACTAGAAATGAATTTTACTCCGAAACAATGTTGAAAAATATCATCCATATGTAGTGGGGCTTCATAATCTTTAACTAATTTTTTATTTAATTTTCGAGCATCTAAACAAAATCGTACTGACCCGTCTTTTTTAATGCTTATAACAATGGGATTAATATAATTACTAATTGATCGACGAATAACGCCATCTCTTAGCATTTCTTTGATCGCAATTCGAACATTTTCTCGATAATTTAACGGTATAGGATACTGTTTTGAAAAATATGGTTCTTTATCTTAAAATTTATTTAATTTATGGTTTAATTTATGGTCAGACCCCATGCTGAGTGTCTAAAAGGCATGTGATGTACCTTTGGTACCTCCCGCATGCCAGTGGGCCCCTTCGACAGAGTGAGACCCCAGTCTGAGTGTCTAAAAGGTATTTGATGTACCTTTGACACCTCCCGCTGGGTACCTGAAAGGTAGTCGATGTAGCTTGTGGGGCCCCTTCGACAGAGTGAGACCCAATGCTGAGTGTCTAAAAGGCATTTGATGTACCTTTGATACCTCCCGCTGAGTACCTAAAAGGTAATCGATGTAGCTTATGCATTGAAGATGCGCCGCCAATGCATAAGGTATACGAGTATGTGTATGTCCTGAGACAGAAGCCAGTGGGCCCTTCGACAGAGTGGCCTCCCACCATTCACCCACTTTCCCACATACCTACAGAGGTTGTTAAGGTAGGTTGCTGTAGAAGTCGTTGCTAAGAGTCTAAAGCACAATCGATGTTCCTTTTTAAATGAAGATGCGTTCTAGCAGCGTGCACTATCCTTTTTCAGGGTCACATTTAATTTAGGAAACATTCGACCACTCACACCATCTTGCACTCTCTCCAATAACGCTTTACCTCATGATGAGAGTTAAAACGCAGTCGATGTTCCTTTTCAAATGAAGATGCGTTCGAAAGTATGTATTACGCAGCAGGTGATTGGAGATAGAATAATCTTAATGACGAATTGTCTGTCAGTCATTTTATTGCTTTTTGCCTTAGAGATAAGGTTTTTAAGTTAGCCTTGTTTAGTTGCGTTAACATCCCCCACATGCTGAGCGTCTAAAGCGAAATCAATGTTCTTCTTCCTTTAAGGATTTTTATTAATTTGACTAGAGTTTCTTTTGGAGAGTAGGAATCATCCTAATTTTTCCGAAAATCTTTTCCGGAGTCAATTGTTCGGTAGTGCTCAAGAAGAATACATCAACGAAGCATTTAGTATTTTTTAGTAACTGTTCTTTGTTTTTTATAAAAAAAATTTAAAGAAATGGATAGTACACAAATAATTAGTACAATAAATGCCATGATTATTTTCATGGTTAATGTAAGTATTTTATGTATATATTCTATTAATTATTCAAGATAGTTTTTATAATAAATTGTTTATTTTTTTAGACTCCGCCTATCCTGCTAGCTAGTTTACCGACTAGCATATTTTATTACTTATTTATTGCTATTTTAAGAGTGGTAAGCATTTTTTATATAATATAAAATATATTTATTTTTAATCATTTTATTTTTTCTTTTCAGCTAAATGTAATCGTGACGGAGCCGTCGTATAGGCGACATATTCAACATATATTATAAGTAGTTATAAAGGTATGTATATATATAAGTAATTATATTTAAATAGGTATATTTAAATAAGTATATATATATATTTTTCTTAGTTACAGAGCGATGTTGAGAGAATAGAAAGGGCTGCGGCCGAAAGAGCTGCGGTCGAAAGAGTTGCGACCGAAAGAGCTGCGGCCGAAAGAGCTGCAGCCGAAAGAGCTGCATCCGAAAAAGCTGCAGCCGAAAGGACCACCAGCGAGAGGGTCGCGGCTGAAAGGACAGCAAAGGCCGTAAAATATTATAACGAGTGAGATTGCCAACCCGTTATATCTCTCTCTCCCTAGTAATGATATGTAAATATAACATATTTCTCCGAACTTATCCTATATATTTATGAATTTATTATGTTCATATTCATTTATTATTAATATTTGTATATGTAATTACCCTTCGGCTCGAATATAAGGTAAGAGAGAGAGAGATGCGAGTACGCAGGGATACTTCCGCGCGCGACCGCGAGGCGCGGAGAGAGAGAGAGAGACATAGTCGCGCTTTAGCGAGTGACCGCGGGCACTAATCGACTAGAGACAGAGCAGAAAGAAATCGAGAGCCGAGCAGGCAACACGCTAGAGAGTTGCTATCGTGCGGATTTGTCAGCGGGCAGGTAGATTCCTTTGTCTCAACGACTTTCCCTGCTCACACCTTCGTTGTGACCTGGTGCTTCCCTCTTCTTCGATCTCGGAGTTGGGGCCTTTATCCAGAGGAGAATTGCGACGTCGCCAGGCCCAGTAGAGGATCTACGCTCGCGTATTGTAGCTGGTAGAGCAGGATTTCGTCAGGAGGAAACGAGCCGCGGAGTGCACGTGGTGCCCGATAATTTGTGCGTGTGCGTTGACGCAAACTGTGCGACTCGTTTGCGTATCTAGAGGACGAGCACCGTCATTGTAAGTACCGGCTAGTTGGTTTACTCTCTCTCTATCCGTTCTCTCAGCTCACTCTCTCCCTCCTTCCGACCACTTTTGTTAACTTCTACTGATTAAAAATACTGTTTACCGTGAGTCTCTTTTATTTAATCGTATCCAGACGCCTTATTCAAACGCTCCGCCCTTTCGCGCCTACACCCGCTTTCGAATCTTCGGCTTTTGCGTTCTTCAGCCAACACTACGAATCTGCGCGGATCCGGCTGTCCTGTCACCGGCGTGACGAACACCGGACCTGAGAAGACGGACAGTCCAGGAGGCTCCAGACTTCGCTCGGACATTCCTCATTTAACATTAGTTATTTCCTATTTTTATATTTACGGGGCTAACCGGGCTAAATCCCCGTTATAATATATAGCCGAAAAGGTTGTGTAAACGCTGTTCCGTTAGTAGCATTTACATCTCTTCCACCAAAGAAGAAATTTCTTAAGGTAAGATTATTTATTATTGTGACGGAGAATTTCGGCTCGCCGACTTCTCCTTCGTCTCTCTCTCGTCCGTTCGCTACACCCGGGCTGAGAGTGTGTTGGTATACACTCTCATGCCTGGTTTTTCTTTGTTTGAGGTGCGGCGAACGGGCATTGGCGGAGCTGAGGGCGGCCGACGGGATGGCGATCCGTTGCCAGGATCGTCATGCGGGAGAGCGAGCGGGATGGGGAGAGCGCGAGCTGCGCACGGATCCGATGCGTGCGCAGCCGGGGGGAAAATCGGCAGTATCGTTTGGGCTGGCCGATCGCGTGCGCGCGTTACTTTCATTCGTCGCCGATTTTGTTGGTTTTTCCGTTGGTTTTGGAAGCGGTGCGGTGCTTCGTCGTCGTTTTGTTGGTGGATGCGCATCCGGTGTGTGGGCGCGCATCGGTGGTAATTTTTTCTCGTGTTTGGAGTGAGTGGCTGGGTCGCGCCCAGCCAAGCCTTGCCGCCCAGCACCGGTGTACGCGGGTAACGGCGAAGCCCGTACCGCCGGCGCGCGCGCGTTCGGCGAGCGGCTGGGGAACAGCCGGCGGCAGCGGCAGCAGCGAGTGGCAGCGGCCGGTTGGCAACAGCGGTCGACGGCGGCAGCAACCAGGAGCAGCAGCAGCCGCAACAGCAACAACAGCAACAGCACCAGCAGCAACAGCAACAGCAACAACATCAGCAGCAGCAGCAAGCCGCAGCCGTTGACCGGGAGCGGCCATCTTCGCCTGAGGTCGCCGTTGGGAAGGTCGGTGCCGGTTTTCTCTCTCTCTCTCTCTTTCTCTCGCTCTCTTGCATGTCCGGGGTGTTCGCGGGTGCAACGGTGCAGGTCGGGCAGTGATGCCGGCCCCCGTTGCCGGGTGTTGAGGTCGCGAGTGCGTTCGCGGGCGCTTAGGCTTAAGCGGATTATCGGGCAGTGATTGCCGATAATCCAATTAAGCGGATTAGCGAGTTCTGCTGATTTGTGAGACGGAGTGTGCGTGCTCCGTCCACTTATTAATTTGTGTTCTTTTTCTTTTTATTTTCCATTTCTTGTGTTTGTAATAATAAATTGGTAATATATATATTTGTGTCAGATATTATTGCGTCAACCCGTTCGTTTTCCCGATTTTCCTTCAATTCGTGCGCGATTGGCACACACGCTCGGTGTGCCATTCAGTCGTGGGAGCATTCGTGCCTCCCGAGCCCTCCTTTGATAAATATTGTGCGGACGGCCGCGAGCAAGTATTCTTCAACGAATAGTCGGCTTAAATAATTCCGTTACATGGCATCCCTTGTGAGGAGGGCGCGACGCGTGCGCGAGTAGGATGATCGCGAATCGGTAGCGGTGACAGATGCTTAACGACGCGGCATAGGGGAAGGTGGATCGGCAGCGAGACCGACAATCGTTGCACCGGTAGGTTGTCCGTTTTTTGTTCCCTCGTTTGCCGTTGGTGACCGGGGTCGCGTACGCTGCCGTGCTTTTCTTTTCAGGAGGTGGAGGGGGTTTTTTCTTTCAGCAAACCGAAGCAGCTTCAGCGTGTTTCTGGGACTGGCGGGTTCGGTGGTCGGTTGAGTGGCAGGCAGTGATTGCCGCGACCCTCCTTGCGGCCCGGCCCGGGCCAGTGGTTGACCGAGAGACCGCAGGACAGGCGCTGTTCCCCCCCCTTCTTGTCCCCTTTTGGTGCCGAGGTCGTTGTCGCGATTGTTGTTGTTTTTTTTTTTTCGTTTTCGTTTTTTTAGGATCGCTGGGCAGTGATCGCGTCGCGTCTGTCGCTCGGCCCCGTTAAGATGCCGCCCCCCGCAGCCGACGCGAATTTGTTTATGCGCCGATTATCTAGGCAGCCGGAGTTACAGCACCTGAGGGCCAGTATCACCAGGGTTCCGCGGGAGGAACTGGTGAGGTATATGCGGACTCAGGGGCTAACCACAGAGGGTGGACTCCCGGTGCTACAGGACCGCGTTTTCCGCGTGTTCTTGGCGAATACGCGATCCGGAGCTGAGGTGCCCCTTTTCCCCTCTGACTTTATGTCGGGGCGCATCCCCGATTCCTCCTCTAGCGAAGCGCGCGACGTAGTGCCGGACCAGAGTTTGCGTGCACGGTTTGAGGATACTCTGGCCCGGAATCCCTTTTTCGCTCGCACGGAAACGGGTGACGTGTCCTTGCTCAGCTCAACGGTCCAGGGGAAGGTGAAGCACTCCCCTCCTGGAGTTGGGCCGGTCTTGAGCGAGGACCAGGGCAACCGTACCCTGCTTGAGGAGGAAGTCCGGAGCGCCTCGACAGGCTCCGACTCCGGTGATACCGCGAGAGAGGCTGCGGTAGCTGCGGCGTTGCCACGGGGGGCCCACCTGGAGCAGGCTGAGGGCCCAGGGGACGTGGCTGCCGGACCCGTCCCGGTTCCAGCGGTACCAGTGCCACCTCTTGACCCGCTATTTTTGCAGCAGGTGCTGGCGGCATTACAGGTCTTGGGTTATGGGCCTGCTGGTACGGCCCCGCTGGTGTCCGGGATCCCGACGGTACAGCCCTCCCCGCTGCGGCCCCGGCCCCCGATGGGCCCAGGCGGCCCCGCAGCTGACCCCCAGCGGGGGGAGCGGTTAACGGGTTTGGACTCTCACAAACGCAGGTGCCCTCGCAAACTCGCACGCGAGTGGCGACAGCACTTCGCCGCCTCGAGTGGATTCGAGGAGGAGCGACGACCTGTCCTGACGAGGCCCCCGCTGCTGCTGTCCTCAACGTCAGACTCGCCTAGTGAGGCGAGCAAGGCGCATTTGAGGCCCAGGAGACGGCCGCGCAGAGGGCGGCACAGCCGGGAAGCCACGAGTTCCTCCGAATCCGAGCCCTCCATCGCTGGAAGTTCTTCCAGCGATGACGTGAGCGCGTGCCACCGGCGACGCCATCACCGGTGTCGTCGGGGGCGCGTACGTTCGGGCCATCGAGGCGCGCGCAGGGAGAGGTCGCGCGGCCGTTTAAATGGCAGGCCCGCCGATGCGATTTTGGCGTTTAGGGCCTGGAACGTGCGGTTCAACGGCGCCGCGGGATCGGGTGCAGAACGCTTCCTGGAGAAGTTAAAGCGCTGCGTGAGGTTATATAACCTCCCCGATTGTGAGGTGCTCCCGGCCCTGGATGCGATCTTCTCCGATCGCGCGGAGGTTTGGTTGGCGAACAACCTTGGAGGGTGGCGCAATTTCCACGATTTTGCGGTTGATTTCCGCCACCAGTACTGCCGGACGTTGGACCGTGAGGAGCTCTACTGTGAGTTGAGCCGCCGGATGCAGGGTGAGGATGAGTCGATCGCTGACTACCTCACCGCATTCCAGAGTATCGTGCGGCGGATGCGGCCTCCTCCGTCCGACAGACGGCAAGTGCGGTTGGCGATGGCCGGGTTGAACCCGGAGTATGGGCGCTACCTCCGAGATAGACCCGTACACGACCTCCGCGATCTCCGTTATTATGGAGACAGGTTGGAGAGGCACCAGGACCGCGAGAGGAGATGGCACCCACCTTCTGCCAAGGATAACTTGCTGGTGGAGGATGCTGCGTACCGAGGGAAGGCAAGGAAGACCCACGTTGCAGAGATTGCCGTCGAGGTCTCCCAAACCTCCAAGGAGCAGCCGGCCAGCAAGCCGAAGCAGAAGAAGAAGAAGAGCAAGGGTGCCAAGTCCTCGGGAGCACAGGTTTCGGGGCGTTCGTCGTATGGCGGTTCGGGGGCTGAGGGGTGCATGGCGAGTGCAGTGATGCACTCAGCACCCGGGCGTTATCTCAACGCCCAGGCCCAAGGGAAGGTTGCCGGTGGGGGCACGAACCCGCGAGCAGCGCCGTCCCTGCAGGCTCCAGCGCGAGCTGTAGTCCTGCAGCAGGGACAGGGTGGCGCAAGTTCTGGAGGCGGCCAGGGTCCATCCCCGTTTCGAGGTCGTTGTTTTGGTTGCAACGGGGAGGGACATAGACGGTCACAGTGCCCGCATAATACTGGCCGCCAGAACGACCAGGCTCGCGGAGCACCTGTGTGCTACCGATGCAACCGGGTGGGCCATTATGCCCCCAGCTGCCCCTTTGGAGCCCCGGCCGAGTCGTGCCAAAACTGCCAGGCGCCCAACTGCACGTTTCGCACGTGCATCAACTGCGAGCCGATTCGTCGGATGGCGGAAAACAGGTCAGCGGGGAACGGTGGCCCTACGCTCTCCGCCATAACTCGCAGAGGGCAGCCGGCGTGGAGCACAGCGGATGGGACATACGCGTAAGACCCCAAGAAGATCCGGGGCCTGAGACGTATGAATACTGGCGACAACTGAGCCGGCGACTCGAGAGCCGTTGGCAGGTGGCTGACGGAAGCGAGTCCCAGGAAGTGCGAGGTGAGCAGGGGAGCCCTAGGTCGCAACTGTGTGTGAGGCGACTTGCGAGCGAGCAATCGCAGCAAGTTGCCCCCGGTTGTCAGACCTTGCAGGGGTTCTTAGAGCGGACAGGTCAACTGCGTGGACGCGAGGTGCCGGGTACAGAGGCTTCCCCGTGCGTGAGGGACGCGACGAGAGAGCTGAAAGCTTCGTCGGTTCCGGCGGGGGTGGGCGTTGTGAGTGACACAACGGGTTGCCCGGGCGCCTCTGACAACGGAGATCCCGCAGTTGACATGGTAACGGAGAACCGTCCTCTGCTCATCTTGCTCATCAATGGCGAGCCTTACAGTGCGCTGTTTGACACCGGAGCGCAAGTGTAAGTGGTAGGCTGCCGAGTCACGCAAGACTTCCAGGCTCAGGTGAGGAAAACTCCGGGAGCAGTAAATGGTTTCTCGGGTACATCAGTCAGTATGGTAGGAAAACTGAGGCTGGTGATCGAGATCGACACTGTGGTCCGGTCCATTGAGGCGTATGCGTGCGAGCAGGGATTGCAGTACGATATGCTCCTTGGACAGGACTTCATCCGTGCGTTTGGTTTCCGTATGGATGCCGAACATAATGCATGGAGTGTCGCAGGTCGGGAGAGTTGGCATGATTTTGCCCAATGGCAAGATGACCGGGTGTACTTTCCCGACCAACCAGGGAAGCTCCAATTGACCGCGGAGGTAGGAGGACTTTCGGCACTGCAGGAGCCCCAACGACTCCAGGTTGAGACGTTGGTGCGGCGAGTGGTGCCGGAGAGGTCCCCTGCGCAAACGGACCTTATCGAGCACGTCATTGATGTGCAAGGTGCCAGGCCAATTAAGACGCCGATGCGCAGGTACTCTCCGCAGGTCACGGAGTTTATTCGCCAGGAGATTCAGGACTGGTATCAGAAAGGAGTGATACGTCCGTCTCAGAGCGAGTGGTGCAGTGCACCGGTGGTCGTGAAAAAGCACGATGGTAGCTACCGTTTGTGCTTACCCCATGCCGGGGGTAGATGTGATTCTCGATAGGTTGCGAGGAGCCCGGTACATTTCTAAGATCGACCTCAAGAGTGCCTATTTACAGGTGCCCTTGCAGGAAGATAGTAGAAAGTACACGGCGTTTGGTGCGCCGGGTTGCGGGCTCTGGGAGTGTAACCGGATGATTTTTGGTCTGGTCAACGCTCCCGCAACCTTCATGCGCTTGATGGACGCGCTGTTCGGACCAGATTTCGAGCCGCATGTATTCAAGTACCTCGACGATGTGATTGTAGTCACGGAAACGTTCGAGGATCACTTGGTGTGGCTCGAGAAGGCGCTGGAGCGCATGGTCCGGGCGGGGCTGGAGATCAACGTCGAGAAGAGTGAATTTGGTTGCTCCAGGGTCACGTTCCTGGGATATCTTCTCGACGAGGGTGGGCTGCGGCCTGACTCTGATCGAGTCCAGCCCGTGCTGGACTTTCCAGCCCCGCGGAACATCAAACAGCTGCGTCGTTTCCTGGGGATGTGTGGATGGTACTCCAGGTTCATCGAGCATGAGTCACATCTGAAGGTGCCCTTAACGAAGCTGTTGCACAAGGGCGAAGCATGGCACTGGGACTCCGAGCAGCAACGAGCGTTCGATGCGCTCAAGCGAGCTCTTACGGAAGCTCCCGTGCTTGTGCGACCGGATTTTTGCCGGCCGTTCTACGTGCACTGCGACGCGTCGTCTTATGCACTGGGTGCTTGCCTGATGCAAAAAGACGACGAAGGGTACGATCACCCGATATGTTACGCGAGTCGCATGCTTAATGAGCACGAGAAAAATTACACCGTGTCCGAGCTCGAGTGCCTAGGGCTGCTGTTCGGAATCCAGAAGTTCAGACCGTACATCGAGGGCGCGCATTTTATTGCAGTCACCGATCATACGGCTCTGACCTGGTTGAAGAACAAGAAGGATCCGACGGGACGTCTGGCCCGCTGGATCCTCGAGTTGCAGCAATGGGACTTCGAGCTGGTGTATCGCAAGGGGACACTCCACCATGTCTCTGATGCGTTGTCTCGTGGGTTTGAGAGCGACGTGGAGGCTGCAGCATTCGAAGTCATCAACGACCCGTGGTACCTTCAGCGGATGAAGGACGTGGAAGCGCGTCCACTTAAGTACCGCAGGTGGAAGGTTGAGGACGGAATGCTGTACAAGTACGGCACGAATGAACTCCTAGATCCAGTGACTCATAAGGAACAGTGCTGGCGACTCGTAGTTCCGGGTGAGCATCGAGAACGTGTGATGCGGGATGCTCATTGCGAACCGTCGGCCGGACATTTCGGACGCGAGAAAACGTACGATCGCATAGCGCGCGAGTACTTCTGGCCTGGCATGTGGTTTGACGTGCAGGGTTTTGTGCAGTCTTGCCCGGCCTGCCAGAGGTACAAACTAGAACAACGCGCGCCACAAGGTCTGATGAGCAAGCGTGTGGTGGAGCGTCCGTGGGCAGTGATTGCCACGGATGTTGTCGAACTGCCCCGCAGAAAAAATCGTTACAAGTACCTGGTGGTTTTCCAGGACTTGTTTACGAAATGGGTGGAGTTCAAACCACTGACAGTCGCGACCGGTAAGATGTTAGGATGTGCGCTCGAGGAACTTATTTTATTCTGGTGGGAAGTTCCGGAGTATTTGGTCAGCGACAGTGGTAAGAACTATTGCGGGGCGGACTTCATGACCGTACTCAAAGAGTATGGGATTGAACACGTGCCCTGCCCACCCTACCATCAACAGGCAGACTTTTGTGAACGTGCGATCAAGACGTTGAAGACCATGATCTCCATTTTTGTAGATCATGATCATCGCGACTGGGATAAGCACCTGCACGAGTTTCGGCATGCTATAAATACGGCGGTACAGGCGAGTATAAAGGTGTCACCGGCGTTCCTCAATTTTGGTCGGGAACCGCGTCAAGCGAAGAGCCTGCGTAGGGAAGTAGAGGTGCGGGGCCCTTTTGTTCGGTTGTCTCCTGAGGAGTGGGCGGACCGGCTGAAGCGCCTCAATGCTCTGAGGAGCCTGGTGGTCAGGCATATTGAGCAGGCGCAGGACAGGCAGAAGCGCCACTATGATCGTGGCCGCCGGTTCGTCCAGTTCCAAGAGGGGGATTTGGTCTTGCGACGCTCCCACACTCTGTCCAACGCAGCGCTAGGTAGGAACGCCAAACTTGACCCTTTGTATATCGGTCCGTATAAGGTGCTGGAGGTGCTGTCCCCAGAATTGTATATTCTGACGACGGATAGCAAGAAGCAGGTGGACCGCGTACACGTGAAGGAGTTAAAGCGATATGTCCCTCCGCGTTCGAACCGAGCGACAGCGTGTGTGTAAAAACGGCCAATAGTTTGTAAGTCGGCGAATGGTGGGTCGAGTTTTGCGTTTTCCAGTCGTGCGAATCGTGAGTGTTTTCTTTTTGCCGTCACTCTTGTTTATGGTGTGTTGGTGTTGCATGCGGTCATTGTGGTGTCCCGACAGAGTATTATTGGGTAGGCTCTAGATTGGGTTGATTGGTTGGTTACAGGTCCAGCAGCATGTCACTGGCGGACGAGATCCGCAAACTGGGAGCCCTCGTCGGGACGGACAGCGGGTCTGGAGGTGAGGGGTCGGCCCCGACCTCGACACCGGAGCCATTGGAAGGCTCCGCGGCGGGCAGTGATGCCGCGGCGGAAGCCAGACCGGTGGCCAACTCGGTCGTTGAGGTGAGTTCTGCGCGGTTCGGGGGGAGTGTGGCCTCGGTGGCCGCCGTGATGCCCTCCGAGCCCCGGGGCAGTGGGTCTTTCCCCGTTCGTGGGTCTGGCGAGCCATGTCCGGAGGTGGAGGACGCCTCCATGTCCGCGTCTGCTGGGGACGCGCTGGAGCTCGGCAGCGGAGCCGCGCAATTGGAGCTCGCGGCGTACCTGGGGGAGGAGCCAATTCCCTTGGCGACTCCTTCCGGGGCGCCGTTTTCCGCTGTCCGATCTCTGCCGCGTGCTGAGCGGCTGGCGCGGGAACGCCGGGCCAGTGAGGCCTTGGTGGCCAGGATGGTCCTGGTGGAGGCCTCTCCACTGAGGGGTAGGTCGGAGTGGGACAATAGTCTCAACTCCGGCCCGGCTCGCCAGGCACTGCCGTTGCAGAGGGCGCTGGCCAACCTGGCCGCCCGTGGGCCGCGGCAGGGAAAACTGGTGGAGCGCCTGTACGCAGGCTCGCCCATGGGGCTCCGGACGGCACGGACCCGGGGTCTGCAGGCTCTCGTTGAGCCACTTAACCCCGGTCTGGGCACCGAGTTACGGTGTCCGGGAGCCCGGAACGTGCTCCCGGCGATTCGGAAGAAGCCGCGTCCATCTCGCGGCCACTCGAGAAGGGATGAAATCCCTCTCGAGTATCGTTTCCTCCCGGCGTCGGGGGTACAAGCGGAGCAGCCGAAGCGTGTGGCGCTCCCAACTGTCGCGACCGGGGGCCGGGGCCTCTACCCTCCCGCGGGATACAGGGAGGAGGCGACCCCTCAACCGTCTCGTAAGAAGAGGTCTGGGCGGCTGCCCGATTTCACCAGGGACGTAGAGTTCCGCTACATCGGTGAGGAGCCAACTCCTCGACAGGAGGAGTTTCCTCAGTGCCGATCGTCGGCGGAGCCGGACGCGTCCGGTGAGGTTGGGTGCCCCCAGAAGGAGACGTTGAGGGCCGGTTCCCCACTTGTGGGGAACTCGGATTCGTCTCCACCCGCGGGACTGGTGGGGAAGGCCCCGTCGACGTCTGCATCCGAGGCTCGGGTTGGTCTGGTGCCGGAAGCCGCGACGACCGCGACACCTTCACCTACCCTGGAGACGGGTTTGTCCGTCCCCGCCTCGGCGTCCTCTTCGCGTCGGGTCGTGGGTGATGATGGTATCGTCTACCGCCTTTGCGGTGACGGCCATTTTCGCCCTGTGACCCGAGTGGGGGGGCGGTGCACGAGGAAGGGGATTGAGGCCAAGCGGGTCTCTCCAGCGCGCACCGCGGTCGACCATCAGACCGCCGATGGCGCGCTGGCAAGCCGGTGTCAACTGCCTCGGTCCGAGGCCGGAGCCGCCGCCGCCAAGCAGGGCACGCCATCGCCCACCTCAGTGGCGGCTAGGCGTCGGGCTCGACGCCGGCTTCTGGCTGAGGTCCGAGCTCGGGCCAAGCGGGGCTCACCAACCACGGAGCCGCCAATGCTCCCGACGGCACAAGCGGCGCCATCAACATCTTTGGCGCCGGAGACGCCACTACCACCTGTGGCGTCGGTGACGCCCTCACCACCATCGGTGTCACCAGTGCCGTCGGCGCCGAGGCCGTCCTCTCGTGTGAGAGTCCTGGCTTACCTTGCCGGGCTATCCCGAGAGGATCGCCTGCGCCTTGTGGAGGAGGCTGATCAGGTATCGCAGCCTCCCGCCCGCGAGGGTGGCCAGTAGGTGAGGCCACGCGGGACCCAAGGTAAGTGGCGCTCTGAACCCCGCAATGACGCATGTTTCGTTTTCGGGAGTATCGTTAGGGGATGTCGTGTGATCCCCTGTATTTGTAGTTTCTTTTGTTGTCCCGTTATAGGTAGTGATGACCCACCATTCCTGTTCGCTCGTGGTCAGCGAGATGCGAGGCTCCCCGGGCAGAATTGCCGTCGGGCCGAGTTTGCACTCGGGACCCAGCCCGGGTGTGACACACGGACGATGAGAGCGGGGGATAGCTCCCGATCCTGGTACAGGATCGGTTGCTACGGGGGGGCTGTGACGGAGAATTTCGGCTCGCCGACTTCTCCTTCGTCTCTCTCTCGTCCGTTCGCTACACCCGGGCTGAGAGTGTGTTGGTATACACTCTCATGCCTGGTTTTTCTTTGTTTGAGGTGGGGCGAACGGGCATTGGCGGAGCTGAGGGCGGCCGACGGGATGGCGATCCGTTGCCAGGATCGTCATGCGGGAGAGCGAGCGGGATGGGGAGAGCGCGAGCTGCGCACGGATCCGATGCGTGCGCAGCCGGGGGGAAAATCGGCAGTATCGTTTGGGCTGGCCGATCGCGTGCGCGCGTTACTTTCATTCGTCGCCGATTTTGTTGGTTTTTCCGTTGGTTTTGGAATCGGTGCGGTGCTTCGTCGTCGTTTTGTTGGTGGATGCGCATCCGGTGTGTGGGCGCGCATCGGTGGTAATTTTTTCTCGTGTTTGGAGTGAGTGGCTGGGTCGCGCCCAGCCAAGCCTTGCCGCCCAGCACCGGTGTACGCGGGTAACGGTGAAGCCCGTACCGCCGGCGCGCGCGCGTTCGGCGAGCGGCTGGGGAACAGCCGGCGGCAGCGGCAGCAGCGAGTGGCAGCGGCCGGTTGGCAACAGCGGTCGACGGCGGCAGCAACCAGGAGCAGCAGCAGCCGCAACAGCAACAACAGCAACAGCAGCAGCAGCAACAGCAACAGCAACAACATCAGCAGCAGCAGCAAGCCGCAGCCGTTGACCGGGAGCGGCCATCTTCGCCTGAGGTCGCCGTTGGGAAGGTCGGTGCCGGTTTTCTCTCTCTCTCTCTCTTTCTCTCGCTCTCTTGCATGTCCGGGGTGTTCGCGGGTGCAACGGTGCAGGTCGGGCAGTGATGCCGGCCCCCGTTGCCGGGTGTTGAGGTCGCGAGTGCGTTCGCGGGCGCTTAGGCTTAAGCGGATTATCGGGCAGTGATTGCCGATAATCCAATTAAGCGGATTAGCGAGTTCTGCTGATTTGTGAGACGGAGTGTGCGTGCTCCGTCCACTTATTAATTTGTGTTCTTTTTCTTTTTATTTTCCATTTCTTGTGTTTGTAATAATAAATTGGTAATATATATATTTGTGTCAGATATTATTGCGTCAACCCGTTCGTTTTCCCGATTTTCCTTCAATTCGTGCGCGATTGGCACACACGCTCGGTGTGCCATTCAGTCGTGGGAGCATTCGTGCCTCCCGAGCCCTCTTTTGATAAAGATTGTGCGGACGGCCGCGAGCAAGTATTCTTCAACGAATAGTCGGCTTAAATAATTCCGTTACATTATTATAGATAAATACATTTTTTTATTTAATAACTAAATTATTAAAAGTGAATATTATTTTTTAGATGAATGTTGTTACTAATGCTGTGGATAGACATCCCATGAGTAGCATCGAAAATGCCCTTCCAACGGCAATCATCGCTACCAGCAGCAACAGCAGCAACAGCAGCAACAGCAGCAACAGCAGCAACAGCAGCAGCAGCAGCAAGATGATTTTTACTACCACTAATACCACGAGCACGCAGAAAGTGGTACCGAAGGTGAAATCTATTGAAAGCATCACGGACCCTAGTGTATTTTCTTGTTTTAATAGGAAACCTACACGACCTACCAAACCATGTGGTAGAAAAAACAATTAAAAAATTTAAAAAAAATTGTTGTAATTTAATAAAATTGTATATTTAATAAAATGTATTGATATTAAATTAAATAAATTGATTTAAATTAAAAAAAAATATATCTCTCTCTCCCTCCCTCCCTTCCTCTCTCACTCTCCTTCAACAGTAGGGTACTCAGTAAACATGCTGACTAGGTGCAAGTCCTAGAAGAGAGGGTAGCGTCTCTAGCTGCTTGCTAGGAACGTGCGTCGTATAGCCCCTGGAGAGGGGAATAGCGTCTCTAGCTTGCTAGACGCATACGCTGTATAGTGTGGATGCTGCTCTCTCTCTCTCTCTCTCTCTCTCTCTCTCTCGCTCTCCTTCGATAGTAGGGTATGTGGGCCCTTGGAGAGAGGGTAACATATAGCTTGGTAAGCTATATGCTGCTCTCTCTCTCTCTCTCTCTCTCTCTCTCTCTCTCTCTCTCTCTTTTCTCTAAGCAAGCGCTATAGTAGTTTCATTAGATTTCGGGAACCTTTCCACCTCACAGTTGATTTTATTTAAATATTTATTAATAAAACTTATAGAGTTTTCGTTTAATTATTAATTTATTGTTCATTCAACTATACATTAAATATAATACAGTCTGTCTATAATCTTTTGTAACGGTCTAGTCTGATTTGTCCCCTTTTTTTTTTCTCTGCAAAGTAGCAACCCGTCATACACAAGACAATCAAAGGAAAGCGGTAATTGAGCGAAGGCGCTTTTCTCACATATATGCAAATGTGTTAGGGCAACTCTGCGAAAACATTACCATATAAGGAGCGTGACGTCACGACCGTGGGAAATTTATTGTTTACAATGCAAAATCGACAATTATAAAGTTTTTCGAATAAACTAAAGTATTTTTTAGTCAATTTTGATGCGCTGATCCTGAATTTCATGTTGTTATAACTCTCAAGTCGATATTTATTAGTCAAATTTAATTTACAAGTAGATAGTGTTAGTTATTTTACAATAAATAATTATATTGTTAATTCGAGTATGCGATTACGTCCGCGACGTATTAAAACAGAGATGCAAGAATTTGACACTTTGATAACTAATTATTCACTAAGTTATTAATAAATAAAAAATTTATAATTTTTTTAAACAATTAAAATTGCACTGTTAGATAGCGAATCGATCGTATGTATTTGTAAAATTAATGATTATGATTGTTACTAATTTGCTGATTTTTAAATCGTTAAAAAAGAAATTTGCAAATCCGTTTTTTAGTTATTATTCAAAATTAGATAGCTACATTAATCATTTTTAACTTGTATAACGTTCCTCTAATTACAAGCGATTTTTTCATGTAAAAATTTTCCATAAATTTATTGTAAAATTGGCGTAATTTAATCATTGAATTGTATAACTTATAACTTTAAAAGGCGATTTTTCCTCGAGAAGCGATTTATGTTAAAAAATTCGACATTTCATGTTTAATTTTTTAAATCATAAGATTGCAATTTCGATCGAGCCATTTTGCGACAAAACATGTGCAAAGTTTGTATCAATTTCGAAAATAGCGTTGTAGGGGCTACCAAGCGTAGAAAGGAGCCCATTTCGCAAGTATAAATTCGCTCGTCGCTGCGGCAAAAGGATTCACTATCCTACCTTGCTTAGCAGCGCGAGCACTGTTAGAGAAATAAAGCCTCAGCAATTTCCTGAGATAAATTTCTTATTCAGTGGTTAGCCTGCTAACTCCTATCCTATAGATATCTAAGCGCTCAACTCATGAGACTATCTCTCTCATGAGAAAAAAGTAGCCTTAGATATCTTCCTACCTAAAATACAATTACTGTTGAGAAATTAAGTCGAGTATTGGTTGCGGCGCTGTCTCTCCCCGATAGATGCGATCACGCTCAATTGCATTTCAAGACAATTCATCGAGTTACAAAGCCATGGGTTTGCTACTCGAAAGATTTTTATATATCATTTAGAATACACGCGTGTCAACTTCTTGCTTCTCTCGGAGACGCGATTGCGAATTCAATAGAAAGAGTCCGAACTATTGTTTTGATAACGTGAGATAGATTCGGACGTTACACTTTATTTTCAGTAGTTGACATCGCCATATTGAAATATTGATTTGAATTTTTATATGTAATATTGTCAACTTCATCAATACCTTCCATTTCAGATTGCTTCCGTCTAACTTTTATCCACAAAAACAATTTTTGTGCATCTGTAACGGCACATACAAAGTTAGCTGGTTTATTGTAATGATATGTACATATTGTTTCTAATGGGTAAGGTAATGCGCTCATTGGTGGACATCTCATCTCGCTTTCAAGTTCTAAAATTTTTCTAAAAAAGGAAAAAAATTTTTAATTAATAATGATTTTAATTTCTAACAAAAAACATAAAAATATTTACTTTTCAGGTAAAATTTTTTGTAACCATTGTTTCTTTTTTAATCCTTTTACATAAATATTTCTAGAATTATTTAAATGATTATTTAGTACACGTGGTAAATTTTTATATGGAATAAGACCGGATCTCCATAATAAACCATGATGACACGTTACTGAGAAATGATTCACTTTTCGACACTTGAAAGGAAGTTGATGGTGGTTCGAAAAAAAACACAGTTGGAACAGTATCTACATCTAATGGTAGATATACGAGTTCTTTACAAACAAAAGTCTCGTTTCAACTTTGAAAGCCTTGAAAATCTATTACGAAATCCATTTGAAAAGATGCTGAAGTTAATGTGAACTCTACTAGTTCCTAAAACCGTAATGAGAGTAGAGGCACGTGTTTGTTCTATATAAAGCCTATACCTCACTATTCGAAAGTAGAGGGCGTCATAGTCACCATACCTCACCATTCGAAAGTATAGGGCGTCATAGCCACTTATTATATAGTATGATTATAGGTAGTTTTTATTAAATTCAACTAGTTTTTATTAAATTAAAACAATATATATAATTTATTTTCTTTTTTATTGAAAAGCATTGTATACATTGATTACATAATGTCTTGTTAATTTCAAACTAATTTTTTAACATCACCACTAATTGGGTTATATTGTACAATACGGTGGTGTAATATTAAGCAGTAGGCTGCAGTATCTTCAGGAAAATCAGTTCGAGTTTCAAATTCTAGGCGAACATCAGCTGGCGCGCTTTTTAATGTTTCATTTTGTTTGGAGTAGTCTATAACTATTAGCGGCACTTAATTAATGAAATCATTTTTATTGAGTAACGGCTCGTTTTCTTTACCATAATAAGCGTTTTGAAAATTAGTATATCGTATCAAAATCAGTATCAAACAGCATACTGATTTTGATTGATATTTAAATTGAGATTTTCATACGGATAGCATTGTGAATTGAGAAATAGCTTCACATAACTAATATTACAATGATCAAAATTACTAGAATTAACACTCGCTGAACTTTTACGTTTAATTTGAAAAGCTAAAATAACAAAGCGAGGCTTCTCCAATTGATTGGAAGTCTTAACACTCCAAACATACTTTGATGTACGTGGTAATTTTGGATACTCATACATTTCCCAAGTACGATAACTCATTGTAATTGCATGATCTCATCCAATCTGATTGAGTAATTTGATTTTTTCTTTGTCTGCAACCATCACATATGGCATCAACCATTCAACCTTAGTTAAAGTAATTTTTGATTTTTCTGAAGCATCAGGATTCCTTACTGGAATACTTAAAATAGCATTCAAATCATCTCTTGATCTTGTGAGAATAAGTTCATGCTTGACATTGACTACAATTTTCCGATAATCTTCAGCAAAGCCCATCAACATACTGAGAGGGATAGTCACATCAAAAAAACCTAGAATGTTATATATTAAAATGTCATTGTTATCACCATTCCATCAGGCATTTTCAGCGATAGAGCTCTGACATGGATTGAGTGAAAACCAATTATTCATGAGGGTTGTTAAGCCTACATTTTTCACTTTATCAATTTTAATAGCTTTTATTTCATATCGTATTTCCTCGAACAAATGACAGAGAGCGTTGTTGACTAATAAAGTGTTCTCCACTGGCGTAGTACCGTCCGGCTTGGTCAACCT